>NC_064244.1:77934563-78244563 GCF_003254725.2 Canis lupus dingo | reverse complement strand
CACCAGCCCCAGCTCTGCTGTTGCTGGGCTGCGTGACCCTGGACACCCCCCCACCCCGCCCATGGGTCCAGCTCTTTCCCCAAACAATGGGGTTCTGTGAGCCCAAGAGTTTGGGAAACACGTATCAGACCCTCCCCTGAAGGCACACGATGCCCCTGAGAGCATCAGAGGCTCTGAAGCCCCGCAGACAAGGAATCTGTCTTGCGCCAACGCAGCGACCTCCTGGACTACGCAAGCGGTGTTTGTGGGATGGAGCCTCGCGGAGCTCTCGGCCCCCTCGGCCCTCGCGTCCCTGCGCCACCTGCACTGGCCCCGTGTCTTCCAACACAAGCTCATCCCCGCCTCGGCCCCCACCTGGGCTGTGCACGCGTCACGCAGCCGCCGCCAGACCCACGTGGCTATTTACATTCACGTTAATTTAAATTAAGCAAAGCAAACCACTCTCTTCCTCAATCACATGTGGCTACCGGCCACCGGCCCAGACAGCACGGACACGAAACATCTGCGTCACCCCGGGAAGCTCCACTGGACGGGGCCGGCGCCTACGACGGTTTGCCCCCCAGATCTTGGCGAGGCTGGCCTCCCCTCCGTGCTCAGGTCTCAGCTCAGAGGCTCCCTCCTTGAAGGGGCCACCCGACGGCCCCCCTGGCCTCTGCACACCTGTTCCCTCCTTGAATTCTCCGCAGCCCCCTCGTCACTGCCCGGTGGCATCATCTCTGTGTCCACCATCTGCCTCCTGCTACTGAACAAAAGCGCCTGAGGGCTGGGTCTGCACCTCTCGCCATCACGGCAACCCTGAGGTCCAGAAAGTGCCTACGGAGATGCTTCGTGTTTTATTTGAATGAATGAAACATTGCACATTCCGGGGCACCAGTGCCTAATACAAGCCCCCGGATCCAGTGCAGCTGCGGCTCTGCTCCTGGGGCCCCGCACTTCTCAGCTCCTGCAAGGCTCACCCCACCACAGGGGAGGGCGCGGGAGAGGGACCCTTACCTCCGGCCAGGCGTGGGAAGGTGCGGAACCGGTCTAGGTTCTGGGCCACCTGCTTCCACAGGTGTTTGAAGGTGCTGCAAGCAGAGGACAGGACGAGGGTTAGGAAGTGAGGCTCAGGTCCCTGAGACAGTGAGGGTCCTCGGGGGCTGGAGAGCAGGCCCTACTGGAGGAACAGGCCCCAAAGCCCAGCAGGTGGGATCTAGGGTTCACAGCGAGGGTCGGGGCTGGAGGGGAGCTGAGCAGGCGGGGGCAGCTGCAGACAGGCTATATTCGGGGCCCGTGGGGAAGGAGCAAGGCCAGGCTTGGTGGCAAGACGACGCAGACAAGGCCAGGGGTCCCGACTCAGACACTCACGGCCATGGACCTGTGCTCATGACTCAACCTCAAACTGTGCACCTCATCTGGGAACCAGAGAGAACGTTCCCCCCACCCCCCGCCCCAGCAGAGCTGGTGTGTGATGGCTCTAATGCGAGTCAGGGTGCTTAGGTCAGTGCCAGACACACGGCGGGCACCTGGCAGGGGACAGACGCCGCCATGGCTGGGAGGGACGCCCCCAGCCCAGCACCCAGCTCCGGAGGCCAAACCGAGGAGGGTCCTGGGAGAGGGAGCTCAGGCCCCCGCCTCCTCCCGGGCTCCGAGTGTGACCAACCTCAGCGCCACAAAACAATAAAAATGCTAATCACCAGGGAGCCCGCGACACAGTAGCTAATACTAATTTATGACTTTCCTACCTTTAAGCCCGCTGCTCGTCAGAGCATGGCAAATGGGGCCAGGCCCGCTCTGCCCGCTAATAGGCAGGGACCCGTGGGGCCTGCGCTGGCGGAGTGGGTCTTTTTGGAAAACGGTCCTCCTCAGCAATTCTAATGCCACCATCACCCCCGGCAAACCCTGGTGGGAACGGGGGCAGGAGAGCCCGAGGCCGGGCAAGGAGGACTAGAAGCCACTGCAGGTGTCCCCAGGGGACACCCGCAAGGACCCCCTAGTACAGACCCCGACACCGCCATCCCGACGACCCTCGGGAACCTCCAACTCCAAGTGACCGGCATGTGACTTGTCACTTTCACCCACGCCTTCCGGGTGTCTACCTTCTTGCCCTCTGGGCCCCCTCCTGCCCAGAGCCTGGACTTCCCCACCGACGCCCCCCCCGCCCCCAGCCACTGATCCAACCCCACGGCCCAGTGATCGCGTCTCCCTGCCACTTGCTCACTCGAATCCATTCCCACCGTCTCTACCCCGGTTCAGGCCTCTGCTGGCCCGTCCCAGATGTGGACAGCCTCCCCACGGGTCTCCTGCCTCTGGCCCCCGTGACTCGTGCACACAGCAGTCAGAGCGATCACCTGGGACAGAAGCCTCGAGCCCGGGGGTTCAGGGGGGCAGGCCAGGCAAGTGACCAGGTATGCAGAGGCCCAGGGCCAGGTGAGGGTGGGCCAGGACCAGAGCTCACTCCCCCCGCCCCCCAGCCAGTGGTGCCACATGGACATGCAGGCCTAGAGTGGGGCAGGTTCTCAAAAACAGCCTGAAATCTCAAAAAGATTGCACAAATCTCAAAATCTTTGCACAAAACTGTCCCCAACCGTACAAGGTTGGTTCATCTCAATGGAGTCAAAGAAGACAGAGCCTCCCCCCACCCGCCAGGTCCAACTAGAGAGCCTCCGTCTGCAATCTCTGCTTGAAACAAAACCACTTCATCCATACCCTGCTCCCGACCCCTTGGGGATAAGGCCCAGACACCCCCGTGGCCTCACAGGGCCTTACAGTCATGGGACTAAACCCCCACAAGGGGCAAGACTTGTCCACATGCTCACGGGACATACACCTGCTCATTACTGAATGGGGGTCACGAAGGAACCACCTCCTGCCCACACTCCAGCCACACGGAACCACCACCAGCTCCCCGAGCACAGGAGCTTCAGCCTTGGGACCCCGTGTGTCCTGTTCCCTCCCCTGCAGCACCTGCCCCACCGCCTCCCTGCCTGGCTAGCTCCTCTGCCTAGATACCACCTCCTCCAAGAAGCCTTCCCGACTCTCCTCCTCGGAGTCCTTCCAAGCTCCCTCGTGCCTTTCCCAGAAGTGGCATCAAAATCAATATCACCAAATGTCTAGGCTGCTTCCAGCCCGGGAAGGTCCTCCCCTGTGAATTCACCGGACCCTCACAATTGCTCTGGGAAGCAGGGACCATCATTGCTGTTGAACGGGTCAAGAAACGGAGGCCCAGAGAGGAGGCGTGGGCCACCCGTGGCCACGCAGCGAGTGGGGGGGTACGGCCAGCGCCCGACCTCCAGCTCCTGCACCGAGGTCATGAGGTGGGTACCTGGCCAACGTCCCCGTGCCCCCCGCCACACCCACCCCAGGGACTTACGGCACGCTGCCTGTGAAGTTGATGCCGCAGAGGTGCTCGGAGCTGGTGACGGTGTCGCCAAACGTGGGCCCGTCAGCCGGCACAAACTGGATGATATTGGGGGGCAGGCCAGCCTCCCGGAAGACGCGGTAGACGGCATAGCTGGCCAGCATGGCCGTGTCGCTGGGCTTCCACAGGACCACGTTGCCCTGTCCAGGAGGCATGGTGATGACTCACAAGGCCCGGGGCCGCTGGCTCCCCCGACTGCTACCCCCTCCTGAGGCACAGCCATCTCTCACGTGGAACCCCCAGGCCCTTTGAGGCTGGAACGTCCCCTCCTGCTCCAGGCGCCGGGCACTGCGCTCTGAAAACCCTAGCCAGTGAGACCGCACCCTGCCCCCCTGCTCCCACACCCTGGCCAGGCCCTTCTGGAAGCCTGTACCAACTGGCGGGGCCAGCACCCCTCGGGCAGGTCCGTTCTGCGTGTTTCCGTGTTGACGGGCGCTCGCTGGGCAAGGCCAGGCAAGTGCTTGCAGAGCTCTCTCTGCACGTGTCCTGGGTGAGGACACGTGGACACCTGGGCGTGGGCACGGCTGTCGCACAGACGTGCAAGGACAGCCCTGGGCAGGAGCACCCTCGGGAGCAGCCAGCGGCCCCATGTGGGGCTCAGGGCCCTGCCACCCTCCCCCTCCCCCTGCTGCCCCTCCAAGGGCAAGGCTAAGCCGCATGACCCCCACTGGGCGGGAGCTCAGGAGGGCGCAGCGGCCACCTGCGCCCTGACGAGGGCAGTGGACGAAGCCTGCACCGGCCAGACGCGCCCCCCACGCGTGTCCCCCACGAGGCTGCCCTCGCTGCTCACAGCCCCCTACCGGGAGCTTCGCTAGATCTCTGCTTGGAAGAGGACGAAACCCCCTCAGAGGAGTTTGGGGGCTCACCTGGGGGTCCCCCAGCGCAGCGCAAAGCTGGGACCAAACCAGTCTCAGGCCCCAAAGCCTTTCCATGGGCCGCACTGCCTCTGCCTTCTGGGCAGCGCCCACAGCCAGGCCCCCGTCATCGGCCGAGGCAGGAGCGAGGGCTGCACGTCCCCCACCCCCTGCCCACCCCCCTGCCCCGATCTCACCATCAAGGCCATCCTCTTACCATCAGGGCCGGGGCCCCCGCCAGGTTGCCGCCGATCGCCGTGAAGTTAAAGGGGGAGATAGCCGCCACGAAGCCCTGGGGACGGGGAGGGGGGCGGTGAGGCCAAGCTCAAGGCTCCCGCAGGCCCCTGCCCTCCCCGCCACCGCCCCTGTGGGTACCTCCAGCCCCCGGTACACGACACTGCTGGTGCTGGGCAGCCCCTGCCCACCCTCCCGCCGCCCCTGTGGGTACCTCCAGCCCCTGGTACACGACGCTGTTGGTGCTGGGCGGCCCCTGCCCACCCTCCCGCCGCCCCTGTGGGTACCTCCAGCCCCCGGTACACGACGCTGTTGGTGCTGGGCGGCACACTGAGCGGCTGCTGCCCCTCTAGCTCCACGGCAAACTTGGCGTTGAACCGGAGGAAGTCGATGAGCTCCGCCGCCGCGTCAATCTCCGCTTGGATCACCGTCTTGCCCTGCGCACAGGACAGCCCGGGGGTCAGCGCGGAGACGGGCCTCCCGTTGGCCCCGGTCCAACACCGACCGTGCGCCCACAGGGATGAGAGGGGACGGGGTGGGGGTCGGGGGCTCCGGGCCGTGGGAACCCCCAGATCAGGGTAGCCCCTCCTTGGCCCACAGGGTCACTGGCAGCGGTCACCCTGCCTGGGACCTGGAGCGCCAGCAGCTATGATACCCTGGCCACGCTTCCTACGAGCTCCTGAGTCTTTAGTTAACCGTGGAGAGTGTGTGTGTGGCTCCCCGGGGACACTGGGGCGCACAACCACCCCGGGGGCTGCTGAGAATCACGAGGCTCTCAGCCGGTAAGGAGCTGTGGCACCACCTCCGGGGGGCACAGGGGGCCCTCAGCACAGGAGGGAGAGCTGGCCCGTGCCGGGCAAGCCCCCTCCTCTCTCGGCTGCCTTCCCCCCTTTGAGCTGCTGCTGTCACCCCCCGACTCAACATGCGTTCAGCTGAAAAGGTAAACCATGTATCAGGGGCACAGGACTCCGGGGAGACGTGCTGCAAGGCCCTGAAGATGGAGAATAGCTAAGATAGGATCAGTTTCTCCAAAAAGCTGGTAAAGAGGTCACACACACACACACACACACACACACACACAGGACCTCATTACACCCAACAGGATGTGAGCCACAACTGACAAGCAAACAGCAGGCTGCAGGAGCACGGGGCCGCGCGAATCCTTTCGGAGAGAGAAGATTCTGGAAGCCTCACAGAGGAGGTGATATCTGGGCTGGAGCTCGAAGCGTTCAACCCGCCGCAGCCCGCTGGAGGTGTGAGAAAGCCCACAGCCTGGAGGACAGCACGGGGCCCCGAGGACATCTCTTGGTCTCCAGCACGCAGGGCACGTCCTGGCACCAGAAGCAGCCCAGCTGATGTCTGCTCAATGGGGGGTTATGACGGCCTCCCCTGCACCCCCGACTGTGCCCTCAGGTACCTCACCTGTCCCACCATGGTCTTGGCTAGGACCTCTGCCCTGCGAGGCCCACTCAGCATGTCGGCCGCCTTCAGGAAGATCTGGGCCCGGTCTGCAACGGGCTTCAGGTCCCACTCTTTCCTGGCGGCCAAAGAGGCCTCGATGGCTCTGTTGAGTAGGGCCTAACGAGGAGGGAAAGGCGCAGGGCTGTCTCCCACGGCACGAAGGGGCCCAGAGGAGTGCCCGAGGGAGACTGGAGGCCACTCTCCACCCAGGGCCCCAGGCTCCCTGTGGCCCCAGTGCTGCCCACACAGAGTTACAAACACAGCACCCCATCACCTGCTGGTCCACCCCAGGCCCTGAGCCCCCTGCTGCCGTCTGGAGGTCTGAGGGACCTGCCACGTGGGTCAGCATGCCAGGGACTTGGCACCGACTCCCTCAGCCGTTAGACCAGCTCTGCTTGCTCGTGTGGTCTCAGCAGGGCCTCACCTTATTCCTGGGGCTCCCAACCCACCAGCTAGAGCCTCCAGCCCTCCAGGTCAGGTGCCTGGCCTTGCCCCTGCCAGGCCAGAACCGCAGCCTGAGACATCCATCTGCCGCCAGCACCCCTGGTGCCAACGGCCCTCGTTGCCACATGAGGCCAGCTCCCAGACCCCCTGCCACAGGGCACCCCACCCCTCTCGCTGACTCTCCATGATGCCGATTCTCCGTCTGGCTTTGCATCCATGGTGTTTCCAACGTCCCTGACTCAGCCTTGCAGAATCGACTCCCCTTGGATACCGGGCTGCCTCGCGGCCATAGGCATGTCAGGGGATGTCAGCCCTGGCCCACGCAGCTCTCATCCAGCTCGAATTAACCCTGGAGGGCCTGGCCTTGTGACAGACTCCACCCCCACCCCGTGGCCAGAGAGAGAAGCAGCATCTGGCATCCACCTCCATGTCAGCAGCCAGCAGGGCAAGAGGGGCAGCGCCCCAACCCAAAGTCACCGGGGACTTACCTTGTCCGCATAGCAGAACTTGGCCACCTTGTGTCCATGGTTGAAGGGCTGCAAGGCGAGAGAAGAGTGAGGTCATTGCCCAGGAGGGAGGGGCCAGGACAGGTGGGGAGGTGGCCGGGCTCAGAGCTCGCCTTCCAGGTAAGAGTCCTCCGCACACCCGCCCTCTCTCCTCCAGATCCCACATCGATCTCTCTGACTGAAGGGTTACAGAACACCTGCTGCTCGGTGAATAAGACAGTTCCTGCTCTGGAAGGTTCACGGTCCCAGAGAAAGGCACGCACCGCACAGTCTTTCAGAGAAAGTGTGCACTTTATGGTCACGCAGACACGGGTTCCTGGCCCAGCTCTGCCGCCTACTAGCTGGGGGCCATACGTATAGTGAGCTCCCCTTTCCAAGCCTCCTCTTATGGGAAATGGGGAACCCCTGCGTCCACATGAGGATAGGGGCCGTCCCGGAACTGACGGAGGGGCGAGGCACTGGAGCAGGTGCCACCCCTTCACTGTCACCGCGGACCACAGGCCCCTGGCACCTGCTGTCCCGAGTCTTGCAAAAGCCCTGCCCAGGGAAGCACTTAGGCAGGGGGCCTGAGGGACGCGCAGGCAGGCCGTTCTCCAGCTGGGCCCAGGGGGGCATGGGGGGCAAGGGCGGCGAGCGGAGACAGCCGGCACCATACGCCAGGGTGGCAGGGAACGAGGACCCCAGAGGGCAGCCCGCGGACGTGCTCAGGCACACGGAGCCTTGCAGGAACGTCCGCCTCGTGCGGCCACACGTCCCCACCACCCAGAGGAGCCGGACATTTGAATCCGTATGTGAAAGCTTCCCGTCGTTAGGTTTGGAAGGGAAGCTGCGGGTGTCCAGCTGGAACCCTGAACTCTGGACGGAAGAGCTGCCCCGGGAGCAGACCCGCAGGGCGAGCGCTGGCATCCCCAGGCGCTGGGCTCTGAGGACGTCCTTGGCCTGCTCGCCGCGGCCCCATGAAACCCCTGTGCGCAAGACTGAGACTCCTGTGGGGGCCCCGCTGGTCACTCGTGCATGTCCTTCCCACGCCCTCGGGAGGAATTTCTCCCCGGGCCCCATGTGGCTTGTCCTCCCGCTGGAGCAGCAGTTGCAGGGCTCTGCGACTGGCCTCTCTGGGGAAGGAGCACCCTGGATTCTGACATTCTGTCCTTTCTCCCCACGCTCTAGGTGGCCAGTGGTTCCCACTCTCCTAACGAGACGCCGAAGCAGGTGCAGTCATTGTCTTAACCCCCTCCGGGCAGGCGTGACATGGGATCTTTCAGGACAATACCCCCAAGACGACTGCTTTTGGAGGTTTTGTATCGGCGCACAGAATTCAAAATCTGGGAACGGACCACGATCCCCCCCGGGAGGCAGAGACCCCCGTGTGTTGCACGCTTATCTGTTGCCTGAGAGAAGGACCCCGGATTCGGGGAGAAGCGAGCCCTGCCCGCTGCCCGCCCACCCGCCTGCCCGCCGGACTCACCGACACCTGGTACTGCACGTCCAAGGTCCACACCTCCTCATCCCCCACCACACAGGGGATGGCTTCCGTCCGGCCCTTGAGGTCCTTCAAAGCCTGCAGAGGGGACAACGGGGCAGATGGGCACCTCCTCCCCTTCTCTGGCCCACCTGAAACCCCGGTGCAGAGCCTGCAAATGCAGATGGCCAGGAAGGGGCCCTGAGGTCAGAGGGCATCTGCTCTGCTCAGGGGGCAGCAGGCTTCAGCCCCCGCCCGCTGTCACCATCCTGTCCTGCGGGCAGGCGAGGCCAGCATTGCCAGGTCTTCCCGTCATAAGCAGAACAGAAAACCGTATGTGAAAGGTATGTGACATCACATGATTCTTACAATATTGGCAATTAACGGGACAACGTTCTTCAGCATAAAACGTCCGTGGGCTGACAAGCCCTGACCTGGCCCGAGCCCCCCAGGGGCCCGGCTTGCACCCCCGCTGCCTCCAGCCTCTTCCATCCTCTGGACACACGGCTGGCTGTCCCAGAGCCGTGTTCCTTCCAAGGCTGGGGGCGGGCAGGGGGGCAGGTGCCTTGGGGGTGGTGGCCGGAGGCCCAGAGAGGGGTCCTGGGGGCTGCTCAAGGCTGTCCTCCCTCCCTCCACGCCCTCCCCGCACTGGGTGCCCCCACCGCCCCGTTACCTTCTGGAGCGCATCTCGCTCGGGGCTGCCCTGCGTGAATGCCAAGACTGGCTCGTTGGCCACCTTCAGGGAAGAGGTGTGCTTCCACCACAACCTGGGGTACAAGGGCGGGAACAGAGGCACACAGGTCAGCAGTGGCCGCCGCCAGACCGAGGCCCTCCACCTCCAACAGTGGGGGTGGGGGGGGGTCGATGGTTCTGGGTTGGCCTAGAATCCTGAAATCGGAGCAAGTACAGAACTGGCCCTGAGATCCAAAACCCAAGTTCAGCAGCCCAGGGGGCTCAGCGGTTTAGGGCCGCCTTCAGTCCAGGGCGAGATCCTGGAGACCCGGGATTGAGTCCCATGTCAGGCTCCCTGCATGGAGCCTGCTTCTCCCTCTGCCTCTGCCTCTCAATCTCTGTGTCTCTCATGAATAAATAAACAGGGACGCCTGGGGGCTCAGTGGTTAAGCATCTGCCTTTAGCCCAGGGCGTGATCCCAGGGTCCCAGGATCGAGTCCCGCATCGGGCTCCCTGCATGGAGCCTGCTTCTCCCTCTGCCTGTGTCTCTGCCTCTCCCTCTGTCTCTCATTAATAAATAAATAAAATTTAAAATAAATAAATAAATAAAATCTTTAAAAATAAATAAATAAACAAAACCCAGGTTCCAGTCCCAGGCCTGCCACTGTGCATCCTTGGACCCATGATCTGCCTCCCCTGGGCCCGTTTCTACCTCTCTAAGCGAGAACCACCACACGAACCCACATGGCTGTTTGGTATTTAAATTCAATCAGCGCAAAACCACTTCTAAGCGTTCTGTACGTGGAGGGGATGGACTCTCCCTTCACTTCCCCATGATGCAGCCCTTCTCCCACCCGGCCCCAAGTTACTGCTGCCTCTGGGCTGAAAGGGCAGCTTCCAGAGCTCGGCCCCCGCTGGGATTCCCTTGGTAACCAGAGCTGAGCTCCGGGGAGGCAAGAACATCCGAGATGTGTGGGCCGTGACCTTGGAGAAGTGCCCCCCTCAGCTCGCAGCCACAGCAGGGGCTGGCTTAGGGGCTCAGGGCCTGACTCCAGGCTCCTCCAGAACTCCTCGTCCTGGAAACCCTGTTCGGTCTTGAACCTTATGACCTCGCTGGCTGGTGACAAACTGGTGACCACGGCCCCTCACGTCTGCGGACAGCAAGGCAGTTGGGTGGGTGGGGGGCAGCCGGGTAAGAGCTAGGACGTGAAGCCATTCGTTCCAGAGCTGGAGCCCCAGCTGGGGGAGTCCTCCACGCGCCAGTGTCACCTGGGCTGTGAGTGCTGGGGGCATTTTTTATCCCTCCTCCCTGGGAAGGGGTCTGGAGACCTACGGACCCAGCCTGGAAGGCCTGGAGGAAGGACACAAAACCAGGAGCCGTGAGGACTGGTCCTTCATTCTACAAGGGTCTTGGGCACCTGCAAAGTCTCTGGCGCTGCTCTAAACACTGGAGACCAAGACAGCAAGGCCTCGGGCCGCATATGGGGCAGGATTTCTTTTTCTTCGGTGTCCCGAGCTTCTCGCACACCACTCGGAAGAGTAAAGAGGTAGGCAGGACAGAGTGGTGGGCAGCAAAACAAGGTTTATTGAGCAATAGTAAAGCAAAGTTCACTGAACTGTACAAAGCTCCAGAAGAGGGAGGGGACCTGACAGGGTTGCCACCAGAGTTTCTAAATCCGGGGGTTTTATGGGCTGGTTGGCCGCCTGTTTTAATCTGATCGACCCTCCCTGAACCTGCCATCCAATCAGCTTTTTGGCATCTATCAATCACGTGGGAAAGGGTAGAGGGCTCCCTCCGGAGTGGCATAAAGTCCTTCTGAGGCTGGTTTCCTCTTAGGGCAAGGGCTTTGTCCCCGCCTGCCTTTCTTCCAATCATCCATCACAAGCAGCTAACCTCCAGTGGGGGCCACGGGCAAGAAATAAACACAGTTAGGACAGAGGGCTTGTGACAATGAGTCAGGGCAAGGGCAGGGCTGTTCCAGCCAGGGTCATCAGGGCAGGCCTCTCGGGGGAGGTGTCGTCTGAGGGTGACCTGGGATCTGAGAAGGGCAAAGAAGAGCACTCCAAGCCCAGGGGAGTGCAAGGATAAAGGCCCAGAGCAGGAAGCTTGACAGGAAGCGCTGAGAGGGGCCTGGGCGGTCCAGGAGGGAGGAAGGCAGGGCCTGGTTGCCCAAGATCTTGTCTAACGAACGGCAGAGTGAGCTGGGCCTTACCGCCCCCCCCACCCCAACACACCTCCCAGGCAGCACCCAGCACACCCGAGGAGGCCAGCCCCATTCCTCAGGCCTCACCCTTCCCCTAACCAAGGGCAGAAACGTGGGGCTAGGCCAGCCCCCCACCAGGCCTTTCGCTGGAGAGCTGAGGAGATGGTAACACAGAGCTGTAGGTACGCCCCGTAAATTAAAGTTCACACCGACCCCCTCCAGACGGTGTGGGGAAGAACAGAGAGGCTGCCAAGGTCCAGGCCACAAGCCTTAACCCCAGCCCAGAAAGCAGGGGCGGTGTGTGTGTGCCCCCAGGGCCGTCTGGAAGGTTCCAGCAGCACACCACCCCCAATCAGTAAATCAGATACCACCATCTCCTCTGGCAGCCAGGAGGGTGTCGCAGAGAGGGGGTGTGGGCTAGGAGCCTGGAGGTGCGCGCCCCAACCCCAGCCCGGACCCCAGTTCCCAGGACGTGCAGAAAGCACACCTCCTCCGAGACCTCAGCCCGTTGCTATAAAATCGGCGGGCCTCGGAGTGCCCACCTGAAGAATGCGGGTGGTACGGTGTGCCCTGCAGGGGCATGGCGGGGTTCGAGGTGCTTGTCTTTCCTCACCCCTCCTGCTCTGTATTTCTAAGAAAACTGTCTTCTAGAACGTTACTGCACCAGGAGCGCCTGACTCAGCGCCTGGCTCAGTGGGTAGAGCATGCAACTCTCGATCTCAGGGTCGTGAGTTCACCCACCACATTGGACATAGAGCTTACTTTAAAAAAAAAAAAAAAGGCAAAAAAAAAAAAGGCAAATTGGTTCTCAGACACCCTCAGGTCACAACGATCAGGGGCTAGCCCGGGTGCTCAACAACTAGCGCTGGAATCAGCTTAGCACCACATTCCACCCAGCTTAAAATATAACAGCTACCAGCCCTCCTGAACCTGCTGCCTCCCAGGCAGAAACAGAAACCCTGCAGGCCTCTCTCCACCTCCCCCAGGGCAGAGGTCCACTGGGACCACAGGCTCACATCCCGCATTGGCTTCCTCTACGCCTGGAAAGTCTCCAAGCCCCGGCCTGGCTGCCCAACAGTCCGAATGTAGGGAACAGAATTCAAAGATCATCCTGAGTCAGAGCAGCCAAAAATGATCCAAGGACGCCTGACAAAAGCAATCCCCCCCCCTTTTATTTTGGCTCATGGGCCATGTGGGGTGAACATGAACACCTTTCCCTCGGCTCCAGGGGGAAGGCAGAGAAGAGTCCCTCACAGAACCTGGAGCCTCTGGGAGGATCTGCGAGGCCCGGGGAGGCAGGACTGCATGCCTCAGTCGTCAGCATACGTTTATTCCACGTCTCAAGGACACAGAGACTACTCAGATAAGGACAATGAAATCTGCCTACTTGGCGGCTTCTCATTTCTTCCACAACAAAAAATCGGAATCCTTACTGAGGGCTCCAGGCTCATTTTCCATCACCCCCGCCTCAGCCCGCCCACTCAGTCTGCTGCAATCCGGCCACCTGGGTCTTTTCGGAGTCACCTCTGCTTGGGATGCTACCCTCCAGCGCCTGGACGGCGGGGTGGGGGGGCATCAAGTCATCTCAGAGCCCCATGTTCTTGTCACTGACGCTGCTCATCATGGAGCTGTGCCTGTCTGTGCTCCCAACAGGCCATCAGCGACCCCCTACGGCCTGCAAACATTCTGCTCACTACCAGACACACCATCTGGTGCACCGGAGCATGTGAGAAATGCTTTTTTTTTTTTTTTTTTTAAAGATTTATCTATTTATTCATGCGAGGCAGAGACACAGGCAGAGGGAGAAGCAGGCTCCCCGCAGGAGCCCAATGCAGGACTCGATCCCAGATCCCAGGACCACGACCCGAGCCAAAGGCAGCCACCCAACTGCTGAGCCACCCAGGCGTCCCAAGAAATGCCTTTTAAAACAAAGAACATGGGACACCTGGGTGGCTCAGTCGGTTGCCTTCGGCTCAGGTCATAACCCCAGAGTCCCAGGATCATGTTCTAAGTCTGGCTCCCTGCTTGGTTGGGAGTCTGCTTCGCCCTCTACCCCTCCCCCCTCATCCTCGTACACCTTCTCTCTAATAAAATTCTAAAAAACAAAACAAAACAAAGAACACACTGATACACCTTTCATGAGACTCATCAAGAAAAAAGTGGGGGTGAAAAAAGAAAAAAAGAAAAAAGTGGGGGTGGGGGAGATAATGAACACCCAAATGTCAGCACCACCAGGCTCCCAGGACTGGACTCCCAAGCCAGTGCCCTTCTGCTCACACATGGGGCTGGCTGCAGGTCCCTAGTGGCCGAGGTTAGTGGTGAGTGGTGACTGAGGCCAAGGAGAGGAGGAGAAAGGAAACACCCTTGCTTCATTCAGCTTCCAGATTTTCCTAGCTGTTATATGGGACCTGATAAGGCCAATCCTCCTAATCTCTGAGATAAGGGGCGGTGAGCCGAGAGAAAGTGCGGGGCCCTGGGCAGGTCCAGAAGGGAGCGGCATCAGGCCCAGGCCAAGCTGTTTCCACTTTACTGCCCCGGAAACATCAAGGAGTATTTATTAAGCGCTTACGACACACCTGGCACTACGCTAAGTGGTTATCTCCTGAATCCAGCTACGGATGCATGAGGAAGGTGCCAGGATTATTATTAGTAGTATTACATATGAGAAAATGGACTTCTGAGATTTCTGTGCTCACGCATGGCTCCGGGGCACAGCCCCACAGACCTGAACCCAGGTCTTCCTACGGCAGAAGCACCTGCAGGCACTCAGAGACCCCTGAGCAGCGGGGCTGTGGTGACAGGTTGGTCCTCCCTCGGGCTCAACATTTCCCAGCTCACCAAAGAGGTGGGTGGTGGCTTGCTGTCCACGGGCTCTGAGGGCTCAGCCTAGGGCTGGCCGCTCCCTGAGGTCCCTGCCAGGAAAGGAAAGATCTAGAGTGGGTAAGAAACCCCCAGGATGGGCAGGTGTCTGCGCCCTCCTCTGCGGCGAGCGAGGTCAACCCCAACAGAAAGGGGTTTGCATCCGGGTAATTAATGAGGATGAAGGGAAAGCACCGGGGGCATCTGAGTTCCACACCTGCCTCTACTCTGTGCTCCTGGGACCTGGATATTCCTGATCCAGGGCGATCACCCAGGACAGCCCATGGGTGGGGAAGAGGATCAAAATAATACATAAAGCAACACTGTCTAGGTGCTGAAACTCTTCAAAGTGGTTTCTGAGTGTGAATTCATTTCCTCGCCAGGACAGTCCCCCGGGGTGGCTGCCACTGTCTTTATCCACCACACGGGAACATGAGGCAGCACACAGAGGTTGCATAGCCCGCCCAGGGCCACAGGGCTGCTAAGAGGTGGAGCCAGAATCCAGCCCGTGCTGTCCTCTGGGCCATTCCAACAGCCAGTGGTCAGCACCTACTATGCGCCAGGCCAGGGGCTGGGGACCAGCAGCAGGTGCTTGAGGTATGCTAGTGACAACTGCAGTCCAAGTAGGGGCTCTAACAGCCTCTGAAGCCAGGACTAGGGTCACTTTAGAGTCTAGTTGTTCCTTCACTCAATTAGTCACATCATCTCTAATCCTCTGGTACCCAGCAAGGTCTGGTATAAAAACTAGTAATAGAGAACAATTCACTTCCAGTATAAGCCTACTATGTGCCAGGGCTAGTTCTTCTGCTTATTAAATCTATATATAAATACAAACATGGATCTGGGCTCTTTCCAAGAATTTGCAGGGACATAACCGAGGACACCCCTGATAAAGTCAATGAAGTAGAGAAAAAAGCAGGAGATCAGGGCCAAAGACAGGAGGCAGTCAACTGCGGGCCTGATGTTTACTAGCTTAAGGCCTCAGACAAGTCTTCCTCAATTTCCAAGGGTCTCCATCGTTTAATCCCTGAAATGGGAACAGCGACGCCTACATCATAGGTTGCTGAGGAGCTCAGTAAAATAATGCACATAAAAGGGATCCCTGGGTGGCGCAGCGGTTTGGCGCCTGCCTTTGGCCCAGGGCGCGATCCTGGAGACCCGGGATCGAATCCCACGTCGGGCTCCCGGTGCATGGAGCCTGCTTCTCCCTCTGCCTGTGTCTCTGCCTCTCTCTTTCTCTCTCTGTGACTATCATAAAAAAAAAAAAATAATAATGCACATAAAAGGTATGAGGCCGTGGGGGGCAGTAAGATAGACAAGTCTATGAAATAAAAAAGTAAACGACAAAAAAAGCATTTGCGGGTGAGCCCACCATTAAATACTGTTGGTTGGTTTTTTTTTTTTTTTTAAGCATATGTATCCGTGAA
Organism: Canis lupus dingo; assembly: GCF_003254725.2. Lineage (NCBI taxonomy): Eukaryota > Metazoa > Chordata > Mammalia > Carnivora > Canidae > Canis > Canis lupus. Next base: position 78,229,043 of record NC_064244.1, on the reverse strand, counting down.
TCTTAAATATTTGTTGAATAAATGAAAAAGTAGCCAAACATCAAACCTGCTTTTCTAGAGCAGTGGCTCTCAACTAGGAGCAATTTGGCCCAGGAGACTTTCCGCAGTGTCTGGCATTTTTATATTGTCACAAACTGTGGGGTGCTAATGGAGTCTAGCGAGGAGAGGCCAGGAAAGCTGCTAAACATTCTACAATGCACGGGACGGCCCCCACAACACAGGATTAGCCAGGCTCAGAATGTTAATAGTGCCAAGGTTGAGAAACTCTGTCTAGGGCATTGGGCCAGCTGCTCTATCAAAAGAGGTAACCTGAGCCTTCAGATCTGGTTGCAAAAAAACGCTTTGGCTCCGCTCCGGAGGCTCTGTAATTAAGAGCACGAAGCTGGAGTCTGACTGTGATTCTAGCTCTTCATTTGCCTTCACTGGCAGCTAAGTTTCCCATCTGCAAAAATGGGGATAATATAGTGCTTATCAGCACAGGGCCAGGTCTGTGGTTCTTGATTGCTTGATAAATATTATTGCTATCACAAGCTTTTTTTTTTAGAATAGAGATTGCTTTCTACCAGATATTGGAGGTTTTTATGGCTAAGTACCCACCGCCTGCCCTTGAACTGAAAACTCTCTGAAGGCCCTATCCACCTGTAAGTCCCCCGGGTACCCCTCTCTTCCAGTATCCCACATGGTAGGTACTCAGTCAGCGCATGAATCTACGGGGCTTCCTCCCCCATGGGGGGCGGGAGGGGGGGGGAGTATCAGTGCAGGGAGAAGCTGGCAAAAGGGACCACGCTGGAGGGGTGGCAAGTCTGGCCCCCAACCTTGGCTTGGGAGAGGAGTCCTCCCCTGCTGTGCTCCTCCTGTGCCCTTACCTATCAAGCCCCCACTCACAAAGGACACTGACCCATGCCCAGGGCACCGGCCCCTCCCCCGTACCATCCCTTGGGAAACTGATTAACTCAGGGCAGGGCTCAGCAGTGGATACCTAGATGGTCTGGTCACAAGTCCCAGGGGTCAGGCAAACAAAACTCGAACTGGGAGCGGGGGCTGCCCAGCCCTGAAAGGGAGGCCCACCTCCACCACCCAGTCCGCCAGGCCGAGCCTCTCTGGGACAGGGTCTGTGCCCTGCCCACTTCCATCACCCAGTCGGCCAGACCCAAGCCTCTCTGGGAAGGGGTCTGTGCCCTGCCCACCTCCGTCACCCAGTCCGCCAGGCCGAGCCTCTCCGGGATGGGGTCTGTGCCCTGCCCACCTCCATCACCCAGTCCGCCAGGCCGAGCCTCTCCGGGATGGGGTCTGTGCCCTGCCCACCTCCGTCACCCAGTCCGCCAGGCCGAGCCTCTCCGGGATGGGGTCTGTGCCCTGCCCACCTCCATCACCCAGTCCGCCAGGCCGAGCCTCTCCGGGATGGGGTCTGTGCCCTGCCCACCTCCGTCACCCAGTCCGCCAGGCCGAGCCTCTCCGGGATGGGGTCTGTGCCCTGCCCACCTCCATCACCCAGTCCGCCAGGCCGAGCCTCTCCCGGCCGGGGTCTGTGCCCTGCCCACCTCCCGCACCTAGCCCAGAAGAGCTCCAAGAACATGTGCCACTGAGCGGGCGAGGGTCCGGGAACCCAGCTCCACAGCACGGGCGTTTGCAGGGCAGGTGCACCCTGGAGCTACACCCTGGCTTCTTCACCTCTGAGTTGCACCATCCACCGCAGTTTGAACGAGCGGGATAAACGACGATCGCGACTAGTAAGCCCGGGGGCTGCGCGTGAGCCGCTGTGCAAGGCCTGCGCGCAGGGTCTCCCTCGGTCACCGCGGGGGCGGGACCCAGTGCCCGAGCCCGGCGTCTGGCACGGTAGAAGCACCCCGCCGGCCCGACGGAAGGGGCCCTCTTCTGCCCCGTACTTATCTCGGAAAGGGGGGGGGGGGGGTCGGAGAGGAAAGAGGGAGGTGGAAGTCCCTGCAGAAAGGAGAGAGGAGCCCCGGGAGCCCCGCGTCGGGTCCTGAATGTGAGCCCGAGGTTGGGGAGCCCGGCTCGGGGCGGGGGGGCTCCGCGGGGGCACTTTCCGAGCGTGGGAGCCGGGAGGAAGGAGATGAGGAGGGGGCTCCGCGGGGAGGAGGGCCTGGATGAGCGGCAGGGGGTGGGGGAAGCGGCCCCCGCGGGGAGGCCTCGGGATCGCGGCGGGGCACCCGGCAGGGGCGCCCCCTCCACCTGCCGCAGGCCCAGGGCGCACTCACCCGGGGTCCCTCCAGGGCCGCGCCAGCAGGGCACGGCGGAGCGCGGGCGGCAGCGGCAGCAGCATGTCGAGCGCTGCACGGGGCCGAGCACCGACCCTGCGACCCCCCGGCGGTTCGCGCACTGGGAGCCCCGGGCGCGGCCAGGAGGCGGAGCCCCGCCCGGAGCGCACCACCTGGGCAGGCGGGGGGGCGAGTCACGCGGCCGTCCTCCGAGTCGGGATCCCCCGAAGCGCCTCCGTGCCTGGCCTCTGTTCGTACGATAGCTCCAGGGTGAGGGCACCTGAGAGGCCTGCAGGCGACACGGAACAAGGCGGCTTTAAAGGGAGGCAATGACAGTTACACGCTTCCCCCCCCCGTCTTTTATGGTATGGCCCCGCCGGCCTCAAAGGGGCGTGAGCCTCCTCGGCCAATCAGAGAGACGCCTCGGACCCTGCGGGCCAATCGGATGGGCGGCCGTGTGGCGGAGAGAGCCAATGAGAGAGCCGGAGGGGGACACGTGGGAGGAGCCGCGGGAGGACCGAGGGTCGGTGCGTCAGGTGCGCTGAGCATCCGCCCGCCCCGGCTGCCCTCGGCCAGGTGCGCGCCGCACTCCACCCGGGGCTGCAGCCCGGTGCCTCGGAGCCCGCAGGCCCTGCCTCTAGCCTCCCGCCGGTGGGCACCCAGCCTGCCCCCACCTGCAGGCCTGGCGCTTGGATCAATCGGCCTGCGTCCCGATTACGATCAGTGAGCGATGAAACCCAGCCGGTCCATGCTTACCTTCCGCAAAGCTAGGGGACCTGGTGATGGAGGATGCTTGGAAGAAAGGCAGGCAGGGAAAAAATAATAAAATATAAAACATAAAATAATAATAATAATAACATAAAATAGAATAAAATAACATAAAATAAATAATAACATAAAATAAATAAAATAAAATAAATAAAAATAAATTAAATAATAAATTAAATAAATAAATAAATAAATAAAATAATAAAATAAATAAAATAAATAAATAAAATAAAATAAATAAAAATAAAAATAAATAAAATAATAAATTAAATAAATAAATAAAATAATAAAATAAAATATAAAATAAAATAATAAAATGAAATAAAATAAAATAAAAAAGAAAGGCAGGCAGGGGCAAGCTCCCTCCTCCCCCAAGAGGAAACCACCCTTGAAAGGGTGGAACACCCACCCTGGAAGAAGCCTTCCACCCTTTCCCATGTGATGCATCGATGACAAAACACTGATTAGATGACAGGCTCAGCGAGGGTTGATTAGATTAAAACAGCTGGCCAATAAGCCCATAAAACCTCCAGATCTAAATTCCAAATCTGCAACCGTCTCAGGGCCCCTCCCTCTTTGGGAGCTTTGTGCGCCATCATTCAATCAACTTGACTGTTGCTCAGGTTAGCCTTGCTTTGCTGCCCACCACTCTGTCCGGCCTATCTCTTCATTCTGACCAAGAACCGGGGAGCACCGGAGGAAAAGAAATCCTGCGACACTGGAACCGGTTGTCCCTGCGCCCCATTCCACCCCCATCCCTCCCCACCCCGGCCAACCCCTCAATGAAAATTTTGGTTTTCTTTTGGAAAAGTTGTTTCCATGAAAGGTTTATTTAAAATTCAGATTCTGGGGGCACCCAGATGGCTCAGTTGGTTAAGCGACCAACTCTTAGTTTCAGCTCACGTCCTGACCTCAGGGTGGTGAGATGGAGCCTCACATCAGGCTCCCCGCTCTGCACAGAGTCTGCTTGAGACTCTGTCCCTCTGGGCCCTTGCCCACCCGTGGTGTTCACTCTCTGTCAAATAAATAAATCTTAAAAAAAAAAAAAAATCAGGGCAGCCCAGGTGGCTCAGTGGTTTAGCGCCGCCTTCAGCCCAGGGTGTGATCTTGGAGTCCCGGGATCAAGTCCCGTGTCAGGCTTCCTGCATGGAGCCTGTTTCTCCCTCTGCCTGTGTCCCTGCCCCTCTCTCTCTCTCTCTCTCTCTCTGTCTCTCATGAATAAATAAAATCTTTTTATAAAAAAAAAAAGATGAAGTTCCTTTTAAAAAAAATCAGATTCTGAAGTCTTCCTGATGGCAGGCTCCTCTGGATTCATTCCATTTAAATTGCTGCTGAAGAGTTTCAAACACTCTTCCGGAAAAAAAAATAATAAATGTTTCTATTTCCTCCAATGCTAAAGGAGAACCTGGTGGGGAGTCAGAGTGCTGATGCTGATTGTGGTTCCTCCCTAGGACATTGGTAAAATAGCTCCCTTCCCTGGGTCTCAGTTTATCCATGTCTACAGAAGAGGGGTAACGCTCCCATTATTTCATGCTACTCCTCTTTCTCCAGGTCACACCCTTTAAAGACACTTCGGGAAATCTAAAGAGTGGGGAGAAAAGGAAGTTCCGTTAACCACAAGTCTTAAAGATGGTGAAGACAGACTAGAATTGGTGCCTGTCTCTCTGAATCCTTCAAAACAACCCCAGTGGGGAGAGCAGGGCAGCTCACCATTAACAAGAAGAAAACAAGAACAGTGTCAAATCCGGAGTCCCCGAGGCAGCCCCTCCTGGGCATTGAGAAAGGAAGTTAAACAAACTGGGGTGGGGAGGGGAGGGCCTTTATGATCAGCAGACCTCAACTGCAAATCAGGCAATGCCGGTTCCTTGGCCTGGGATCTCCGGCCCACTCTTCCCCTCCTGTAAAGCGTGTACAATAATAAATCCTGCTTTATGGACTTCCAAAGATTTCGTTGTGAGGGGCCAATATAACAGGGGTTGTGAAATGTCCCTATTTTCTTTAAAGAGTTTATTTATGTATTCGATCCCCGGTCTCCAAGATCACACCCTGGGCTGAAGGCGGCGCTAAACCATGAGCCACCCGGGGCTGCCCTGAAATGTCCCTATTGTATCACAAACTGGCTGATTATTTTGTTTCCGTGTCTATGCCTCAGTCCCCTTGCCCCTCCCCGCCCTTCACAATTTTATCCTCAATTAAAAAGGAAAAAAAAGAAGAAAAGAAGAAAGCAGCACCACCAATTCTAAGACATTTCACTTTATTTAAAAGAAGCCAATATACAGGATATAAAGGGCATGATATTTACAACAGTACAGTAAACAGGTTGGTTTCCGGTAGGATCAGTAGTCTTTCAATGAGTATAAACCCTCCCCCTTTCCCCTTGACACTAGACCCAATGGGCAGACAAACAGCAACAGTGGGGTGGGATGGGACTGCGGGATACAAAGTCTCCCTGGATGGGGCTAAAAATCAGGTAGATGCTAAAATGTCCACGAAGGGGTCTTGCTGGGGGTGGGGATGGTGCCTGGCTTCGTTTCTTTGAGGGCCGGGCAGTGGGAATGGTGGGGGATTCGCCCAAGACTAACACACAGGCCACCCCGAACCTGGAAATCCTCCACCCAAAGGGAAGCTCCCTTTCAGAGAGAATTTGCCTTGACCCATACCCACCCAGCTGCCCCCAGACTCCCCCGTGCCAGGAGGATGCCCTTCTAGAACCAGAGCTCGGTGTGCCGAGATGGTCAACCCGGGTCTGAGGAAGCCCCAGGTGCCCAGTCCCTGCCCCAGGCCCTGGAGGAGCACACCAAGGGCTGCAGCCCGGACCTCGGCCTGGAGCAAGCACAGCTGGGGCTGGGTGATGGGCGTCTCCTGGAGCACTCCCATTCCTGCTCCAGCTGCCTGACAGCCTGGGACCCCGCAGCCTGGGACCCTGTAGGGCCCAGGCCCCAAGGGAGCCGCATACTCCCTGAACCAACAGTCTCATGGCCACCCACAGTCCGCTGCTTCTCAGCCTCCCCCAGACACAGCCAACTCGGAAATGGATCTTGGCAGACCAGAGCCCACCCTCTGAAGCAGAGCTCATCCCCCACCCGGTGCCCCATCTCCCATCCTCCACCCCCCTCCCCGACCTTGATTCTGAATCCCTCACCACCCACCCACTCCCCCGAGTTACCCCCCCCATCAAAGACTTTCAAGGACCAAGGAGCTGGGGGGGGTGGTGGTGGAGGAACAAGAAAGTGGGGTGAGGTGGGACCTAGGCTCTGCCGAAGCCGCTCATGGGTGCAGGTGACCTGGCAGTGAGGCCAGGGGGACGGGAGGGGCACTGGTTATATTCAGTCCAGCAGCAACATGCATCTTGTTCACAGGAGAACGCGGGGCTACCGTAACTGCCTACCCTAGATTTAAAAACCCTTTCCTTTCATAAAAATAGATGAGAATCTCTTGCTTTATAAATAGATTACATTTAGCTTAAGTTACACCATACAGTACCTGCCACCCCACACCCTCTCCCCCATTCCAAGCCAAAGTGGTTTGCTTCTCTGTAGGTCAGAGCTCAGTCCGCGATGGGCTGGCCCTTCGGAGACCTCAAGGTATATTGCTACAAGAAAACAAGAGGTGTTCACTTGCCAATGATTTTTTTTTTCCCCTGTTTGGAGTCTCAGAGGTGCGTGCGCGCGTGCGTGCGTGCGCGTGTGTGTGATCCACAACCAGGGAGGTGAAAGGAAGCTACTTCTCCCTGCCTCTCCCCAATCCTCTCTTTTTATAAAACCCCCCAAAATAGGAGAGTGAGAGAGGGCAGCGCAGGAGAGCCCATCTGAGAACGACCTTAAAATACCAATGTCAATATGACACTGGGCTTAGAAATAGAAATTTGAGTATTTACAGCTTTACAAAGGACGGACCAGTTCTTCCCAACTGGACCTGGTGCTGCCCCAGCGAGCGTTGGGGGCTTTCTTGGCAAGCTGTGGGCTCATGGCGAGGGCACAAGCAGGGCCCACTGGCAACAAACTCAAAAAAAAGAACTTGGTGGGGAGAAAGGCAGCCAGGCCCAGACCTGGGCTCCCCGCCTCCCACCACTAGCCCCTGCCCAGGAGGCAGGTCTGCTGCACGCCCATCCACCTGCCCCAAATCCCTGCTCCCCAGGGGAGCACAGCTATAGGAAAGCAGCAGGAAGGGGCTGCATGGCCAGCGTCCATCTGGCTCCTGCCACTTCCAGACTCCCTGGACAAACTAGAGCACCCTAGTCCCCGAGACAAACATCCTATGTACACGAAGGGGGAAGCATAAATAATACCACCGGACACCGACTGCCACGGTCACCTGGGTTATTACCCCCCCCCCCCAATACTTACACTGTCGCCTTATGTCTTAACACTAAAGATAGGTCTGTCACCCTCCCCACCACCTTGAGAACCACCCCGGGGCCGGCCTCTGCTCTGCCTCCCACACCACACCTTCAATCACACCCTCCCCCCCAGCCCTGGACAGAGGAAGCCCGAGGGGTTCCTCCCAGAAACGGAAAATCTTTCCAGCAGCTGAGGTCCAAGCCCGACTGGCTCTGATCACCTTTGGTTAAAATGAAACTAAAACGAAAACAACAATAACGCTAATGACAAGAATAGTCAGCTACGTTTGAACCCTGTAACCTTTAGAAGAAGGGTCAGTGAGGAGGAGGGGAAGGGGCTGGCTCTCCTCTGAAGCCACCGTCCCTCCACGTACCTGCCCAGGGACTGTCTGGCTGCCAGACTGCCACAGGGAACCAGCAGGTTCCCTCAACACCACCACCAGAAATAAAAAGGAAACAAACTCACAATAAAGGCCACCAAGTGCTGATAAATAAAAATCACATACAGTCACTAACACACGCACGCTCTCTCTCCATATATATATATATATGGATACTATATATATATAATATACACATCGTATTATATATATATAATATGAATATTATGTACAATGGTCTTAAGACTGCAAAACAGGTGGGGAAACGGAAGAGAGAGAAGGCCCTTACAGGTCGCTGGTACCCTGAGGAAGAAAGACAGGGGGCTGCAATCTGATGGAAAGCCAGAGCCCCCCATCCTCTGCCTTCCGCAGGAGAGCAGGAGGTGGGAAGTTCTGGGAAGTTCTGGTCCTCGGGCACGTGTCCCTTCTTTGACCTCCAGGGGGCGCTCCTGGGCCAGTCAAGAAACAAAAATGGGCAATCCCACCCACAGGAGTGGGTACAGAAAAAAATCATTAAAAAAAAAAAAAAAAAAAAGCAAAACCCGCTCGGCTAGCTCCAAGCTGAGATTTGGCAGGTGGCCTCAACCCAGTGCCTTGTGACACAGGCCCACCTAAGTCTTGGGGAGATACTGGCTCAGATGAACTCCCCACTGGTCGGTCAATCAAGTGAAGTAATGGAAACAGGCTTGCATGTGTCCATGAGAACAAAGGATGGCTCTCACTCCAGCTCGGCTCCTGCCACACCTCTGATCCGCCGGCCCTCGCTGCCCCCCACGGCTCCCCTTCCCTCTCCAGGGCCTGCCAGTGGCCCAACGGTGGGCGACCCCATGAAGACGGCGGCAGGCAGTGGAAACCCAGCTCTGCTGTGGAGGGGGTGGACGCCAGGCCTAGCCCCCTTCAGACTTTCTCACAGAGAAATTACAGATCTCTAGCCCCTTATCACTGGCTGGGAAGGGAGAGAAAGAAACATCAAGTCATCAGGGCACTAAAAGACCCCTCCCACCGCACAGAGGTCCCCAGAAAGCAAGCAGTCCGGTGAGCCATGGCCTTGCAGGCTTCCCCCACCCCCAGCCTCACCATCGACCTTGACAAACGGCCCCCTTCCAGCGGGTGCTCACCCTCGGGGGGCTGCCTCGGCCTCCCTCCCAGCTCCAGGGCAACACCAGGAGTCTGGGCCGAGGGCCGACCTTACACAATGATATAAGGCAAGCTGCTTTTTTTGTTTGTTTGTTTTGTGGGTTGTTTTTTTTGTTTTTTTGTTTTTTTGTTTTTTTTTTTTTGCATAGTAGTTTAAACACAGTGAGATTCCACTTTCCCCCACGGTGCCTTGTCCCTCCGCTTCGCCACTCGATCCAAAAAAGAAAATAAAATTTTGTCTGCCCTCCCTCCTTCCATCTTTTCTCTCAGTCAGTAAGTAAGTAAAAAAACACTTGGGGTGGGGGGTGGGGGTCGGGGTAACCCCACACACACACCGCCCAGGCCTGGAAAGGTTGCACAGGCAAACAGCTCCTTCCTGGGGTGCGGGTGGTGGGGGGTAGTGGACCACCCCAAGGTCAGCACTGGCCAGGCAGAGGCGGGGAGGGCAGAGCTCATGGCCAATCAGAGGAGCAGGTGGGAGGGTAGACATCCACATGATCCCACGCCAGGGGCCCCGCCCTCACCTTAGAGTTTTGTATAAAAACACCTGCTAGGAAGAATTCTTTGGAGCTCAAAGTGGCTCAGCTTAAGGGAAAAGGCACAGTTAACACTGCATCGTCCGGACAGAAGTCTACATTTGTAATGTGGAGAACGATAGAAATTGACAGCACCATTCCTTGGGTGGGTGGTGGGTGGGTGGGTGGATGGAGAAGGGGCACTGGTTGGTGGTGGGGTGGAAGGGAGGAAGCAGCGGTCCCCTGGGGCCTCCAGCCAAGGGAGGGCAGAGGGAGTCTGTGTGGTGAGGACCGGACCCCCACTCCGAGGAGCCTTCCCGGCCCCGCGGGGAGAGGAAGCAGAGGCCCCATCACCGAGACCAGCCCGCACGGGGGCCTCCATCATCAGCTGACCATGGGCTCCACGTCCGCCTCCCGTTCAAACTCATCCTGGATCTCGTCTGTACTTCCTGAGTCACTGCTGGCCACGGAGCTGGGGGACGGTGAGTTCCTGGAAGGCACGGGAAAACGGGGGTCATTGGGAGGGCAGCCCGGGGACTCCTGACGGATCCAAGGGGCGGGAAAGACGGAGCCGCCGCTTGTTTGAAATCTAACCCCAGAGCGGTATCCCGGGCCCGGAGACCCTGTCCTCGCTCTGCTTTCCCTGGAATCGGCTAGGCTCGCGAGCTGAATGCGGCCCTCGAGACCTCTGGGGGATCCCCTGTGCTGCCTCTCATTGCTCCAGGTGCTGAGAGCTCCCTGGGAGCAGGACCCACAGATCCAGCTGGGTTCTTACTCTCTTAGCCACCTAACACAGGTCTGGGCACATAGTAGGTGCTCAGCAAACCCCAATGAACTCAGAGCTCAAAGGGAGGCCACACAGGACAATGGCTAACAGTACTGGGTTGGGATTCTGGCCCCATCACTGAAGAGCCGGGGGTGGCCACGGGCAAGCTGTTTAACCTGCTCCTCCGTCTGAACACAGAGGGGACGACAGTAGGTTCTATGGAAACAGTTGAGGTTAAGGTACGACAGAGCTAAGCCCTCCCCCTCACCCCCACAGCTTCCACTGAGCTGCGTCTCCCTCTTCTATAGCCTGAACCACAGACAGGATAAAAGGAACATATTTGTGCTTTGTGCCCAGCTTCCTACGTGTATCTTCTCATTTTATTGTTGGCATATCTGTCTCTCCCAGAAGGGCTGTGTGTCCCTTGAAGGCAGGGGGGCTCTGTCTCTGTTTTGGCGTTTTCTGGCAAATACGAGGGGCCTGATGCATGTCAGTCTCCGGGAGACAGACCCCCTGGTGGGAAGACGGGAAAGGAAGGAAACTGCTTCCCGTGGACACCTCTGAGCCCCATCAGCAGTGGTGGAGACGAGTGCCCCACGCCCCTCCTCCACCCGGCAATTCGGCAGAACGTGGGGCATGAGCCCGAGAGGGCTGTGGCGGTTCCGTTCATCACTGTCCCCACAGCCTGGCACAAAGCAGGCCTTCGACATGACAAGTAGCTGTTGAATCAGTGGGGGCAGGGCCGCTGGGGGAATCACGTGAAATCAGACACGTCGGTGATCCAGCACACAGTGGGTGGCTGATACCCACTGGGTGCATGGATGGGTGCATGACGGACGGATGGACGGATGGACGGATGGGCAGGTGAAATGGGCCAGGCTGCAGGTTGCAGCCCCACAAACTCCCCCCAGGGACACAACAACTGAATGCCCCGGGAGGACGGGGGTGGGTACCTGTCTGCAGAGCCTTTGATGAGCCGACGGCAGGTCTCCATCTGCACGTCCAGGCCACGTTTCATGCTGCACATCTCCATGTACTCATGCAAGTGTCGGTTCATGTCGCTCTTGGCTGTGGCCAGCTCCAGCTGAAAGGACCCAATGCAGGATAAAGGTGAGGCCAAGTCACCGTCACGTGGGAACCCTCGGCCACTTCCTCCGCGCATCCTCCGTGGTGGCGGTGCCAAAGCCACCCAGGGACACCACGCCCTCCGCCCTCCTCCACATGCTGACCCCCTGGCCTGCAGAACTGCTTCCAGTGAAAGGGAGACAGTTGCTGAGCCTCCAAAGGGGCAGCTTCCACTCAGCCTGCCAATTCCGCCCCGCCTGGCATTCCCACACCACTGGCTAGGCCTTGCTTAGGAAAGTTGTCAGGTCTCCGTCATCTTTCTGCCTCTTCTCCTCTACCAATGCCACATCCCCCAGGGAAGGAGCTGGCCAGCTTGAAGGCTTGAAGGCTGCTCCCCAACTGGAGGCCCCTGGAAAAGCCACTTGGGTCTCCTTCAATCTCATCTCTTCCTCTGCCTAACGGGGCGCACGGTGTCCACTGTGTGGGCTGGAGGCACCTAGCTACCTTTAGGCATGTACAGCGGGCATGTGGGTACCAGGGAGGCTTGCTCAGTGCCTAGCATCACTCCATGTCACTCACACATCTTCTCTCATTATTTGGGATCACTGTCTCCACTGAATAACTTAGAAGGAAAAAAAAAAAAAACCTCTCTGGGACAGACAGGGATCACTACCCCCATGATATGTATTTTCAACCTGAGAAAATCGAGGCTGTAGGAGGGGTACGACCCACCCAACGCCAGCCAGTGAACCGCAAGCCTCCAACTCATGACCTTGTGGATGCCCCCCTCCCCCACCAGCCCCCGGCCCCCTCAACTGCCATCGAGACCCCACTTCACGGGAGCCTGCGCCCTCACCTCGATCTGGCCAATGGTTTCCTGGTACTCCTTGTCTCTCGTCTTGAAGAAGGATTCTGTTTCATGGATCAAGTTGCCCAAATTTTCCTCTTGCTGGGGACACAGAGCAAAGGGGACGAATGAGCCGGGTGGTGTGGGCTGCCGGGAGTGAGCGGGGACAGGGGAGAGCTGGCTGGCCTCTGGGCAGCCAGGTGGGGAGCTCACCTCGCCCTGCAGGTCGATGGTTGGGTTGCAGTTGGTGAAGTCCTCCCAGAGCAGCAGTGTGTCTTCATTCTCTTCCCACGTCAGGCTGTCACAGTCGTCGTCAAAATCAAAGGTCTCCCGCCTGTGGGATGACAGCAGAGGGCAGGGCTGACCGGGAGCCGGGCTCCAGAGGCCAGGATCAGGGAAAGAAAGGGGCACCGCCCCGACGGGCACGCTCCTGCAAGGCGGCCGGCCCCAACAGTTCTGCTGGCCATAGGGGACACGCACCTTCTCCGGGGGCGTTTGACTCTTTTAAAATGCAGAAAGTAGTGACCTATTCCTTGTACCATTTAAAATACATATTTGTAAAGACACCAGGCTTTCATCAGTGGAGACTAACGATATTCTCATGTCCAACCTTTTTCTTTTTCTTTTTTTAAAGATTTTACTTATTTATTCATGAGAGACAGAGAGAGGCAGAGACACAGGCAGAGGGAGAAGCAGGCTCCATGCAGGGAGCCCGACGTGGGACTGGGTCCCAGGACCCCGGGATCACACCCTGGGCTGAGGGCAGATGCTCGTCCACTGAGCCACCCAGGTGTCCCTCAAGTCCAACCTGGTAGCTGTCTGCTTTCACGTGACAGCTCATTTCTGGAGCTCCTACTTTGCAAGAGGCGATTTATATAATCTCCACAAACACGGAAAGGTTGATATCATTCCCATTTTACAGGGGAGGAAGCTGCAGCTCAGAAAGAATGACCCACTTGTCCAAAGTCACACTGCTAGCCAGTAACAGAACCTGGAGCAGAAAACCAGGTGTCTCCTGCAGCACTCTCCTCCCCAGTAAAACACACCAAACACCCATTATGTGCTGGGCATGCGGGACTGGCTGCTAAGCATATACTAAACTGCATTTCATTCCCTCATCCCAACATCCTTATGAGATGAGGTTATTGATTATTCCCATTTTACGGGCAAGGAACTGAAGGTCGAAGGGATTAGGGGGACTTCTAGACCAATATGTGCTGGAAATCGGGCTTGAATTCAAAGCCTGAGTGATGTCAGGGCTTCCCTGGTCTCTGAAACTATATAAACAAAACAGGCCCTATACGGCCTGCCTGGGACTGAGGGGTTTCTGGGGCTGCCCTGGTTCCCCCAGCTGAAGGGGAACTCGAGGAGATGGGAAGGCTGACATCTGAGGGGTTAAATCATTTGATCCATCGAATCAGCCATAGAGGAGAATGTGGGTCCCAGGGCTCTCCATCAACTCCCCCCTGGTCATCCAGGGCAGTGCTCCCGACCTTCCCACGATGGGTCAGGCTGGGGGCCACGGGTCAGGGCCCAAGAAGAATTTCTGGTTAAAAGCTTCCTGGAGCTGACCTGGAGCCAGGTCCCCCACTGAAAGCGGCTTCCTGGCACAGCCTCTGGGCGGCTCCGTGAGCCCCGGGGCCAGCGCGGGACCAGCGCTGCAGAACAAGGCGCTGCTGGCCCAGCCTGGCTCCAGATTAGCCCCTGGGGTCCACCGTCGCCGCAAGACATACCCAACCGCTGACTTCACTTCCTTTCTAGCGTCTGGGATCTGAAGGAAAACCCCAGCTGCGGAACAGGGAGCCAGAAAGGACAGGGAGACGGGCAAGAGGAAGGAGTCGGAAGATCGGGAGGGCGGGCTCAGGAGCTGGCCAGCTTGCAGGCAGAGTAGCAAATTCCTCCCCTTCTCCTTGGTCTGAAGCCCAAGCAACAGATTTTGATCACAACAAAACAGCCCTGACACGGGGCACATGATTCAAAGACTTCAGTGGAACTCGCCGGGGGCAGCCTCTGGCTTGGGTCTCGGCCGGTGCAGAGCCAGCGGAGAGGATGGTGGGAGGGGGCCAGGGCCCTGCCCAGGGGGGTCAGCATGGCCTTGGCTGGAGCTGCAAGGGTGGAGGGGCAATCAGAGGAGATATTTTATATATATATATATATATATATATACATATATATATATATATATATATTTTTTTTTTTTTTTTTTTTTTAAACCAAGGTAACTTTAAAATCTGATAGATCTGATTGGATACTGAACCTAGTTCAAACCTGTCAACACCAGGCACCCATTTTTGTACTGGGCCCCACAATACAACAGTAGTGCTGCAGGTGGAGTCCCCAGACCTGGCTCTTGGGACTGTTCCTTTCAGCTTGCCCCATTCCCAGGTAGCCTAACTAGCCCTTGGTGACTCTCTAAAAACGGGACAATTTCTTCAGAGAAGCCCTTTAATTCGCCCAAATGAGCCCAGCCTGGGTCTGTGGGGTGGACAACCCCGCCTTGGGCTCAGGCATGCCCGGCACCACGTTCAGAAACTCTGGATCCAGCCAAGGGCTCTCTTCCAAAGCCCCTCTCATCGCCCAAAGAGGAGAGTACGACTTTTACTAGGGATATCAAAAGATGGAATCAGGAGTCTCTTTGTCACGCTCCAACAGCAAGCCCCCAAAACACAGGGCCACCTCAGTTGTTTCCAGGGAACGACAAGCACAAGGAAGAGTCACACAAACCCATCCCTGCCCGGGTCTGACTCCTGTGGCCCTAAGAGTCACCTGGCTCAGCAGCAAAGGGACCAGGGCAGGGATGGTTTGCAGAGAGAGCAAAGGGGGACTGTCTTCTGAGCAAAAAGACAGCTAGTGGGGGACAAAGCACTCAGCCGAGAGTCAGGGGCTCTGCTCCAACTCCTAGACATCCCTCTTAATCTCAGTTTCCCCATCTGAATGTGAAGGGGCTGGGCCGAGTGGTCTTTGGTCTCTGTAATGCTAAGCCAGCCTCAGAGCTCTGCAGGAAGCATCAGGGGAGACCTGTGTCCTGTACTAAACCCAGTACGATGTCAGAGGCACCTGCTGAAAGGCGAGCCCCCGATCCCCACCCTGGAGGGGTTCTGTGGGGCTTTGTGATGGCTCCTCAGAGCCAACCAAGAGCTCAATCGTAGCCCTGTTGTCAGAAACTCAGAGTCTCGGGGAAAGCTGAGTTCTCAGGGCTCAGGTGCCCCAACTGCAAGGGGCTCCGGAGAGAGAACAGGCAAGAACAAGCCAGAGGGGCAGGAGGAAACAAATATGGGTCCCAGAGACCCTGTCCCAACCCAACTCTTTTGTCTCCAGGCCCTCAGCTCCACCCTCCTGTCCCCTCCCCTACCCACCTTTAGGGCACTAGGTGGATTAGAGTCAAAGATGGATCCACGTTGAGATTATGGCACCAGAGAGGCCAAGGCTACAGGGCCTCCCTGCCCCGGGCAACTACCTCCAGTGAGGTTGTAATAAACCGGCTCTTGGCAAGGGAAGGGCAGGGAGGGGAGCCCTAGGGGCACGTACTTGCCCACTTCCCACTATGGCAAATTTTAAGCTACTTCTGTGCCATCACTGAACCTGGAGTGGGCGGACATGCATGAGCTGGTACGGGGCGGCTCCAGCCCCCCACTGACCACAAACAGCCCCCTCTCTGCCACTAGCCCACAGCATCTCAGTGACAGGACACAGGCGACACATAGGCCTGGCTCTGAACCTCAGTTCTGCTTGTATCAGGGGAGCTGTCCTGGCCAAGCGGCTTCCCTTCCGGGAGTCTCAGCATCCTCACGTACAAAAGGGGTGTGAAATGAATAAATAAATAAAATCTTAAAAAAAAAAAAAAGGGGGGTGTAAGGCTCCAACGTCCTCAGTTGACCATCACATCTGTAAAGCACCCTGCAGACGGAGGATGCTCAGTGGATGTCGGGGGCCCTCCCCCGGCCAGCTTGGTGGGCCCTGGTGTGTGGACCAGCTCAGCGATCCCACCCCAAGGACAACTGGGGGGAGTGTAAGGCTAGATCCGACAGGACCACCACTACCCTTTAGCCTCTTCTGAAAATGTAAAACTCCCCAAATTATAAACATTGAGAATAAACGCACATTCTTTCAGAACACCACGCTGGCCAGAGAAAGCACATGTGCAGGCGACTTTCAGCTCAGGCCACCGGTTTGCCACCCAAGCCCCAGCAATCTGGGGAAAAGGAGTGGAGCCCCAGGAAGCGGGGGGTCCGGGACAGCAGAGATACTCACAGCTGGTTAAACATGCGCTTCATCTCGTCTGTGATGTTCATGGAGCCGACCTCGTCGTCCGAGAACCGGTTCACTTCCCCGTCCTGCTCGGAGATGTCATCGTCCGAAGCCACCTTACGCTCTTTCTTTTTGGGGACCACCTGACCCGGAAAGGAAGAGATGGAGGTGAGTGAGTGGGAGGCCCTGCTGGGAGGGAGGGTGGGCTGGGAAGGGAGACGGCATCCCACGGGATGGATGGAGCGTGGCTGGGGCAGCCACTGCCGGGAAAGATGCAGAGCTCCTCTAAGAAGCAGGCGGCGTTAGCAGGAAGCGTGAGGCGGGACACATGCAGGACAGAGGATAGACAGCCTGGACCCTTCCCTCCCCCGGTGGTTGGGCCAGCTCAGCTCTGCCCTTCACCAGAGCAGCAGCCCCATGATCTGGGGAGAGGAGTGGGCCAAACCGGGGCACAGAGTCGCCTGGGATGTCTTAGAGCCAGCCAGAGAGATGGAGAAGCCCTCACCGAGGCCCAGAGGGCTCCATGCTTCAGAGCCCTCTCGCTCACATGCAAAGGCGATGGGCAGGCAGCCCGAGGTTCACCAAGCTTCCTCCACTCCAAGCAGACAAGACGCGAGCAAACCAAACAAGGCCTGGAATGGTCGACCCTGCTTCCCAGCAGAGGGGCAGCAAGACCGCACAGAGGTGGAGAGCCTGTGATCTCTCCCGCCACGCCCAAGGTCACACAAAGCGACAACACACTAGACTGCCCTGGGCTCAAGCAAAAGCCAAACCACGACCCGATATTCCAGAAGCAGCCTTTAGAGAATGACACGGGCCCTTCGGGCCGCTGGACTAGCCCCCAGCCCTCCCTGGAGGACAACCCACCGGTGCCAACTGCCCCATGGCCTTCTCCCGGGACACACACTTGCTCACTGAGAGCCGGGGATGGGTACTGGGACACTCTTCAGTGGGACGGAAAAACAGAGGCCAACAGCTCCTCTGAAGAATTCCGGGGCTCCCACCGCCGGGCCACGACTCCCAACCTTGGCGATGGCACCCGGCGGGGCCTGTGGATCGGCCCCTGAGGGTCAGGACACCTGAGTTCCAGTCCCAGCTCTGTCTTCCCCCCCACCCCCAGCCCATCATGTTACCCCCCACCCCCAGGCGGGTGTCCTCCTCGGCCACAGGATGAAGCACTCAGCCTGGAAGACGCAGCCTGACGAGCCTAGAGTCGGCGAGTCCCTGATTCTAGGTTGTCCTGGGGAAGCCGGAGTTGGGGCAAAGGCTAGCTCTGGGGGAAGGGGAGTGGGCGGGACGTGAGGGGAGGAGCGCCTGGCCATGCAGGGGGAGGCCGGGCACTCTGGGAGGGGGCGGTGGCAGCGGGGAGTGGCGGCTGGTGAGCAGGGTGACCCTATTCACCTGGAAGATCTTGGACACGTCTTCCGAGTTCCGTTGCTGTGCGACATCGCACAGCTTGGCCGTGATATCGATCCGGCGACAGATGTCCATGTCCACCTTCATGGCCTTTTCTTGGATCTTTGTGTCCAGGTCTGTCATGGGCTGCAGGGAGGACAGCAGGGGGGTTACGTGAGCGAGGGCAGGAGCCAGCCTGGGGGGCGGGGCGGGGAGTCGCTCCGAGGCTCCTGCTGGGCAGCGGGGTGCACAGCCCGGAGTCCGAGGGGGGCCTGGAGCTTCTGGGGGGCGGGGCGGGCGGGGCCAGCGCTGCTCAGGTTGGGGGGCTGGAGAGGTGGCGGGAGCTACAGGCCTTGGCGCTGAGTGGACCATGTGAGACCCTGTTTGCCAGCCTCCCTAAGGGCTGGAAGGCAACCTCACGACAGACAGTGCGGTGTTCATCTTGTCAGAGCAAAGGAAAAAGAAAGAACTCCCACTGTTGAAAGACTTCCTTCCCTTCTCTCCCACCCCGCGTGCCCCACGTGTCCCCCACACAGAGGGCCTGCCACGGGGTGCCCTCACCCCAGGATTCCACCCGTGGCGGACAGCAGGGGCATCACCGAAGACGAGGGGGGTCCCCGAGGACCCCAATGAGGGCAAGTCAGGTGGAACTCCACCTGGGGCCCCCGGAGGCTTCCAGCCACACCCGGCTCCACGGCCCTCAGGACCAGAAGCCACACCAGGCCGAGTCACCCGCCAGTGGGCTCCTTCTCCTTTCTGGCGGCCCCCCCGCATGCTGCCCGCTGCCCGAAGGTGGCAGGAAACGCGGGTCCCCAGCAGGAAGGAGGCTCCGGTGGCCGACAGCTCCCTGTACCCACAGTCACTCAGAAAGAGGGGTTCCAGTCTTCGAAAGGAGGCATACGCGGGCCGTCCCCAACTTTACAAAGCAACCCTGCTGCAGGCCGCTGGCCTGGGGAGCCTCTCGGGCGGACACAGCCCAGACCTAGGGGCCTCCTTCCAGCTGCCACCGGGCCCTCCAGCGCCCCCAGACAGCGAGCCCCACGGCCAGCACCCGCCCTCGAGAGTGGCGAGCTGGGACGAGTCGGTGCGAACACAAACAGACCGTGGGGAGCCCCGGGGAGGGCGGGATGGGTTAAGCAGCAGATTAATGCAGCTCTACTCAGACCAAGGGAAGCGGAAGGGGGTGGGGGGTGGGGGTGGGGGCTGGTCTCCGATGCATCCGTCATCCTTACGGGCAAACGCAGCCAGCCAGGACTCTAACTAGAAGCCGAGCTCTGGAGCCTCGGAGTGAAAGAAGCATTTTGCATGATGGGTGTGAAGGGTGTCATGACGCCTGGGGCGGCGGCCGGTGGCACTTACGTCACTCATGAGCCCCTTAAACACCACCAGCTCGGCCTTGAGCCGCTCGATCTTCTCGTTCATCTCCTCCTGGATGGCTTCAGCCTCCTGCGCCGCCTAGGGAGGACAGAGATGGGGGAGGGCTTAGGGGACCAGGCACCCTGAGGGGGAGGAGGGGCTGGACACCTGATGTCCAACCAGGCCAGACCCCTGCGTGCTGAGGAAAGGGTGCCGAGGACCTCACCCCGGCCCGGCTTCCCGCTGAGCCCAGTACGAAGCAGGGCACCACTCAGCTTAAAACGTGGCTCAAAGGAATATTTATTCTATGGAAAAATGCCCAAAAGATGTGAAGAAACAAAGAGCAGGTTAATACAACAAGTGATTCCAGCAGGTTAAAATATGAGGTTGGTCCATGTGAAAAAAATCGCCAATAGATGACCATCTCCCATCTCAAAAATGGCAACGCTACGTGTGTCAACCCAACCAGACACACTCATGTACAGTAGGTGTGTCTTTGCACAGAAAAGACCAATAGGTCACCCGGCAATTTGTGGACTATGCAGGGGTAGATGGAAGTGAGAGTTTTAGTTTCTTCTCTGTACTTTTCTCAATTTTCCAAGTATTTGACCATGAATGTGTCATGTTTGTAAATAAAAAAAAAAAATTTCTGTTATAAAACAAAGGGGGGGACAGACATTCATCCTTTTCCTTCTACATATTGACATTATTTTATTCTATCTCTTAGAAGATCAGTGTCTTAAATATTGGAAGGCAATTTTTTTAAATGTTTGGAAGAACTTTCCCTTGCCTTCTCGTGGGGTCGCTATTCAGAGGCCGAGAAGGTAAAGCTTGCTGCCCAGGGTACCCGGTGCATGGGAAGCGGAGCCCAGACACAGAGCTCCTGAGCCAGGACCCCAAGAGGATATTCTCACCCACCCAGGTGAGAGGCCCCCCACCCTCTCCAAGGTGTTCCACCCCAAGTTGGGTCCCGCAAGCTGGGGGTAGGGCAGCTCAAGACCATCCAGTCCTGAACTTGGTGGGGAATAATAGCGGGTGGGAAAGAGTCAGGGGACCATCACCCAGCACGCAGGGGTCAGCACTGGAACTTGGACCCAGGCTTCCCAACTTCCGTCCCTGAGCATTTTTGCAACATTGTGCCAGCCCCTTCCTAGGTCCGAAGCAGGGGGCAAGGAAGAGGCCTCATGGCTCCATGGAGGAGGGACTGAAGCAGCAGGAGGCTGCACAGTGCAGGGGCTGACCTGGGAGTGGCCTCTGACTTTGCCCTGTGGAGACTGTGCCCCTTACCCATGTGGTTCCCACAAGCCCCTCTTGGTCGGGACCTCTGAGGTGCTCACCTCCTGCAGCGTGTCCACCATGGTCTGCAGGTTCATGCGCTTGGCAAGCTCCTCCTCCCACCTGCAAGAACCAAGAAGGACAGGTGGTGAGAGGGTGGCCTCCCCGTACCCCTCAGACACAATGCCAGCGCCCACCCTGGGCCTGTCCCCAGGCTAGGCAAGCCAGGTGCAGCAGTGAATCGATCCCTGCCTGCCCTCCAGGAGCTCCCGGTCTAGGGGAGGGGGACAGCCAGGCTGACACATAACCATATAATCAGGTGGTAGAGCCAAGTGCCGGGTTCCAGGCATGAGCACTGACCACGGGGAGATGAAGGCAGCAGGGTGGACCACCACCGCCCCTTCACACCAACTGTAAAGTGCCGTGCAAATGCGGCTCTTGCAGCATCCCACGGTAGGGAGCCTGGCACTCAGAGGCCAGGCCATAGCTGGCACCGCGCTCGGACTCTTTGCACCACACGGAAGAAACTTCTATTGTGCTGATCATTGTGATCGCTGGAGTCTTTTTGTCCTACAGCAACCCTCATCAGCGAAGAAATCTCCCACACAGCTATTATCCCTGTCTCACAGATAAGCAAACTGAGGCTGAGAGAGGTTAAATGTCTTACCCAGAGTCACACAGCTAGCTTAGTGGGTGGGGCTGGAATCCAAACCCCGGTCTGTTTTATTACATTAAAACAAAAACAATAAATATAGCTCTCACTTAGTCAGCGCTTATTATGTGCCAGGCCCTGTTCCAGGGCCTTCTGTGTATTGTCTTCATTGGAGCACACATTGGTTAAAGCTGGACAGGAAAGGATGAAGGGCAGGAGGCACACAGCAGCTCACGGTGCACCCCCAGTGTTAACTGGAGGTAGAATGGGATGTTAATCATAATCACCAGGGCTGTCTGGGTGGCTCAGTCAGTGAAGCATCCGACTCTTGATTTTGGCTCAGGTCATAATCTCGGGGTCGTGAGATCGAGCCGCAGGTAGAGCTCCGCACTCAGCAGGGAGCTTGCTTGAGATTCTCTCTCTCCCTCTGCCGCTTCCCTCCATCCCCACCTCCCTCTCTCTCTCTTTCATTTTTTTTTTTTAAGATTTTATTTATTTATTTGAGAGAGAGAGTGTGTGTGCCCAAGCAGGGGCGGAGTGGAGAGAGAAGCAGGCTCCCAGCTGAGTAGACAGCCTGATGCAGAGCTTGATCCCAGGACCCCGGGAGATGACCTGAGCTGAAGGCAGACACTTAAGGCTTAACTCACTGAACCACCTGGGCGCCCTTCTCTCTCACTCTCTCTTTCAAATAAATGTCTTTAAAAAAAAAATCATCATCATCACCGTAACAACACCAGGCACCGTTCTGCATGACATAATTCAATCCTCCTAACAACCCTCCAGCACAGCTATGCTGTTAGCCCATGTCACAGATGCAGAAAGCAAGGCATGAAGTCAGGGGCCCAAGGTCAGGGTGGGGACAGGTGGAGCCAGGACTCAAACCCAGGCTGGAGGCTCCAGACTGAGCACTTGCAACCCTGCCAGGCTCCCCACAGACCCAGGATCCATCAGAGCCCTCCCCGGACTCCCCACCCAGCTCCCCTCCCTCCCCAGAGGAAGCCTGGGGCAGGTTCGTTCCCTCCCCGCATCCTGAGACAGAGAGATGAGCTTCTCTCTCTCTCCTCACCCTAGGGCCGCCTCCCTACATGGCCTCAGAGCAGGCAAGTCTGGAAGCCTTTTAGGATGCTGTCGGGGCCAGCTAAAAATAGGCCAGAAGGGAGGAATGGATGAAGGGTGCGTTACGTCACTGGCTTATGGAAACAAGAGAAAACGGATACTGTTTGCACACACAGAGGAAAAATCCTCCTCTGCCCCACACACCCCCCTACTCCCTCGTTTCCTCTGGTCTATACCAGCTCCCCTGGCTTTGGCAGCCAGGCCTAGATCTGCCGTGGGCTCCAGGGTCTGGTAGTGGGCAGGCAGGGGGTTGGGGCTCCTGCCAGGAACGAAGGACACAAAGGAAGCTAAGGACGGTCCAGTCAGTGAGAGGACCCAAGGGTCGAACCCCGACCCGACCATCTCACTGAGCACCCCCACTCTACAGATAAGGAAACTGAGATCCAGAGCATACAGGGAATTTACCTGAGGTCACCTGGGATGTCAGGGGCAAGGCCAGGAGTCCAGCCCCAGGCCCGCCGTGGGAAGTAGGACTCCAGGTAGGGAGAAGCTCCCAGGCTGCCCGAAAGCTGCCCAGCAGCATAGGGCTTGGAGGGGGGGGTTCCAGGGCCCAGAACCCAGGTCTGCCCTGAATCGTCTCTCCTGGCCCTGCTGCTCTGAGCAGGGCAGGGGACTCCGTTCCAAGCCGCCGAGCAGAGCAGGTACAGGAAAGGGCTGTAGGATGCCTCTGCAGCAGCAGCAGCAGCAGCAGCAGGAGCACCAGAGAAGGGAGCGGTGAGGGGCGAAGGTGTGTGCACCCAGGGGCCCCGCACCACATGCACCCACTTCCCAGATGGGCTCCTGGAGATGAGCCCTGGCCCCTCTCACTTTCCTTGCGAGCAACCTTTTGATGTGGGGTCAGCAGACCCGTTGTACAGAAGGGGAAACCGAGGCCCAGAGAAGGAAAGAGACATGCCCCGAGTGAACCCCGAGCATGAACACGAGCCATGCCTTTGGGTCTCCAGACCACAGCAGGAGCCACAACCACTGACGGGCCAGCACGGTCTGCGTCCCACACCCCGAGCTCAGCGCCTCGCACACAGCTCACGGGCTTTCATGTGAATTATCCTTAACCTGCTTGGGGAGAGGATTTTTCCCTAAATCCATCCTGCGGATGCAGGAGCTGGAATTCAGAGAGGTGAGGTAATGTGTCTAAGGCCACACAGCTAGTGGGCAGGGACAGGACTCAAGTGCCACCCCTGCTCTAAAGCAGCAAGTCTCCAGCTGTGATGTTGCAAGGCAATGCCTTGGGGGTCTTGCCTGGATTCAGGCAGGTCTGGGTGGGGCGGACAGCTGCATTCCTAATGAGCTTCACACACACACACACACACACACACACACACACACACACCCTGGACAGCACTTTGAGCTGCCCCGAGTCTCACTGGTGTTTCTAAGCTGCGTCCCGACAGATGAGCATTGCAGCAATGATTTCACGGGCCTTTTCATTTCCAAAGCCGGGCTGGGTAGGCAGGCGGCAGGCCTGCTCCCAGAAGACCTAGGACAGACCCCCGCGTGTCCACGGCAGCTGGCCTGCCAGACCAAATCCGCTGCCCACACCGCCGCACCTCCCAGCCGCGGTGGGAAAAGCTGGCTCTGCCGGTGCCAGCGTTGACGGTGCAAAAAAGCTTTGCCCTTCAGCTGCTCTGCTGCCTGGGGTTTCAGAAGGACACCAGCGATGTGCTGCTTAAGGGGCCCCGGACGCCCCGCATTCGCTGCAGCGCTGCCCAGGAGGAAGCTTGCAGCCAACCCGAGATGTGGTCGCTTACATTTCCACACCCGTGTCCTGGGCACAGTCCCCTCCCCTGCCCTAGATCTGCTCACAGGAATAAGGTTTCAGTAAGGATGGGTGTTTGGAGCAGAGGCACCTGCATAAGCAAAGGCAGGCAGCCGGGAGGCCACTGGCCCTGAGAAGGGAACAGGCCTCCTCGGGGCTCGTAGGGGCCAAGGACTGGTCCCCACTGTGTCCTGTGAGCCTTTACCGGCTCTCACACCAGGCCCCGCCACTGAGCAGAGGCGCTCACGCTGCAGCCTGTGATGCAAACTCACGCCCCGTTTTACAGGCGAGGAAATGAAGGCCCAGAGCACAGAGAGAACTGCAGCCAGGGCGAAGGCGGCCTGAGTCACCCCGGCCACCTCTGCCCACCTTGATGTGAAACTTCCAGCTTTTCATCCTTAAGATGCTGGAGAAGAGAAGGGAGAGGAGGCATGATTATTGGTCACTTTCTAGGTGCTGCTCACCGTGTTAGGCCTTCACATACACGTAAGAGAGAAAGTACCACTTAGCCTTACCCTGAAGATTGTCCCCACTGTGCAGATGAGGACACAGAGGCTCAGATGTCACCCAATCCCCCTCCCCCGCTCCTCCTAAAACCCTAGTCATTCTCTCCACTGTCTCCAAGGCCATCTCTTCCCCAGGCCTCATGGCCACTTCAGTTCTATTCCCTCCTTGAGCTCTGGTTCCAGGGAGCCGGGCCTCGGGGTCCCCGCCTCCCAGGCTGCTTGCTCTCACGCATGGCTCTCACCCAAGGAGCCAGCCGCCACGTGGAGGATACGGATGGACTGCTCCATCTTCTCCACCTCCAGAAAGAGCTTGGGGCCCAGCCCAAGCGCCAGCTGTATCCCAACCACACGGGGGAACCTGCTCTCGCCCCCTGCAGCCTCTCCCTCCCCACCCTGCAGACACCCTTGGGACAGCAGTCTCCAAGAGCCAGCTCCTCTGAGGGCTGTCCACAGCGGCCTCTGCAGCAGGCCCCGCAGACAATGACAGAGGAGGAGGGTAGTAACCCCACGGAGCAGCTAGCATGGACCGAGCACGCACACGTGCCAGGCACCCTTTCTAGGAGCTTCCCGTGCACAACCTCAAACAACCTCACGGTCCCCTCTAGGTACATGATTATCTGAAGGCCAGGACCATTACCCAAGATCCCACAACTAGGAAGGTGGGGTGGTGTCTATTTCACACCTTTACTCGGAGAATCTCGCCGGAGTGAAGGCTGAAAGGGGCCAGAGTTCACCCAGTCCCCACCGCTGAGGGCGCAGATAGGGAAACTGAGGCCCGAGGTCACACAGGGAATGGACTCCCCAAGCACCTGCCTCCTCTCAGAGCCTGGGTCTCCCCGCCTACACAGGAGACAGAGTGTGGCCCCAACACCCTCCAGGGACACTCAAGAACACATCCTGCTTCCATACTCTCTGAAAGTCATGTGAGCAGCCCTCAGCTCTGATGGGGCTGGACCTCAGACTGCATTATCCTTAGCCCCAGCCCAGCCTCCTGCGCCTGCAACTCATCACCCCAATTCCTCCAGTGGCCTGTGCTCAAACCCTCCCACTGCCTAGAGCCTGGAACTGAACAGGAAATCAAGATCCCGATGAGGAAGGGACTGACACAGGGCAGCCCGGAGGCCCCCGGGGTGCAGCCCAGCATGACCCACAGCACGGCAGCTGGATGGCGTAGCGGGCAAGGGCAAGGGCAAGGGCAGTCCTGGAGGGCCTCCGCGCCAACGCAAGGGACGGGCCGGGACTCAGACTTGGGAGTCCACAAATCAGGAACTTGGATGTGTGTGCGGGCAGCGTGGAAAGCCCTCCAGCACCCATCTCAGAGGTCTCAGGCACCCCGTGCCCTGGCCTGATGGGGCATGAAGGAAACATGGGTGACGTGCCTGTTCTCGGTGGGACAAGAGGCTCAGAGGAGGGGCACCATCATACAAGTCAGCAGAGAGAACGGGTTACAATTACCCTTACTACGCTCACTGCCCTACTCCTGCACCTAGAACCCACCCACACTTGGCAAGGAGCTGAAGAGCCACATGGATTTGTTGAATGAGTGAGTGAGTGAGTGAGTGAGTGAGTGAATCCGAGCTGCAAGCACTCCTCAGCCCTCCTGCTCACCCCTTCTGCCTGGAACATTCTCCGCCTACACCACCCCGGTCCAGGGGCTCCCAGGAGCGGAGTTCCCAGCACGGGCCTTCCGCTCAGCTCCCCCACTCCAAGGAGAGGAAGGCCAGGGGGAGGGACCACCGGGGCAGGAAGGGGGGGCAGGGAGAAGGAGAAAGCTTCCCCCTCCCACTTGCCACTGCCCTCGGGCTGGTGAGGGGAGGCAGGGATGCGAGGACAAAGAGGGCGAGGAGAGGAAATGACCCTACCTAATGACTCTGCAGCGGAGCCTCAGCCGCCACCTTAGCAGAAGGAGAACACGTGTGAGGCCAGGGGCCAGGAAGGGGGGTGACGGCACCCGCCCCAGCCAGATGTGGCCTCCCCGCATTCCAGAGGAGCCACAACCACAGGATGGACCGAGGAGAAGTCTGGCAGGCCCCTGGGGGAGGGGGTGGGCAGCTTCCCGGCCAGCCTCCCCCACCCCCACCCCCCAGCCCCCAGCCAGTGTCTCCCCGCCCCCATCAGCTCCAGATGACACACAGAGCCTCAGGAAAGGGGCCCACAAAGCCGGCCTGCTGGGGGGCGGAAAGCCAGGCTGAAGTCACTAGCAGAGGGACTGACTCACAGATTTTTCACTTCCTGTGTCGTCAGAGAAAGAGGTCTGGGGCTCCAGCTCCAGAGGAAAGTGGGTACAGCCCCAGAAAAACAATTAAGGCTTCAGGGATGGCCCATGGGGCTGCTGGGGAGAAAGTCCTGGGGGCGCCTAGGCGGCAAAAGACTAGGTTTGCATCCTGCCTCGGCCACTTTCCAGCTGTGTGACCTTGGGCAACACAATCACCCTCTCCGGCCTCAGTTTCCTTATCTCTGGGATGGGAAGCTCTCCACCCCTTTGGAGGGTGGCTGTGAGCACTACATAAGGTGGGTGGAATGTATGGGTGAAAACATCCCATCCCATCCCGCCCTCCCCACGGAGCAGACCATAAATGTGAGGCAGGTCAACGTGAGCGGTGGAATGCCTCGGCTGGCCCTGGCGCCCAGACCTCTGAGCTGGGAGGATGCCACAGGAATGGTCCACACCTTTCCAGGGAAGGTAGGCAGCTGACACACCCTGGCTGACTCACTCAGGTGATGGGAAGCAGGCTCAGGTGAGGCTAGGCTGGAGCTGGCAGTGCAATACTGCATTCTGGGCCAAGCCTGGGCCTGGCCTCCGGTGGAGGGCAGGTGACAGAGAACAGTTCCCACCCGAAAGGACAGGGAGCTCACCCCATTGCAGCGCAGCTGGGTGCAGGCTGCCGAGAAGGCCAGCGGCATGCAGGGCCACCCTGCCCACCTGTCTCCCCCAGTTCCTCCAGCTCCTGTGTAAGCCCCACTCGCAGATGCACAAGGCACTGCTCACCCTCCCACACGGACGGGGGGTGGGGAACAGTGTCCTGCCCTGGCCACACTGCAGAGCAGGGGGTCCAGACTAACATCCGAGCTGGGGAACGAGGTGGCCCGGCCCATGCACAGACCCAGGGAGACCTTTGGGCCAAAGCCAGTCTCCCCAGAGCCCACGGGCAGATCAGAGTGGCCTCTTCGAGGGAGCCCACCTTACAGATGGAGACCCAGAGCCCATCACCCTCTTAGCTTCCGCGGAGCCCCCTCGAGAGCTCCAATGTCACAACAGGTCAACGTCCCAGGCCCCAGCACCCCCTTGTCCCCTATCACAAGCAATTACCACTTGCGGCAGAAAAGAACCACCGATGAGCGGGAAAGGCAGTGGGAGCCGGCGGGGCCGGGGAGACAGAACCTGGACCCAGCCCTCTGAGGGGGGCCCTCCTCCATCCTGCCTTGCTCCTCTCCCGTGGTTTACCGTGAGCACCTCCTCCCTCCAGCAGAAGGAAGGCTGGTGCCCGCACTTGCCAGCTGAGAGGCCCCCCGCGCTCCCGAGCCCCGAGTCCCCGCTGTCGCAGGTGCCTCCTGGCACTGCCGCCGGGCCGCTCACCGTGCTCCTCCCCGGGGCACTCGGTGCTCCCGCCTGCACCCAGCCCCTGACCCCAGGGAAGGGACCCCGTGCAGCCGTGCCCATCAGCCGCCCGGCTGCCCAGCTGCACTCCACTCTCCGAAGGAAACACAAATTAAATGCCAACTGATTGTTTCCAGGGAGGAGGTATTAATTTAATGTGTACACTTAACCAGGGCAGCCGATCCCATTAGGGGCGGGCAGTAATGGCCCGGGAAGGCGCAGCACAGGCCCGCAGCTGGGGTGGGCCGCGGTCGGGCAGCCCCATACCAGGTGCATACCCCTCCCCCGCATGCCGCACCCCCACGCACGCACACATGCACGCACCCACGGGCCTGCTTGCACCCTGAAAGGGCGGCCCCGTCCAGGCAGCCCAGCGGGCAGGGCTTGCCACGAGCGGCCCGGGCCTCACAGCATCAGAGATGCGGAGAGTCTCGACCAACCCTGCCAAGAAGGGCAGGCAACTACCCGAGCCACCTGCTACTCTGGGATTCCTGGGAGCCCGCTCCCCGCTACCTAGGCGTCTCAGTGTCCCCCGCCGTGACGTGGGAGTGGCAGTCCCACTTTGTGGGTACACGGTTGGGGTCGGACGGACACAGTGAGCTCAAGTGAAGGGACACAGGCAGCCCTGTAACTGGTGTCGCCCTGCCTGCGCTCGCCCGGCGGGAAAGGGGAGGGAGACACAGGGCGGTAGGGCCCCGGCCACCGACCCCGGGGATCTGGAAGCAACTGCGAGAGCTATGACTGCCATTCAGCTGCCCGTGGCTTTCCCAGTGCGGAGGTGATTCTCCCTCCTTGTTCCTCGGTGGCCACGGGCAGCTGGCTGGCCTCTGGGGCTCTCCATGGGAGCCACCAGGCCTTGAGAGAGGTGGCAGGGACAGGCTGGCGAGCCCTCAGCTGCATCCCCTTCCCCAGGCCCACACTTCCTCAGGCAACATAGCAGCAGCCCTGCAGCGGGTCTTGTCTCCGTCCTTAACTTGCTGTGTGACCTTGGGCAAGTCCCTTCCCTCCTCTAGCATCACTGTCCCATTCTTAGTGCAATGGTGTCCCCCTAGATAAATTTTAAGAGCCCAACCAGCCAGGACAGAAAAGAATTTCTATGGTCCCGGGGCAAAAGCCTGACACTGACCACAAAGCAATCTGATAAACCACGAGGTCTCAAGGCAGCTTGGATGTCAGTCTTGGAGCTCAAACCAGTGTGTGCAGCAGGGAGAAGGGCAGGGGCTCTGGAGGGTCTTAGGATCAAACCCCGGCTATCCATCCTGGAGCAAGCTACCGACCTTCTCTGAGCCTCAGTAAAACCATAGGGTTTTGTGCAACCGTTCAACGGACTCATGTATGACAGGTGCCTAGAAAAGGGCCACCACTCAAGTGTCACCATCCTCATCCTTATCACCTCCCAATGACAGATGATCAGAGAGGTCCAGAGACTGAGACAGTGGTCCTGGACCACACTGCAGGTGCCAGACTTGAACCCAGGACTACCTGACTCCAGAACCACTATGCTGCCACAATAATCACGTTGATGATGATGATGATGATGAGCTCAATGCCACCATCACCTGGCTGGGTGACCGGGACACACGGGGGTGGGGGTAGCAGAGGGAAAGAAGCTGGATGCTGGCACTGCCAATTCCGCTGCCCACAAGACCCAGCCGATTCCCTGCTTCTGCCCTCCATGCTCCCAGATATGGAGGAATGGGCATGGGCTCAGCCCTTTGTCTGACCTGACAACGGCCCCCTGACAGCAGAAGAAACCGAGGCAGGAGAGGTCCTGGCAGCCAGAGCCCAACTAGTCTCAAGACACCACCCAGCAGGCACAAGGCATTCTCATGGCTCAGAGAAGCCCCTGGTCACCTGCCCCCGTGCCGATCTGAGGTTTCGACTGTTTCTATGAGTCACCTGCTCCGGTTACCCAGTGTCCACATTCACCCGGATTCCAGCGCCACTCCCGCTTTGGCGCCACATATTGAAACACCTACAGAGAGAGACCTGGCGGCTCTGCATGCCTGTAATCCAGAGCTGCATGCTGGGCAGCAGCCTGTGCGCTGCTGGAAGCCACACCTGAGTGGGCCCTACCCCCCAACAAACCAGACCACTTGAGTGACGGAAAGTCACTCAAAGGGCATCTCATGGCAAGGAGGAACCTGCATCCCAAATCATAGGCCACAATGAGGCTTCAGGGGCACCATCTCCAACCTCTTCCAGGCTTCCTGCACCTTCATCCTCTCCTCCAGGGAGCCCTTCCTGACATCCCCAGGGTGAGTCACTACTCACCCAGCAGGGGTTTCCCGTCCTGGCACACGCCTTCCTCATGGCATCCAGGGAGCTGTAAACTGTCACTTCTCTGCCTCTCCCATCACACCTGCTCTCTTAGGAGAAGGGAATGTTAAGTGCATTGACTGGAAAATGCATAATATGTGCTGGTTTAGTCACTGTTCTCCCACCTTAGCTCTGTGAGCCAGGGGTTCTCATGCCCACTTCACCGAGGAGCAAAGAGAGGTCCAGGTGCAATGCCTGGCTCCAGGTCCAGCCCAGTCCATGTGACCTTCCCGGCTGAGCAGCCTCTCAGGGGCAAATGTGTCTTACCAGCTCCATAAATCCCACTCTCCACCATGCCCTCCAACACGCCCGGATTCCCATCCCGGAGTCAGATGCACAGATGTGGACTCGCGGGGGTCTCGGTCATTGATTTGGAAAAGAGCTGCTCAGCCAGGGTATTTATTTTGCCCGCTTTACTCACTTCTGAGACCCTGGAACCCAGGTGGAGAAAGGCCTTAGCATTCCACCTCCAGCAGCTGCGTCCAATCCGCGGGCGGCCCCACCACCCACCCACCCCGACGACTAGCGCACGACCAGCAAAAGAGGCACTGGCTTTGGAGTCAGACGGATAATGGGTTCAAATCCCAACATGACCGGCCACAGGCTTCTGGGCAAATGATTTCCTGCCTCTGAGCCTCCCTCTTTGGACAGTGTGACACGGGGATCATGAAGGACCCACTTCGGGGCTCTCTAGTCCGTGAAGGAGGGGATATATGCAAGCTCTGGATAAATGGAGGCTCTGCTTCCCTGCCCTGTCCTGCTGCTATGAACTAGCCCTGAGCATTCCCTGGGTCTCAGTCTCTTCATCTGTGGTCTGTGCCTTCTGGCCCTGCAGCTCTACGGAAACCATGGCCAGGGGAAGGCTGTAGTGTCATCAGGCCCCCAGGCACTTTCCTTCGCCAGACTGGGATGCTAGGAAGGGCAGATGTGTGCCTCTGAGCAAAGCTCCAGGTTCCCAGCTCTAAGGTGGGTGCAAATGGAAGCCCCTACCTTGTGGGGCTGGCGTATCGAGTCTGGATGCGAGAAGTACTTAGTAGAGCCCAGGTCCTAGTAAACGCTCAACTGATGGAAGCTATGATGAGCCATGGGATGTGGTCTTCCCGCCATGGAGAATGGGTGGCTCGGCTTGGGGTGGCAGTTCACTAAGGGAACTGGCCAGGGCCCTGGGGCGCCAGACAGGATACCTGGATGCCAAACCGAACCCTCGCTATCAATGCCTGGTAACACACAGAGCCATCAAACAAAGACACAGGACGACTGTTTCATCTGTCTGGTGTCCAATCCAGCGGCGCATCCCGGCACTGACATAAAGACCCGGCCCAAGGACGCCCCAGGGAATGGCTGTCTCAGGGTCACAGAGCCCAGCAGCCCCACAGCATCCACTGCAGCCCAGCTCCGTCTATCTGTGGGCTTGGATACCACCTTCTTCCCCCCACGACAGTTTCAGCAAACACTTCCCAGGTGCCCCACTCTGGGAGCCAAGGGCTAGGGGGGCGAGGGGGTGGAATGAGAGTATCCCCCTCCCCCCAGAGAGGGGCTCTCCAGCAGCATCTCTGGCTCCCTCACCCTCAGGTTCTCAATCCCTCGACCCACAGGGCAGGAAGGTCTGGGCTGCCTCGTGCCCTGGAAGCGGGGATGGAAGAGGCCGCTCCTCCTGGGCCATCAGAGCCAGGAGGCATCTCTGCACTGTCCACGGATGGAGGGGACCCAGGGACAGGAGGGAGGAAACCAGGAAGCACCAACCACCTGGAAAACAGAGGGAACCACGTGGCGGGGGTGGGGGGGGAACAGGGGTGGGAGGGAGGCTGGTCACTCTGCCCCTTGCTGTGTCTTTAAGTCACGATACAATACGAAGTTTACCACCATCACCGTTTTTACGTGTCCAGTGCAGTGGCATTAAGTGCACACATGCTGTTGTGCGATCATCACCACCATCCACCTCTGGAACCCTTCACCTCGCCCAACAAGCTCTGAGCCCGTTGAACACGAGCTCCCCGTGTCCTCCTCCTCTGGCCCCTGGCACCCACCTTTCTACTTTGTCTCTGAGCAGGGGACTACCCTAGGGACCTCACGGAAGGGGAACCGCACGGTATTTGTCCGCTTGTGACTTGCATATTGCACTTAGTGCAATGGCCTCGAGGCTCATCCGTGTCTTAGCCTGTGCGGGAACTTCCTCTCCTGTATCTTTTAGATTGTGAATGAGGTCGTGTGTCCGGCAGTCAAAAAATCAAAATCGTTTAAGCTTTAAAAAGACAAAAATGCCTGCTGCCTCTCCCTTTGCGGCAGGCTGCACGTGCACTTCACGAGGATTACACAAGGAAGAGAAAGACGTGGGGTAAGTGAGACAAAACAAAGCCCCACCCAGTCCCCCCTCCCCGAGAGAACCCTGTTCACCCTTACTTAGCTGCACATCCTTGCCAGGGCTTTCTTATGAAAGCGTAGCTTTTCAAAGTGAAAATGGGATCCGATCGTATGTGGCGCTCAAGCATGCTTTTTCCACTTAATGTACAGCAGGCATCCTTCTGGGCGGGTCACGCGGCAGGTGGCTGTGGCCCCACTGATCGACCGGGTCCTGCACTGTCATTCCCAAGTCCCAGCAGTCTGGGACACAGACACAACGCTGCGGACATCATCCTGGCACACACCTGTCTGTGCATCTTGCCCAGTTATCTCGGTGGAGTGAGCCCTGGGGCCAAGGGGGCAGACTGAGAAACGGCTTGTGTGCCCCTCTAGGGTGCTGTGTGTGCTCAGCTGCTGCTGGAGCTGGGACAGGTGCTCAGGGAGCCGAGGAAGAGCAGGGCCCCTGGG
Source organism: Canis lupus dingo (assembly GCF_003254725.2). NCBI lineage: Eukaryota > Metazoa > Chordata > Mammalia > Carnivora > Canidae > Canis > Canis lupus. The sequence continues at coordinate 78,195,978 of NC_064244.1, read as the reverse complement.
TCCCCGCCCCAGTTCCTGCAGCGACACGGCTTGGGGCCTCAGTTTCCCTAGTAATCAAAAGGCTGATAGGGGAAGACCCCGCCATAAATACGGCCCTTCCTCACCATCATTAGGGTAGCACTCTGCCCTCCCCAGGGAGCAAAGTGTGGGGAGCTCAGGTCCATCGGAGAAATGGGCCCGATTCCTCTCTTCCGAAAGGGTGGAGGTTTTCCACCCAGTGTGTGATGAGCCTTGTGCTAGCATGGGGCAAGATAAAACAGCGTCCCCCGTGGCACGTTCTGCCCCAGGTGTGCCAAGCCGCCTCACACCTCCGATGCCTGTGCACGTGCTGTACACCCTGCCTGGAGGGCTCTGTTCTAGCTGCCCCCTTTGTCACCTCTCTCTCCCTCTCCTCCTCATCTTATACCAACCTCAGTACCGAGCTTATATGCTCCCTCCTCCAGGAAGACTTTGCTGACTCCTTGGTCAAGGTCAAGTGCCCTACTTCTGTGCTCCAAAAGCCCCAGCCACTTGCTACTCAGGTTATCCGTTCACTTTTGGGTCTCCCTCTCCTTAACTCTCAAAAGATCAGGCCCATCTCTTGTTCCCAACTCCAACTCTGGAGCCCAGCACAGAGCCTGGGACACAGTAGGCACCAAAACGTTTCCTGGATAAAGGGTATACTGACTGTGTCACCTCCAGGGCCTTTCTTGGGACACCCCATCTGGAGTCAGTACAGCACTGATTTACTGTGTGGCCTCAGGCATGACCTCCTGCCTGCCTCTCCCCATCAGCCTCAGTTCCCCCGACCTGCCAGCTCTGCTACTATCCTCTTCTTTCACCTGGTCACCTGAGCCTACCCTCTGTGGGACAGATGACAGGAAAGTGAACTCACAGTGCTCTACCCACAGGACTTTGCCCTCCTGCTCAGGCCGGGCCAAGCCCCCAGAGATGCTGCTCCACCCCACCACCCTCCCCAGCATCAGGCACCCTTAGCAGCACTGGAGCCCCTGCTGCTGCTCGAGTCCAGAAGCCAACGGGGGTTCTGGGCACCCAGGCCGAAAAGCAGGAGGCTCGAGAGGGTCTGTGCCCAGGAGGCCAGGGAGGCCCCACCCAGAGCTCTGTTTACAGCTTTGAGGAAAAACAGCAACTCCCCAGGCTATTTTGGAAATCTAATGTGCACTTTGGGTCTCCCGTTGTTTATTCCGAGCAACTGTGCCCCCCCGCAGGTAAGCGCGAGGCACTGTGGGTCTGCAGCTCCGTGTAATCTCCCCATGGAAGCCACATCACTCCCTGGGAGCGCTTGTGCACCCCAGCAGCCCTGGGCATGCAGCCTCCGAGTCCAGGTTACCCTTAACATCTACAGCCTGCACAAAGAAGGGGAGGAAGCCAAGGAGAGCCCGCCGGACAGGAGTTGGCACACACCCCACCCTGGATTTAAACCAAGGCTCTGGGGACACCTGGGTGGCTCAGTGGTTGAGCATCTGCCTTCAGCTCAGGTCATGATCCCAGAGTCCTGGAATCGAGTCCTGCAGCAGATTCCCTGCAGGGAACCTGCTTTTCCCTCTGCCTGTGTCTCTCATGAATAAATAAGCAAATCTTTTAAAAAATAAATAAAATAAAATAAAATAAAAGTAAAGTAAAATGAAATGAAATGAAATAAAATAAAATAATAAAATAAAATAAAATAAAATACAATAAAATAAAATAAAACAAAACAAAACAAAACCAAGGCTTTGCAGCCTTGAGCAAGTGCTCTCCCCAAGCTTTGGTCACCTGATCCATGAAATGGGGGAGAATGACCCCCACCCGGGTTATACAAAGATAGGCAAGCACAGTAGATTCCATGTGTGGAAAACAAAAATCTCAGAACGTGGGATCCCAAGATGTCAGAAGGGGATGCTCTGAAGCATTTGTCAATGGGAAGTCTAAAGCTCAGAGCGATGAAAGGCCATGCCCAAGGTCACACACAGCCACGCTGCAGCAGAGCAGGGACTGGAACCCAGAGCCTGGATGCTTCCTGCCATGCCAGAGTAAGGGGAGGAACACACGGAACAATTGCCAGGGAGGAAGTAGGGAAGAACGACACAGGCCCAGGAAGCCTGTTACATGTGGGGCTTGTGCAACTGCGGATGGCTGGGAAGACACTGTCCGTGCGTACAGCATCCTAATTGTCACAACTGGCCGGGGCAGCTCCAAGCCTGGCTGGACAGGTGATTAGTGTGCCATCGTCTGCACCAAGAAAGGGATTAGTGACTAAACACAGCTCAAGGGGACAGACTCATTGCTTAATACCAGCCTCCCATCATCATGAGGGCCCAGCCAGTGAGGAGGGCACTGGGACACCCCCACATACACACGCACACAGTGTCCCTCTCACCCATCCCAGGGCTGGGGCATCCTTCCCACGGACAGAGTGGGTTGAAATGGACCCGACACCTAGAGGACCTGCTATGACAGGAGAGCCTCCGGCAGAGACCTTACTGGAGCCTCTCATTTCTGCTGATAGGGGAAACTGAGCCTCACAGAGAGGTGACTTGTCCAAGGTCACATAATTAAAACAGCTCACATCATAAAGTGGTAGCTTGCGATGGTCAGGCCTCCCAACAGGCTTAGGAGGTGGGTGCTTATTATTCTGCCCATTTTACAGATGAGGAAACTGAGGCCCAGGGAGGGGAAGTGACTTGTGCAAAGTCACAGAGTTCAAAAGTGGTAGAGCCAGGACACGAACGCAGGGGGTCTACTCCGGCACCCAAGCTCACACTCACCTGCCCCTGCTGTCCTGATGGCATGGCAAATACTGGATTAGAACACAGTCTCTACCATCTCACAGCCTGGGCTCCCTTCTCCATGCCAGCTGGCCTCAGAACAGGAGGGAGGAGGTCAGCAGGTATGTACCGCAGTCTCCCAGGGGTCAGAATGGACGCTGATTTGCATCACCCCCAAGCCCCAAGGGCAAGGTGCTGGGGCTCCCACACTGACCTGCCAGGCTGGGCCCAGCTTGGCCCTGACTGTGCAGCCCCTGAAGCGAGGTTCCCACAGGCCTGGCTCAGCCTCCAGAGCCCTCCAGTGGGCAGGGAGCCCTTTAGAAACCAGTGATCCCCCAAAGGGGGTCCCCCAAGCACTGCTCAGATGCTGCCGGGTGCCCAGCCAAGGAGGAGGCAAAGGGTCACCACCCCCACCCTGCCAAGGAACCTGTACGGCTTCTCTTCTCAGCTCAGACCCAATGAGGGCCTCTCTTCTCCCTGAGATTTGCTCCCCCCCCCACCCACCCAGCCACACAACCCCAGGCCCAGACTGAGCAAGAAGCTGGAACGGAGACAGCCCAAGACGGAGGGACAAGAAGGAGCAGTGTGGGGGAAGGGATGAGGCCCTTCACACGGCTCCCCTGCCCCTTATCTCAAAACACTTCGACATCAGACAGAGAGACTCAGCCACTTCCAAGCTGGTGACCTAGTAGAAGAGTCTTTACCTCTGAGTCTTGGTTTCCTCATCCCTGAAGTGGGAGGTAGCAGCAGTTCCCACCTCCCAGGTTGTGGGAATCATACAAGATTAGGAACACCAAGCAGCATCTTAGTGAGTGGGCCCCACTTCCAGCTGCTGGGGGTGACTCCAGGTCCAGGGTCCGAGGCTCGGCTGAGACATCCCATTCTTCCCTGCAGACGGTTCATCCTCTGGGCTCCCTCCCCCATCCCGGGATGGGGGTGTTGTCTGGGATCCAGACTCTCTAAGTACCCGGGCAGATAGTAGGCCCTCAACTGGTACTTACTGGGTGAATCAGCTCAGGAGCTGAGACCATGGGGTAGAGCAGTGAGGAGGCCTGGGTGCAAGTCCTGCCGCTCACCCGCACTAACTCACTGTGTGACCCCGGGCCCATCCCAGCACCTCTCTGGACTGTCTGTACAAGGCAGCTCTGACCATCCCGGCTCTCCCTCCTCTTGCCTCTGGGAAACCCGTAGGCCAGCCACCCCCAGGGCAGCCTGCCGGGAGTGGGTCCTTTCCTAGGGGACAGACAGCCGAGTCCACGCCCATCCGTGCAAGCCCACAAAGGCAGCAGGCGGGTCTCCTCCTGGTGACTTTGCCTTGGGACAGATGGAACACGGTGTGGCGTCTGTCAAGCCAGATGGCCTGGTCGGCCTGAGGGGCCAGGACACCAGCTGGGTGTCCAGCCCCAGCAGGCAGACTGCTTAACCCCTTCTTGTCCCGGCCACAGGCATCCGAGTCCCCTCGGCAACTCAGTCACCGTTGTGCACTCAGGCTCCCTGCCCTCCAACCTGGAACGTGAGCGGCCTCCCTGAGGCCAAAAGGGAGTCAGGGAGGCAGTGGGGTGAGAGGGAGCCCTGGGACAGGTGGGAGTGGAGGAGGTGCCGCCGCCAGGCCCTGAGGGCAGTCCCAGACCACCAGGAATGTGCCGACCCAAAGGGCAAGCAGGGGAGGGCACTGATTCCTGGCCGGGGAGCCCTGTGGAACCGAGTGGAAACAGCTGCCTGGCTCCCAGGACACATGTGGGGCAGGGACTGCCAGGCTAGAAGGCCACCAGCCACCTTTATCAGGCTGGAAAACCCACTCCCTGGCCTAAACCCCAGAATCAGCACTGCCCTGTGAAAGAGGAGACCCCACCCCACCAGGCTGGCTGAATGGCCTTAGACATGTTGCTCAACCTCTCTGGGCCTCAGTTTCCACATGAGGAAAGGTGGAGCCAGGGTGATCCCTTCCAGCTCCGAGAGTTCCAGGACTCCGGGAGGGGGCATGTGCCACCCTCCCAGGAACTGGTGGGATCCCAAAGGGACCAGCCAGATCCTTCCTACACAAAGAGCATGCCCTAACAAGCGTGCATGAGTCAAGAGGGACCTTAGGAGGGAAGAGGGTAAACGTATAGCCCCCGGGGGGGGCGGGGGAGGCAGGGTGTGGTGCCCTCTTCTCCAGGTGGTTGATGCCCACCCATTCCCCTACCCATGGAATGCAGCATATGGGATTATGGCCAGAGACCAGGAAAGAGCTACGAGGCACTTCCAGGGGAAGGTTCTGGAATGTCCTCCCTAGGCAGTAAGATCTCTAAGTAGGATCTGCAAAGGTTCCAAACCTCAAGGCAAGGGGGGAATGGGTGACCTCTGGAGACCCCTGGGGGTAGCAAGCTGGTGTCCACAAGGAGAAGTAAAGCAGGGCCTCAGAATCTCTGCACTCGGGTGCCCTGCCAACCTGGTGTTCCAGACGAGGTGTCCTCACTGGGCAAAGCACAGCCAAGCTCAGCTCCAGCCCGGGACCTACCTACACAGGGATCCAGCAGGCGTCTTCGGGTGTCTTTCAGGACAGAGGCTGCAGGGGGTCTCCAGAAAAGCCCAAGAACACATCAAAACAGGCGAGGAGACAGGGCTGGGCGAGAGGGCTGCCCACCCAGGAGTGGGGGCCTCAGAGGGAAGAGAGGGGCTGGGCATTGCGGGGGGAGCACAGACCTGGCTGTGAGACCTAGCTCGGCCACCAAGCTGCTGTGCAACCTTGGGCAAGTCCCTGCCCCTCTCTCAAGTGTGCGTCGGGGGAGAAACTAAACATCTGCCAAGCCTCTTGCAGCTCTGATTTACCACTAGTCATTCGGCAAGCTGGCTAGGAACAAGAGCCTGCCTTTCTGGTGCATGCAGCATCACCGCCGGGGCCCAAGCACAAGGCCTGAGTCCAGGGGCCCTGCAAACGGATGGATGGATGGATGGATGGATGGATGGATGGATGGATGGAGGGATGGGGAAATGGCTGCATAATAAAGTGGGGTAATTCCTAAAAAGGAAGAGCAGAAGGTCCTAGGCATCCCCCAGGATGATGCCTTACACTTGCCCACAGGACCTCCTCGGCTCGCTTTCCCACAACCACAGAGCCTCAGCATCCAGTCCCCTTCTCTATTTTCTACATACATGTGCACACACCTGCCCGTGCCTACTTGAACATGCAACACATGCTCCAGGAACAGTGGCATGAATCAGGGTGGCTCAGCCCTGAATCCTGAGGACAGGAGCTCTGGACCCCCAAAGCCATGAGACTCATCTGCTCCAGCCATCCTCCAGGGCACCTTGGCTTTCTGAAGTGCACTTCCAAAGCTGGGTTTGAAATGAGGCCCAACAGCGGCAGAACCCGGCCGTGATCTTTTATTTATTTATTTTTATATTTTATTTATTTATTCATGAGACACAGAGAAAGAGAGAGGCAGAGACACAGGCAGGGGGAGAAGCAGGCTCCCCGTGAGGAGCCCGAGGCAGGACTCCATCCCAGGACCCCGGGACCATGACCCGAGCCAAAGGCGGAGACGCTCAACTGCCAAACCACCCAGGCGTCCCCCGACGGTGATCCTTAAAGCCAGAGAGACCCGAGTTCCCATCCCAGCTCTGCCCCTTTCTAGCTATTACAAGCAGCAAGTCACTCCCCACGCCGAGACTCCGTGTCCTCATCTGTACAACGGGCATGACCACAGTCCCCCTCCCAGAGCGCTGGGATTTCAAGAGGACACGTCCATGAAGTTGCGAACCTCACTGGGCACCAGAGATGCTCTAGGGAAACTGTGCGATGAGCGCTCTGGGATCATGGGATCCTGGCTTCCTTCTTGGAGGAGCCAAGGGTGGGCCGCGCCTGCCAGGGCTTCTCTGCCCGGGGCCCCGCAATCCCCTCCGTCTCCTTTCCCACCTTGGGGGGTGATGTGCCTGGGCTCACACAGGCAGAAGCTACAAAGCAGCCTTTGTCCAAGAGACGAAACTCTAAACCAGCTGCCCTGACGTCAACCCTGGAAAAACAATGCTAACACGGCCTTCGACGTCACCTCGCTGCCAAGGTCTGGGAGCTCGCACTTTACCCACAAGGCCTCACAGAGGCAATCTGTGGGCTGGACCAGAACCCAGAAGCCATCCTCCCGTGACACATCTATCTGCCCCCCACCCCGGCTGCCGAGAGGCCAAGGGGGATTTAAATCTCTATCTTCTAGCTCCTCCATCTCACCCCAGGGGCCAGGGCTAAGAACGCGCAGCCCATTGCCCAGACTGGAAGACTGAGCCTGTGAGTGTGGCGGGAAACAGTCCAGAAGAATCTGCCGGACTCAGGTTCAAATCCCAGCTCTGCCCTTGCCTCATGGTGAGACCTCAGGCCAGGGATGTGACCTCCTGAGGCTGGAGGTCACATACAAGAAGTCTGGGACCTAGAGCTCCCCCCGCCCCCCCGTCCAGTCTGGGCGACAGAAACTGAGACACTCTCCCCTATCCGACAAGGCCACTGGAAGCCGCAGGCTCCAGGCAACACATTGTGCAGGACAGCCTTGGACGGCTAGGTCCTGCCCTACCAGTGACCCTGCGCTGACAATCTGCTGGGGAGGAGAGGGGATGTGACCTCCTCCTTGCTGGTCAGGCGGGAGGCTTTGCTGGGGAGAGGAAGTGCCCTGAACACAAAAGGCCGGTCTGTAGCCAGAAGCGGGGAGGAAGTAGGCAGTCCTTACTTATGGGGTCTGGGGCCTGGGAAGACCAGGCCAGAAGGGACAGAGCAGTATCAGCTGGGGGTCAGCGCGTCACTCTGCACCCGGCAGGCACTATTTCACTGGAGCTCCATTACTGAAGCTCAGGATGAGCTCAGGATGTCATCCCCACTCTACAGATGAGAGACCTGCGGCTCAGGATGGTCTCAAGTCAGACTCAGAGCCCCCACCTGAGCGGAAGCCTGTGGATCTATCATGCTGCAAGGCACAGAAAGGAACAGCCTACGAGTCGGGGGCGGGGGGATCCCCTGAACTTGCCATCAGGTGAATCCCGGCTCTGCCTGTAGCCTGCTGAGCTGGGGCCTCAGTTTCCCCAACTTGGATAAGTCTGGCCGTTTGAACGGTCAGTGTTTTCTCTGAAGACAAATAGAAAACCAATCGCAACAGGATATTAGGGGTCTCCATATAAAACTGTACGCACGCAAAAGAACTATTTGTCCGCCACATCTCCGGCCCAGGGATCTCCGTGGGGTTGGGGGACCCGGCTTTCCGGTTCACACAACCCCAGTGCATAAGGCAAAGTTCTCTGACCTCCCCACTCCAGGGCCCAGCCCAGAGAAAAGAGGATGGGAAGAGCCCTTCTTGGGCGAGGCTTATCGACAGCGCTGGGGGTCTCATCATCCCATCTACACAAGATGGGTAGTCGGTCAGTGAATGGCCCGAGACCGCCGGGCTGAGGCCAGGGCAGTGCCTTGTGTTCTAAGGAGACAAGCCAAGGTGCCCTCCTTTTGTTCTAAGGAGACAAGCCCACTGCGTCCTCCGATGTCGATGTCCCTTCCTAGGCTGACAGAGGCTCAGCAGCAGCACCAGGACCCAGATGCTGGCTCAGGGGCGGGCTCGGTCTCTGGCTCTGAGACTTCTTCACCCCAAGAGCCCCAGCCTCCAGGAGTTTTCAAAACCCCCTTCTTAAATGACTTCCAGGGTTTCAAACCCAACTCTGCTGTGTGACCTCAAAGGAGCAGCTCTCCTTCTCTGAGCCTCAGCGTTCTCATCTGAACATGGTCATGGGGATGTGAGTGGGGGTGGAGAGAAAACTATATAAAACACTGAGGGATGAGCTCTCAGAAGGTGCTTTTTCAAAAGACAAAGGCACGTCTAGTCATGTGCAGTGATGGGGGCAGGAGGCTGCCTGGAAGCAGGCGGATGGACTGAGCGACCTGAGAGGCCTCACACCGCCTGGGTGAGATGGAGTCACAGGTGTGAGGGAGCAGAGGGATGGGCAGGGCAGCAGACCTGGGAGGTAAGGGGAGCAGCTGAGCCTCCTGGCCCCCATGCTCCTACCCGCGTCTGATCCCAGGCTCCTCTTTGATGGGCACCGGGAGTGGGGGGCTGAGGTCTCCTGTGACAACACTGACCTACAAGACCCAACAGCCATCGCTCGCTGCAGGAGCCTCTCCTGCCCCCCTCTGTGATATACGAGGGGTAGTACAAAGGGCCTGGGGTGGCCAAAGGCAGGGTTCTGACCCCAAGGCTCCGAGTCCACAGGGTGTAGACCGAGGCTCCGAGACACACGTGTGTGCACACACAGGCTCACAAAGCCCCGGCAGCAGACAAAGAGCCCCCCACAGAGGCCTGGCATCACGCGGGGAGAGGCACGGGAACAGGACCCACCTCACACAGAGGATGGGGAGGTAAGAACCAGCACAGCAAGTGAAGACCAAAACAAGAGACAAGGGGAAGAGGGAGAGGAGCGGGGATGAGAGGCAGCAAAGCAGAACAAAGAGAGCCAAGAAGGCAGGAGGGAGGGAGGACGAGAAGGGGAAGAGGAATGACAGGCAGGCAAGGTCCTGCCCAAGCAGCGGGCTCTGGACTGCTCACTGGCACGGCAACCTCGCCTCCAGGCCTTTGCACAAGCTGCTCTCTCTACCTGGAGCACCCTTCCCTTCTCTTGCACTCTTACTAGATCTCCCGAACACAACCCAGGTGACATCTCCTCCAGGAAGCCTTCCTTGACTGGCCCCAAGCTGGCTCAAGCACCTTTCGGAACCCTTGGGTTGTGAGCACTGCAGGGTCCCACCCAGAGCTCCAAGGCCCTCTGGTCCTGCAGTCTGACTTTGCAACGAGCTTCCCCCAAAGCTATTCCGGTCAGTGCCTCCCCACCCCCCATCCCCCCATCCCCCGCCCCCAGCATGGCCTTCTGCCCATGACCACAGCAGGCCGGGCGCAGAAAGGAGGCACGGACGGGCCCTGGGAAGATGCACCGACCCTGCCCTGAGAGGAGCCTGTCTGCCGGGGAATTTCACAAGGTCCACTTAGACCAGCAGCTCTTCCCCTCCCCCAAGACGGCGACCGGAGGCAGCGAGCCAAGTACCGTCTTAAATAACCCAAGTAATAAAAATGGCCAGTTAAGAGGGCGGAAGGCAGTGTCTCCACTGCGGGGGCGTCCCCCTCGAGCAGCAGATGAGCGGGGGGCTGTGTGAACCGGCACATCCCGAAGTCAGAGCACGCAGGCCGGAGCGCACTGAGCCAGCATCTCAGGGAGAGCCCCGAGGCAGCCCCCAGCCAGCGCAGCCTGGGGGGGGGCGGGGGGGTCCTGCCCAAGCGGGGACCCTCAGCCCTGCTCTTCTCCCCAGAACCCCCAGCCTCGCTTAGTAACACGATGGCAGCTGCCAGTGTCTGAGCACCGCTGCCCCATGCACTCTCCCTGCCCCCCACGCAGAGGACTGTCCCCATGTCGCAGAGCCGCAAAAGACGCTCTCAAGTTCACGCAGCTGAGAAGCAGCAGAAACCCTCTTCAGCCTCTTCCTTTCCCAGCTTCCAGCTCGCACACAAACGCTCTGCTGCAAGCCGTCGGGTTCTGCGGGGTTCTGTCCAACATCCCATCACGGCTTGTCCCGGGATCCAGGGGCGGCTAGGACGCAAAGGCAAGGCGACGACGGGACACCTCCCGGGGCTTTGAGGAACCTCACCAGGCTGCCAGGGAAGCTGGGGAGGAAACAGCAGTGTGCGTAGGCAGGACCCAGGCTTCTTCATCATTTTGACCCCAAGGGCAAAACACTCGATAGTTTATAAAGTGCTTCCATAGACATCGCTGCATTTAATCTTGCAAACAGCTCGGTGAGGTCAGAGGAACTCTGGCCATTTCACAGAAGTGAAAACTGAGGCTCAGGGACGCCTGGGTGGCTCAGCGGTTGAGCGTCTGCCTTTGGCTCGGGGCGTGATCCCAGTCCCGGGATTGGGTGCCACATCGGGCTCCCTGCGAGGAGCCTGCTCCTCCCTCTGGCTGTGTCTCTGCCTCTCTCTGTGTGTGTCTCATGAATAAATAAATAAATAAAATCTTTTTTAAAAAAAAAGGGAAAGAAAGAAAACTGAGGCTCAGAGCACGGAAGCTCCTTGCAGTGGGCATGTCCCTTCCCGGGTACAGCATAAAAGGCTGAATCCAGAGCCTGACTTCCTGGTTAAAATCTTCACTTCCCACCTGCTAGCCGTGTCCGGGCCGAGTTCTGTCAAAGCCTCTGTGGCTCAGTTTCATTCTCTAACACGGGCTGACGACAGTACCTAACACAGGGTTACTAGGAGGTTACATGAATCAAACGTCCCTAAGAGGCTTTAAATGCAGCTTGACAAAGAGTAAATGCTATATAAATAGCTGTTTAATTAATTAATTAGTATTTGTTGTGTCCTTATGGTGCACAGGTACTACCTGAGCAGGTACTTGTCACATGGCACAGTCACAGTTGCCTGTGTCCCCAGGCTCTGAGCTCCTGAGGGCGGGGGGGTGGGGGTGGGGGGCTTTGTGTGCTCCACCCCCAGTGCCCAGGACGGGACCTGGCACACGGAGCGTGCTCAGCCACTGTCAGAACAGAACCTCAGCTTCTCAGACATCCACACCCAGCAGGCTCATCTTCCCCGAGAGGAGGCACAGAATGACTGTAACAGGTTCCCTGTACCCAGGCAAGGTTCACAGAACCAACCAAAAGCACAAGCTCGGAAGACCCAACTCCAAGGCCAAGGCCAGTTTCCCTCCGGTCACCAGAATGCCCTTTGCTCTTTCCTGCTTGTTATAAGCTCACGAGAACCCTTGGCTGCTGCCCTGGGAGTGCCGGGGGTGCGGCGCACAATCAAAGGAGCATTAACTTAGAATCTGAGACGCACGTGTCGCCCCGGCTTGGCTGTGTGACTTGGAGCAAGTTACTTCTCTGCGCTGAGCCTGGGTTTCCATCTGCAGAGTTGGCACAGGGCTGCATGCGATCAGATCATGTGCAAAGTGCCAGACAGGTGATCATCCGTGCTCGATGTCCCCCTCCGTCCCTCCCCCCTGCCAGGCCCACCAGGCTCCGTGTGCCAACCTCTGTGGCTGGCCAGGAACTCTCTGCTACCTCGAGTCCGGTCCCCCACCACGGTCACCTCCAAAGAGCAGGGGGGCTGAACCGCCCTCTATAGTGGCCCGGGAGGCTCATTTGCCTGCCACTGCCAGTGACTCACTGGTTTCTCAAGAAATAATTACTGTCAAGCGATAGCAGGAAGTCTTCCCAGTGTGGCAGCCGCCTCCTGTTCTACACCCGTCGTGGCAATATTGTGACAGGCGCTGGGGGGACCCCATGCCTCAGCCTGCGTCCTCACCCCGGACCAGCCATCAGCAGCCCTCAGGTGGCGTGAGGCCTGGCCAGCTTGTCTCCCCCCAGGAAGAACACTGAGCTCAGGGTCTAGAGACCCAGACTGGACTTGCCACAAGATCTGGGGCAGACTTCTTCCACCCCTCAGAACCTCTCACCTCGGGGCGCCTGGGTGGCTCGGTTAGTTAAGCATCCAATTCTTGGTTTCGGCACAGGTTGTGATCTCAGCATCCTGAGACCGAGCCCCGTGTCGGGCTCTGCACTGAGCATGGAGTCTGCTTGTCCTGCTCTTTCTCAAATAAATAAATAATCTTTAAAAAAAAAAAAAAAAGAAAAGAAAAAAAAGAACCTCTCATCTGTAAAATGGGCATAATTAATTCCCACCTCTTGGGGATATCTGATAATTAACTCTCACTTACTTAAAGAAGTCATCACAGAGCCCAGCACATAGTAGTTGCTCAGTCAATGGTGGCTATGAAGTCATTTATTGTTAAGCCTTTTTCAACATGCTTTCACATTCCATTACCTCAAATGATTTTTATAGCAACCCTGGGAAGCAGAACTCCTAAGAAAATTTATCCCCATTTTAGAGAGTGACAAACAGAGGTACGCAAGACTAAATGGTGTCCTGATTCCAGACCACTCCGATGAAGTTACAGGGTGAACAGGATTCACAGGGCACTGGGCAGGCCCATCTTCCCACCACCCCCATTTCCAGGTGGGCAAGCAGAAGCTCAGATCACACCACAGGCAAGCTGGGACTCCACAGGGCTCGAGCTGCCCCGTGTCACCAGCCAGGGGCTCAGCCCGGCCACAGTCCCTCAGGTGAACCAGAGGCATTCGCCAGATTTACTGTTGGGTGACAACTACCCTCTCTTGTACCAGGAACTAGGGCAAGTAACCACATCCTGCCCAGGAAGCCGAACGCCCCGTGCCCACTGGAGGTGGGAGGACACTGCTCTGGCGGGGGGGAGCAGCCTCAGAAAACCTCCCCAGCTCCGCATCTGGCCCAGAATCCTCTAAGCACCACACAACCAGCAATGCCCAGAGGCTACGTGACACCCAGACGCTGCTGACAAAGGCAGGGACCACCCTCCCTCTAGCTTCCAGCCTGGTTCTTGATTTCTGCCCATTTCCCGAAGCCCATACCACTCCCCCCTTAGGGGACCTGCGCTTCTGCCCTGTGAAATCTTGCCATGGAACTCTTTTAGAACTTCCCCGTTTATAAAGTGCCGTGGCTGCCCGGGCCCATCTACCCTGCCTACAACTTTGGGACACGGATGAGGAAACTGAGACCCAGAGAGACAAAGTGAGTAACCCAATCTCAGGTTTTAACTCCTGCTCCAGGAGCCCAGCATCTGACACCAAGTGATGGTGTTATTCAAGTTTTTCAGAACTGCTATGTGGGGCCTGGAGGGTGGGTCTCGGGCCTCCAAACTCACACCCTTCCCTGCACTAGATGTGCAGCCTGTGTCGACCATCTGTGTCCTCTGTGCCTTACATCCCCCAGCCGCACTGGGGGCCTACCAGCACCAGCAGCCAGGCACAGCGCCCTCCCTCCCTGCAAAACGCTTGCTCAGCATGGACTCTGGCCAGGCTCAGGCTGGGCTCTGCAGACCGGGAGCCGGCCCCTACGGGCTTACAGTCACTGGGGGGGCGCAGACACCCCAGACAACTGAGATTCACGGTGCAGGCTGCCGTGACCCGAGAGGTAGCGATGGCTCCGGCACACCTGGTGGACGAAGTCCTGATCCCGAGCAGAGGGGACAACAGCACCTCCACCCTGTCCCAGGCCATCAGCCACCCACAACCGGGGAAACCAACACAACACCAGCCCAGCTTGGCCTCCCCGGTGTGATCAAAAGCCCGGACTCCCGACGCAAAGTCCACAGCCTGCGGTATCCCTGATGCACGGCACAGTTGCGATCGATCCCCCTAGAAGTCAACGCATCTCCTTGCGGCAAAGAGCAAGTTCAGATCCTCGGTCTACCCTTCTGTGTCCTTCAAACACCGACACGTGCGGGGGGAGCGGGCCACGGGCCTGGAGAGGCTGAGAGCGTGGGAGCCCGGGGGGTGCGTGTGCACATGTGTGCGCGCGCGTGCGTGTGTGTGCAAGGGGGGGGCAGGGGCCTTGCATCCGGTGGCCAAGGCGAAAGCCCCGCCTCACATTCCGCAGGGAAGGAATCTTCAGCGTCAGCTGTCTCCCGGCTTCCTGCTTCCCTTTCTTTTCTGGGACCTCGTTCCCAGCCTCTGGCTTGAGGCTCTGAAAATCCCTCCCAAATATGTCCCCAAAGAGAATGCCAGCACCGCCGAGGAGCCGCCGGAGGGGGTTTGTGTGTTTCTTTCAACGGAGGCTGGAAGAAAGGGGCGGGCGGTGGTCAGAGATTTCCGGAGGCACAAATCAACCGCTAAAAGTAGGAAGAACACCCTCCTTAGATGCTGGACAAAGAAGTCGCCCTTTTTCCCTCCGCCCCCGACACCACCGCTGGCGCCTTCCACGGGACACACAGAGCTGCGATGTGTCCCGAAATGGATGTGCTGGGCGGCCCAGCGCCGTGCCAGGAAAGCCCTATGAAACGGAGGGAACAGACATTGTGTGTGGGGAGGGGGGGAGCCAGAGAGGGGACCCCACCCGGATCCTGATCACAGGAGCTCATTCGGCCCTCCCCGATTGCTAGGGGAGCCACGTTATCCCCCCTCTTTTACAGAAAGCGGTGGCTCCGGCAGCTCGGAGGGGTTAAGCAGTTGCCCGCAGTCTCCCCGAGAGAGCGGCAGAGCCGGGATTTGAACCCTTTCCCCAGCATCCCAGGCTGCCTCCCAGGGAAACGAGAAATGAAGAATCCGTGCCGGTGACCGCTTCAGAAATAACACAAGAGGCAGGGAACGAAAAGCCTTGCGGCCTGCTTTCCGGAGCAGTTCTTCCAGCCTTGGGGCACTCGGGGGCCGGCACACACCTGCTCAGGGGCCTCCCAGGGTGTGATGGGGAAAGGCAGGGGACACTCCAGCTGGCTCACCCACCAGCCCTTTCTGGAGCCCTTCATTCAGGCCGCCAGCCCAGCCCCTTCCGGCTCCTGCTCAGAAATAGCTGTGACAAAAGTCCCTCCCATCCCTGAAAGTAGCTTTTTAAAAAATGCTTCAAGGCAGACACACGAAAAGGAGGCGCAAACTCTCCCAAAACCCAGCCGAGGGCGGAGGATGTGGGCATCACCTCAGAGTGGTGGGGAAAGGTTTCGATGGCAGGCAAGGTCTTGGCAACTCAGCTTTGTGGGTCAGTCGGCTCCCTCTGGGCCTCAGTTTCCCCACCTCAAAAATGAAAGTAACTCAGCTGAATCACCGATTTCTCTCTCTCTCCCTCTCTTCTTTGTTTTCTAAACTGTAGCACCCTGTTTTCCAACTGAACCTTCCTCAGAAGACCAATCTGACAGTCATGGAAATAGAGTTGCTGTGGTTGATGGGGGCCAGATCCTAGGGGCTCGGCACCCCCATGCCCTGTCCCCAGAATTGCCCCAAGGCACGCAGCTCTGGATCCCAAGGCTCCAAAAGGCCCCTGTGGGAACCATCAGGCTAAATGATCACTATGTTCCCTCCTGGCTCTCAAGCAAAGCTCTGATCACCCAACCACCAGGGAAAAACAAACCAAGCCCTTCATGCCAACTCAAGTCAGGGGCACAGCACTTGGCAACCTGAAGGGGGAGGGAGGGAAACCCAGACAGACGGTTCCAAACCACACCGGGCCTGGGGCAGGAGAGGGGGAGGGCTGCCAGTCCGCAAGGCAGGATGAACAGCCTCGACCTGGACCCCCTTGAGTCACAGAACAAAAGTATAGGGCAAGTTGGGAGGGCTCACCAAAAGGAATCCCCTCCTGCAACGGTGGAGGACCTAAGGCTCAGAGAGGGCAGCAACCGGCCTGAGGTCACACAGCACCTAGTAGCAGAGCCAGACCAGGAGTCTGAGTGTCTCGGATGCGATGCAGAGAAATCCCCACTTGTTTCAAGCTCAGATAGACTCAGCGGGTATCTCCAGCGAAAAGCCCCCAGCTTGCAAACTCAGAACAGGACATTTTGGTGGTGCTGGATGGTGACAGGGCAGAGATGTTTGTTTTGGTTTCCAAATCAACGCTTGACAACCTTGTCGACAGTACAGTTTGGGTAACCACATTTCCCTCACAGGCAAGAGCTCAGAGCTGGTTGGACCAAGGGGAAACCAAAGCCAGGGTCCAGGCGCCCCAGGCCAGGGGCTCTGCCTTGGGTTGGTGTTTCCAAGGCATGGTTCCTATGCCATTGATGGCACTTGAGAGGATGTGAGGGGGGACACGAGTGACTCTTCACATTTAAATTCCACTGACAATAAATTAATTAATTAATTAATTCTACTGACTACATAGGTGAACTGGTAACAAAATGTGGTCTGTCCACACAGTGGAATAGTCACCAATCTAAAGGAATGTAGGCAATCTAAAGGAAACAGGCTACAACATGGGTGAAGCTCCAAAATATTATCTAAGTGAAAGAAGGCAGACACAAAAGACTACATACGCTACAGCTGCATTTATATGAAGTGTCCAGAAAACACAAATCTATAGAAACCCAAAGCACATCAGGGTTGCCTGGGCCGGGGTGGGAATCGGGATTAACTGCAAACTGGCATGAAGGCTCTTTTTGGGGGTGATGCAATTTTTCTAAAACTGGATTGTGGTGATGGTTGCACAACTCTGTGGATTTACTTAAAAAAAAAAAAAATCACTGAACTGTGCGCTTAAAATAAGAGGACTTGATGATATGCAAATTACACCTCAAAAACGCTGCTGAAGAATAGTTTTACATAAGTAGTAATACAGATGATGGTAGGTACGTGGATAAGGCCACAAATCCCAGAGGTAGAACCGAAATGCCTCCAGCTTGGAGAACTCAGAGCTCCGCGCACCAGGTTGCATTCTGGGGAAGCAAGTGGGGGTGTCCAAGGCTGTGAGTTCCTCCAGGTAAACCGGAGGAAACCCTCAAAGCTCTCCTTCCCTGGCACAGACCCCTTCCACTGGTCACTGCTTGGGGCTCTGTGCTAGACAGCCGGAAAGGATCTAAAGCCTTCAGTGGCCAACAGCCCGAGCAAACACCGTGGTCCCATCCCTCCAGACTCTGACATCTCTTATGGACAGGAGACCAGAAGTGGGCTTGGGAGCTCAAACTCAAGATTGTATTTTTTCAAGGCTGGGAAGACCTTTTGAGATCATCTAGCCCAGTGGTTTTTAAATTTTTTCCCTTAAATTGTTGAGATGCCTGCCTTCCTCCCAAAGGAAATTCTCATGAGAAACCCAAATACAGAAACAAGTAAAAACAGAATGTTACTGGTATACATTTATACTGTAAATTCGCATAATAGAACAGTTACTTATTCTGAATTCTATCAGTAAAGTTAATGAGGCTATTTTTGATTCATTAACATTTAGAACAGGGACCATGGATGACAGTACCACATTCCGTTTAATTCTATCTCCAGTTTTGGCTGCAGAGTTTCAGGAAAATCCTGACTCACACAGATAAGTAGCTACAAATGGGAAGGGTTTTTAGCGGTTTGCTCTGCAATCTCAGAGTACTCTTCAGACAAATAGTGAAGACAGGAGGGTGGCTTTAATTTGAGGCCAACTACTAACAAGTGAACAATTAACAATGAGTTGACATTAAGAACTTAAAAGTGAGCACATTTTTATAACCGCATTAACACTGTAATATAATTTAAAATATTAAGTCTTACGTAATATTTGAGGAACTCCAAGACCCTCTCCAAGGAAGCCTGGGGCTTCAAAGAGCACAGTGCTAGCCCACTCACCCCTCACTTTACAGATAGGGAAACGGAGTCCCAAAGAAGGGAGTCACTTGCTTTGGAAAAATTCAACTTGAGCCCAGAATCAACTTCAGAAAAGATGCACCTCCCCAGTTCACCAAAATATGGAGGAAGGGAAGGTGCTTCATGCAGCCCCGCGGGCGGGAGGAGAGGCACCCACACTCCACCTGCCCCAGCAGTGCCCGTCTCATTCCAGGCCAGCGCCAGAAGCTGACATCACACCCCACGCCCTGCGTGCAACTTGAACAGAGCATTGCTCAACGTCAACCTATCTCTCTCTGAGATTGGGCACAGTTTTTCCATCTCCTTAGTAGCCAGGTCCAAAAAGCACACACAATAAAACAAACACAGCACAAGCCTGAGGCATGACGACACGATCAACACTGCGAGACAGAAGGGCCCATCCCTCTGTGTTTCACCATCGAGAGCAAGTGCCTGTTCCCCTACCCCACCCCAGAGAAGCTGCCCACAGAGACAGAGGTAGCCTCCCCACCGCCAAGGCAGGGAACCAGGCCATTCTCAAGTCCTCAAGAGAAGATGGGCCCAAGAGAGTGGCTGGTCCCCAGTGGGGTGTAAGACCTCCCCCCAGAGAGCCAGGCCCACCCTGCATGAGACAGACTCTCGTCTCATCTCTCATCTCGGGCCTCTGGTCCATGCTGGCCTGCCAATGCCTATCACCTTTAATAACATCAGCTGATTACTCTATACCTTCCCAAAAGCATCACCAACCTACTCTCCCCTTCTGCAGCTGGGGGGTAGATGTTCTTACTCCTATCTCTCCCCAGTGAGCAAACAGGCTTCCAAATGGTTCGACCATCTCCCCGGCAGGTGATGAAGGAGATCCACGCCTCACGTTCCCTGACCGGACTTCTTTGCTCATGTGAGCACCAGGACTCAAGGAGTGGAAAGAAGGAGGCTTCTCACAACACCCTCCAAGCCCTAGAGTCGGAAGCCGCGGAGGCTCCCAATGCAGAGTCGCCCGTGCCTGGGACAGCAGAGGGCCCTGCCCCCACCAGGGCCTGAGAGACTACAGACAGACCCCTCTCCTCTTCTTGGAAAGCTGAGCCATCAGTCCCGTCAGCCAGGCTGCAGGCAGGAAGCAAAGTCGGTTTCCCGGCTGGGGAATCTGGGGGATCGGGACTAGGCAGGAATGTGCAGGCCGGTCCTGCAGGCAGTCAGCCTCGCACACCAGCCAGAGATGGTGGTCTGGGTCCAATCAACATCCAGTGTCCAGACCAACGTTCTCACCTCCTGTGAGCCTCTAGGGCTGTGGCTGTTGGTGCTCATGACAGTAGGGGGTGGGGAGAAGAGGGGTGAAGAGAGGCGCTTTTAAAAGCTTGCGGCCAGTCTGGTGGAGGTCTGGTTATCCAACCCTGCCAACTGGACCCTTGCAGAGCTGGAGCAATATGGTAGACTCCGGCCCTAGCTGGTAGGGACAGAGCTACCTATTTTCAAACACATGATCTCATTTAATTCAAGGGACCAAAAAAAAAAAAAAATCTTTTTTAAAGCCTGGGGGGTCGGTTTGGTTAAGTTTTTTTCTTTTTCGTTTCACCCATGGAGGGAGGGGAGCCTGCCTCCTACATCCTTGGGAAAATACCTAGAGAGGAAGATGAACTAGCCAAAAGTGGTTCAGTTCACTAGCTCAAATCCCGGTTTTGCCACTATCGGCCAAGCCCCCTTAGGCAAGCCCGGCGGCATCGCCCGTGCCTCAGTCTCCTCATCTACAAAATGGGGATAAGAAGGCCTTACACGCTGCGTTGGCGTGAGCGCTAAATGAGATCACATAAAACACCAGCGCTCGCTTATTATGTCACCCAGAAAACAACCGGCCCGGACCAATGACAGCGCCGAAGTGTCCCCTACGGTAGTCGGCACCCAGCCCCATCCTTGGAGCCAGTAAGTGAGTTGTCCGAGCGTGTGCAGGGCGCGCTGCAAACACGGCTTCCAGCCCACCTGCTAGGACCAGCTGGCCGCCCCGGCCCCTCCCGCCGCACGGACTGACTCCGCGGCCTCCGTGGACCCGGACGCCCCCTCCCCGCCCCGCGAGCTGCAGGGGGAGGGGGAGGGGAGGGGAGGGGAGGGGGAGGGGCGGGTCCCCACTCACCTCCGCTTGTACTCGTCGCGCTCGCGCTTCACCTTGGCCAGCACGTTGTAGAGCGCGCGTATCTCGGGCGTGATGGTGTCGATCTGCACGCCCACGCCGTCGGGGTGCACCCACGACACGCCGGGGCCCTGCACGGTCTCCACGCCGCCGCCGCCCGTGCGCCGCACCTGCGTGTAGCTCCAGATGGTCCCGGGCAGGCGGCCGTAGTGCTGCGGGTGCGAGCCGCCGCCGGGGGGCAGGCCGCCCAGGGCCACGGCGTTGGCGTTGGCGCCCGCCGCCGCTCCGCCGCCGCTGCCGAGTCCCGCGCCGGGCGCCGCCGGCCGCAGCAGCTCGGGCCCGGTCTGCACGGCCTGCTCGCGGGAGAAGGTCTTGTAGCGCAGCCGCCGCTCGCGCTCGCTCTGCTGCTGCTCCAGCTGCTTCTCCAGCAGCCGGTTGCGCCGCTCCAGCTCGTGCACCTTGGCCAGGAAGCAGCGGAAGCGCACGTTGAGCCCCTTGAGGAGGTGGATGTTGGAGCCCAGGTCGTCCCGCAGCGCCGCCGTCACCGGGGACGGCCCCGGCCCGGCCCCGCCGCCGCCGCCGCCGCCGCCGGGGCAGCCCCCGCCGCCGCCGCCCGGCGGGCAGCCGAAGGCCAAGGCCATCTCCCCGAACAGCAGCGAGTTGACCATGCGCCGGCTGCGCGGCTCAGGGCCCCGGGCCCGCGGCTCCAGGTGCGGCTCCAGCTCGGGGCAGGGCTCCCGGCGCGGCCGGGCCAGGGCGGGCGCGGGCTCCAGGGCGGCCGGCCGGGCGGTTCCAGATGCGCGCCAGACGCGGCCGCCGCAGCGACAGCGGGCCGGGCCGCCCCCGGGTGTGGGCGCCGAGGCGAGGGACGGGAGTCGGGCCGCGCGGGAGGCCGGAAGGCTGCGCGGGGCGGCGCGGGGCGCGGGCGCGGGCGCGGGCGCGGGGCGCGGGGCGCGGGTCCCGGCGCCGGGGCTGTCAGGGGCGCTGTGGATGCGCCGCGGCAGCCGCGCGCAGAGGACTCCCGGCGGCTCTGCCCCTGCGGCGGGCCCCGCCCACTGCAGACCCCGGCCCCGCCCCCGCCCTCGCCCCGCCCATCCCGCCTCCCTCTGCGGCGCTCCGCGAGCCCGAGGCCCCGCCCCCGCGGCCCGCAGCGCCGGGCCCCGCCCCCGCGCCCGTGGCTCCGCCCCCCGCGCGTCCCGGGCGGCGTTGACGGGCTGCCTGCAGCGCTGGCTCCGCCCAGCTCCCGGCCGGACCACGCCCCCTCCCGCGCCGGGCCCCGCCCCCCGCCTGGCTCCGAGGCTCTGCCTGGGGACCCGGACCGCAGAGCTGCGCCAGCCCCGCGGTGAGCCGGCTCCGCCGCAGAGCCAGCCCGGCCCCTTAAAGGGACCGGCAGCCCGAGCCGCGCACGTTTCCCCGCTAGGGCGCCCCTTCCCCCACGCCCTCTAAGCGGGAGGCTCCGCATCCCTCCCTTCCCCATCGCGACACCCTCGGCCCCAAAGTCCCACGGCGTGTCCTGGAAGGGCTGGGGGGCCCGAGCGCCCGAGGGTGCGTCCGCCCCCCACCCCCACTCCAGCCTGGGGCGGCCCGGATCGACCTTCCCCGGATAGGGCAGCGCTTCCGCCCGCACGTCCCCCACGTGGTGGACCCGGGCGGGCCCGTGCACCGCTTGCCCCGCCTAGGGGTCCCGAGGTCGGCGGGTCCCCGGGCCCACCGAGGTGCCGCGCCGGGGAGGGCTGAGCGGAGACCGTCCCGGAATGTGACACCCTAAATCTCAGCCCGGCCACAGCCGCTCCCGGCCCTGGATGACCAGCCCCGCCGCTGCACACTCACACGCCCATCGCTGGGGCCCCCACAGCTGGGGGGTATTCCCTCCAACCGCTTAGGGGGCCGCGGGGGGGAAGGAACCAGTCTGGAGGGCGGAGCCAACCCGAGAATTCAATCCTTCATGCGTTCGTTCATTCCATCCTTTCACATCCACCACACTAAAGACCCAGGTTCTCTAGCCTCCTGGAGTCCCTTGAACCAAATTGCAAACAGCCATCATTCTTCTCTTATTGATAATAATAATAGCTCCCGTTACTGAGCGCTTCCCCTGTGTCAGGGGCCATACTTAGTTATCATCCCCATTTTACAGAGAAGGTCACTGAGACCAGAGGAGCGACAAGCAATCCCAAAGCACATTCTCTAACCCGCAATCCCACACCGCCGGCCTCTTGTGCATTTTCCCATTTGATCCTTCCTGGAGACCTCCGAGGGCAGATGACCCACACCTTGACGCCTGTGGCTTGCACTGTGTACACCTAATCAGACACGTGGCGTGTTCCACATTCTTCCAGCTGCATTTTTTGAATCGCAATTTAATTTTGTCTTATTAACTTTTGTGTTTGGTCTCCTGTGTAAGCTTGAGGGCAGGTACCCTGTCTTATAGGGACAATGGTTTGGTGTTCTCAGAGACAAAAGAGACACAAAGGAGACTTGGGCTTGCTCTGGGAGGAGGTCATGCCTGTTGTGTTAATCTGCTGCTTTTGATTTGGTCACAAGAGCAAACCCTCCCCGTGTTTCCTTCCCTCAACCACAGCTCCTTGCTCCCTGCCAAAATGGGCTCACCTTTACAACACTCGGCACCGACACTCACCTGTCTTAAAACCTTTCTCTGCTTTGCCCAACCTGGTGTGGTCACTGTCCTTTGCTCTTTGTTCTCTCAGCTCCTGGTGATTTTGTTTATTTAACCTAAAGCATCAAAACCCCTTTGCCATAAAGCTGGAGGTCCTGACCACCCCCTCCCTCACCACCAAGAAATTCCAGGATAGAATTTATGACACTGGGATGGACAAAAGTCCTATCTTTATTGTCACTAATCTCTAAATGGTACTTAGCATCTCCTTTGATCACGAGTACAGGCAGGCAGTAGAAGTTCCTGTGATTCTGTCCTAATAGAAATCAAAGATATTTTTATATCAATACTACAGTTACTGTGAATATCTCAAAATACCATTTAAGCTACCACAACTCTGAAATTAAGATCCTATTACACTCACTACTAAATCTTATTATTTACTATTATTTAGTAAAGAAGCAAGTATGTTACTACATCACATTTTTTAAATATATTGATAACTGTATTTTAGTAAAAAATGTTTTCATTGTAATCCTAATGCTATTTTTAAAAATTATTCTGAAAAGAGGTCCAAAGGCTTCACCAGATGCTCAAGGAGCCTGGGGGACAGAAAGGGTTAAGAAGCCACATTTTGGAAGTGGGTCTCTGCAGCCTGTTCCAGGAAGGATAAGTCCCACCCAGCAGCATTGCTCTGGAGTTGGGGTGTCAGGGGACACCCAGCCCTGTCCTGGGCATTGGAGAGATTCAGACATTCCATGATCATTCACTGAGCATTTCCTTCAGCACAGACCTGGTGCTAACAGAAGGCAAGAGTTTAAGGAGTCCCGGTAGAGCTAATGAACACACAACCGAAAAGACCTTCTGGAGCCAAGGTGGCAGGGGGAGGTGGTGGGGCAAGAACGGATACCTGGCCTAGAGGAGGTAGCTGAGCAGACCAGAAGATCTAAAGGAAATGGGGGAAGTAGTACCCAGGCTAAAAGGAATTTCCAACTGAGTTGTAGAAATATGACATGTACAAAAAAATGGCTAGAAGATAGTGCTGTGGCCACATGGGAGCAAAAGTGAGTCGCCATGTATCTTGCTCTTTGTGGGTAAGATGAGAGGGAAGGCTAACCTTATGTCCTTCTAATGGGGTGACCAACTACCTTCCTTTGCCCAGGACCAAGAGTTCTTCTTGATGCAGGGCTCTCGACACTAAGACCAGAAAGTCCCAGGTGAACCAAGACAAGTTCACGTAGCTCTGGAGGTTTCTGAGGCAGGAAGTCCTGCTCATCATCAATGTCAGCCAGGTGGAGCTCAGAGAGCACCAAGCCCAGTACTCTTACTTTACAGACAAGAGAATCGAGGTCCAGAGAGGGGGGATTAACCCAGGTCACCCAGTAGATTGGTGGCAAAGCCTGGTCTAGAATTTTGGCCCCACCCCCTGGCTAATGTTCAATCCTGCCCCAAGCTGCTCAGTGAGGTCAGTGTTTCCATCGCCTCAGCCCTGGACACCCTCACCAACCTCCGCCCTCCCTGCCCCCGCCCATCCATCATCCAAAGGGAGCACAGGTGAGTCCTCACTGGGTGAGGGATTCACTGGCACAAAGACATATCCCCAAGAGGGATGCCAGCCTCCACCTGCCAAACAAGGATGGCTTCTCTCATCAGTGGAAAGGGCAGGGCTTCACCCATGAGTCCACCCTGCCTCCTGTCATGGCCCTCCTGCCTGCTCTGTCAAAGAGTTGGGGGCACATGGTAGGTTCTCGATAAACGGTAGCTGAATGAATGAATAAAAGCATTGATAACGAATGGACAAATAACTTCATTCTCCCCACCCCATTCCCCTGCGATTTTACCCAGTAACTACCCCTCTGCCTGCAGGTGTCAAACTCATGCATAAAACCTCTGCCCACCCCCAGAACCCCCCAAATCTGAGGGTGGAGCGCTTCCTTTAGGCCACATGAGCATGACCCCTACCCCATGACAGCCCCCAGGTACACTCTCTTGCCATTGCTGGCTTTTTCATCCTCATCTCTAACCCCATCCCCACCCCAACCTTCCAACTCTTGCTAGACCGTGATCTCCATCAGGAAAGCGACCTTGAGCCAGAACCAGGCCTAGTTCACTATAAACCCCATATCCAGGCGTGGTGCCTGGCACCTGGTGGCCCACGAAGATGAGTTCAGGTAAACAAAACGAGCTGTTAGGGCTAGAGAAGACTCCTGTCAAGTGCAGAAGAGGTGCTCAGTAAATGTTAGATTTTTCTCACCTTAACAATATGACTTTGGTTTACAACTATATTGAGGCATATTTTGTTGATCGTATGATTCACTCATTCCGGTGGATTTCAGTACATTTACGAAGCTGTGCAACCATCACTATAAATCCGTTTCAGAATATTTCATCTCTCCCAGTAACATCCCTGGTGCCCACCTACTCTTATTCCCTGTTTCCATCCCTTGCCCCAGGCGACCCCTAATCTTTCTATCTCTATGGATTGACCTTTTCTGGTCAGTTCATATAAATGGAGTCATACAATCCGTGGTCTTTTGTGTCTCACTCCTTCCACTGAGCATGATGTTTTTGTCATGCTGTAGCCTTCGTGAATCATTCCTTTGCTCCTGACAACTTCTTTTTAAATTTTGGTCGTTCGGATTCTTCATTATTACCTTATTTTCTTTTCTGCACTTCAGTTCCTCAACTGAAAATAGGACCTTGCAGGGTGGTTGTCAGGGTTCAATGAGTTAATACATGTCAAATGGGCATGTAGTAAATGCTCAATAAAGATTAGCTATTAGCACCATTGATTGTTTTCCATTCTTTTGCATACGCACCTATAGAAAGCCCACAGATGTGTAAAGAGGCAGGGGAAAAAGCATCTCCCACAATCCCACACCCAGGGACCCTCTCTGGCATCTCCGCAGTGCTGCTGCCAGAGAAAATAAACTGCTCCCTCTCGCCTGCATCCCCACCCACCACCCACCCCCACCCCAGGCTGTAGCTTCTAGAACATTCCTATCTGGTTTCTTCCTGGTAAAATGAAAGGCAGGGCAGTAAATGACGGCACAGAAGAAAGGGAGTGTCTTCAAGCCCTGTATAATGCTACAGGTGAAAATTAATTCTAGCAGCACAGGCAAATTCTTGAGATGTCCCGTCTCTCCTCCTGGAAAACAATGACAACAACAACAGCCCAAAAAAAAAAAAAAAAAAGCTTGGCAGAAGGGCGACTGTGGCTGTGCCCGCAGCAGCAGCGGCAGCAGCAACAGCAATAGCAGCACCTTGCCAGGCCTCATCCCTCCTGGGCACCTCTGGGCTTATACGCGGCTTAAGCTGCATGTTGTGTCGACAATTATTCTGGGTGGGTTTGCCTTCCTCGGAAAGGGCGTGGGTTTCACCACTGCCAGGCGCCAGAGTGTCCCACTGGCTTCCCGGACAGCACCTGATCTTGGTCAGCAGCCTTGGGAGGGGGGAGCCCTGGTTGCTTCCAGCACCTTCTCCAGGCCTGTCTCACAAAGGCCAGCCTGGGCAGGCACTGTGTCATCTCACGGTATGGCGGTGTGGTGATGAGGAGGGGATCCAGAGCCAGGCTCCATCGACTGTGCCTGTGAGCCAGTCACTCAGCTGCTCTGTGCCTCAATTTCCCTCAGCTGTAAAATGGGAGGGTAATCGTTGGTGAGGTTATTATGGGGATTAAGCACATCCACATGTGTGAAGAGCTTAAAGCAGTGCCTGGCATATAGAAGCGCTGGCCATCATGAGCCAACATTCCTTGAAGCCCCGCCAGGCGCCATTCTAGGTGGTGATCTGAGTTCCTTATGGCAAGGAATCAAGGGCGGGGTGGGGGGCCAGTTTGCAGAGGCCTAACCGGCGCCAAGCTAGATCACCCTAAGGGGAGCCATGACTTGAGTGGCGCTCGATTCCAGGCTTTATTGACTGACTCCCATATGGCGGACATCTGTTGAGCATCTCCTGTATCCTATTACCAAAACTCCATGTGTTAAAGACCCTTCTTACAGATGGAGAAGCTGAGGCTTGGGGGGATGGTGAAGGGGCCCATCCAAGAACACACAATTCATAGCACCGTTGCGCTTTGAACCCAGCTTTGAACTCCAAGTCCTGCCCATGCTGCTCTGGCTATAGCTCCCTCCTCAACAGCTCGAAGATGGAACATGCTGACGTAGACCAGAATCATGAGCTGTTGAAGGGATTTCTGCCAACCTATTCCACAGTGGAGACCTTCAAATGAGTGGAAAGAGGCACAGAGAATGGAGGTGCAAGGGCATTATTAAATGAGCCCAGAGCCAAGTTGAGAAGCAACACCATGGACTCCTGCCTCGGGGCCTTTGCATATGCCAGCTGCTCTTCCAGGAACACTGTTCCCCTTTCCTCCTGGCCAGTCCTTACTTATCCTTCAGATCTTAGTTTGGTAGCACTTCTCCTCCGTTTGCTGTCTTGTTCTGACTTTGTATTGAGGTATATCTTATGTGCAATAATGTGCATAAATGTTCCACATCCAGCCCAATGCATTTCTTCACGTGCACACCCCTGTGGACCATTCCCCACACACCCGAAGGCTCCCAGAGGTAAATCAGATTCTCACTTTTCTCACCATGGATCCCCTGCCGGCCTCGTGTAAATGGAAGCATGTAGCACTTATGGGGCTTCTTTTGCTCAGGGTTGTCTGTTTGAGATCCATCCATAGTTCTGTATGTTGTTTTTCCCCTTTGCTGGGTAGTTAATCTGGGATAGGAGCCCATCACTATACCCTTTTTACTGTGGATGGACATGATTCTCTGTTGGGGGTCTTTCAGGGTAAAGCTGCATGAACACTCTCATATGTGTCTTTTGGGGAATGTGAACACTTGCTCCTCTTGGGGATAAAGCAGGGGGTGGGATTGCTGTGCCGTGGGGCGTACGCGTGTTTAGAATTAGTACCGCTGCCAAACAGCCTTCCAAGCTGGCTACGCAACTGACACCCCCATCGGCAGCACATGAGAGTTCTGATTGCTCCATATCCTGGTTAATATTTACTATAATCGGTCCTTTTCATTTTTAAACTTTCTGAGGAATGTGAAAGGTAGCATGGCCCCTGGAAGCCACTCTGCACCCCCCAAGCCAGATTCCAGGCCTCTTGTTCTTCCCCAGTGTGGGTTCATTTGTCTGTGGTGTGGCATTGCCACCAGTTCACTGTCACCCTCATCTCATGGAGGGAGGGCTCCTTAAGGGAGAGGAGGACACCATCTGTCTGACCCATTGCTCCCTTGGGAAGGAGAATCCAGACCCCATCACCCCAGTCCCAGGTCACTCACTATCCTCCAGGGCAGCCAGAAGCCCAGGCCCAAGGACGCAGGGACCCTCTCTCTCAGGGACCCTGATTAATTCCGAGCCCAATGCTCCATGAGACGGCTCCTTAATGGGTACATGAGACCAGACCTTTCTGAGCCTCAGTTTCTCCACCTATAAATGGGAGAAGTACCTCTGCCCCCTAGAGCTGTGGCAAGAGGGAATTGAATTGCCACCTACTGAGTCCTAGGAAGGGTCCCCAGAGGGGGTGACCTCTCCGAGGTCACTCTAAAGCCTGCAGCCTGTCAGAGGAGACACCTCTCTGGATCTTTCCTCTCATCATCTGAAAGCTCCACTAAGTGCCCAAGGGCACAGAGCGACGGGTCCATCTCTGTGCAAAGAGATGGGTTCCTGATCTCAAGGACTGAGAGCTACTGAGAGCCTTTTCCCCACTCTCCATGCGGCCTTGTCTTTTTCTATCCCAGCCTCATCTATTTAGGGGAAGGACTGCCATTCCCCTTTTACAGATGGGGAACCGAGACTTGGAGTGGAGAAGCTAGATTCATTCCCCCTTTCCAAGCCCCAGAGATTGTCGGTCTGAAACCTTGGGCAGGGTCCTGCGTGGATACGGTATTGCCCACACTCACGTCAGGGAGCGGGGTCCGTGCAGCCACGTGGGGGAACAGGATGCGTGGATTGTTGCAGGGAGGCCCTGGCAGCTCCAGAAAACACAAGGCAGGGCAGGGGAGTCCCCACCCACCCCGGGGTCCCTCCTGTGTTCGCCTCCACCAGCTGCTTTGCCCTCATTAGCAGGCGAGCTAAGTAAACCTGCAATCGGCTGCCTCACGTGGCCGAGAAAGCCCTCAGTGTCAGGCAGGGCAGGTCTTCGGTGGCCTCGTGGACTCATGTCCGCTGAAACAGATGTCCCAGCAATAGGGACACCTCCTCAGACGTAACTGCAAAAATAGGCTGAGTCAAAGGCCTCTTCCCGGAGGACTGCCCCAGTGCCACAAAAGAAGGAATGTGTCTGAGCTCATCCCAAGCCCCGATGACAGGATCAGCTCCCTAATTGTCCTAAGCGCGCAACTTCGAAATGACTCTCTGCAAAAGTCACTGTGTCAGCCTTGGTGACTTCCCGGATGGCTATTTCGTAACTGTAGGGCCTCAGCCAGCCGGAGGCCTCCTTGGTCTGCACCTGCCCTGCACCTTCCAGCCCAACTCAAGGGCAACAGAGGACTAAGTAATTCATGGCGCATCCCTAAGAAGAACTATGCAAACAATCCAGAGGACAATACACAGCGACGAGTATCGGCACAGCACGGTAAGGGGTCCACCATTTAGCACTGAAGCGAAGAGGCACATGGTATATAAACCCATTTTAAAATAATTCATCTTCTGTCTGTGGGGCTGCCTCTGTGTATACACAGAGAAAAAGCCTGTAAGGACATCCCAAAGGTCAGCTGATGGTTCTTACCTCTTAAAAAAATACCATTGTGTGTTTTCTGAATAATATAACAGTTGTCACCGAGCTCTGCACCAGGGACAGTGGTAAGCACTTCACCAGCATTCTCTCCTTTGATCCTCACATCAAGACGACAAGGTCGGTAAAATTCTTTCCCCATTTTGCAATGAGCACATATTACTCATAAGGAGAAAAATGGAAACCCTATTTTCACTTTGCAATAGGAATTGATTGCATACAGCAACATAAAAGGCACCGGGCCGGGATGCCTGGTGGCTCAGGGGTTGAGTGGCTGCCTTTGGCTCTGGTCATGATCCCAGGGCCCTGGGATCGAGTCCCACATCGGGCTCCCTGCAGGGAGCCTGCTTCTCCCTCTGCCTCTGTCTCTGCCTCTCTCTCTGTCTCTCATGAATAAATAAATAAAATCTTTAAAAAATAACAAAAAATAAAAATAAATAAAAGACACCGGGCCAAGTGAGAAATCTAAAGTTGCGTGGGTCGGTCCTTGACTTTGAGAAAGTTCCAGCCTCCGGTACCTAAATAACTAGAATCCTAGTTCACATCTGGTAAGCGGGACAGGAGACCCACAGGGCAAAGTGTTAAGAGAATATGGAACAAAAGACATAGCTTTGGGGAAAACGGTATGATTTATTGAGCACCTGCTATGTGCCTTCTGCTCTGAGCCTCTTATCTCATTTCAGGCTCCCAGTAACCCTGGAGATGAGCATAACTCCCTTCATTGCCCTCACAGGAAATCCAGGCTCAACGAGGCTCCAGAATCTTCCCAGAGCCATGCAGCTGGCAGCAGTGGAAACCAGATCTGGACCCCTGTCCCCAAAGCCTGCGCCTTCTCCGCCACTCCTACACCCCCACCAGCCAGCCCCCGGGGCGTGTTCAGGACAAAGCAGCTTCTAAGTCCAGACTGGCTTCCTAAGTAATATTTCCACAGCAGCAGAGGCAACAGAAGGCAGTTCTCTCACCTTTAAATCAAGGTGATAATACCCACTTCGCAGGGTTGGTGGCACGAGGAAAGGGAAACCCAGTGTATTAAGAAGCAGAGGCGGTTGAGATAATTATGTGTGTAAAGCGTCTTGAAAATACGTCTGGTGTCGGGGGCTCTAGACTCAAGTTGCTTGGGCTTTGTCCCTTCTCTGCCACTTGCTGTGCCAGATGGGACGAGTTACTCAACCCTTCTGTGCCTGACTTCCTTCATCCATAAAGTGTGGGCGATGATAAAAGTCCCAACCTCATGCTTGCATTGGGATAATTAAATAAGAAGTATATGTAAGGGGTCCCAAGCAATGCCTGGCACATGGTAGGCACTTTAAATAAATAGCCGTTATTATTATTGTTGCTGTTTGGTACTCCGAAGACTTCTGAAGTCATCAGACTCCGATCCTTGCTGTTGGGCTTTTAAAGGACTCGTTTAAATGAAAGCACGCCTGGGAAGGTTAGCAGCCACCACTTTCCATCCCGACCTCTTGGAGACGATGAGAGACGGAGGCTGGGGGGCCAGCAGGCCCTTGGAGGGCAGGGGAAGAACCGCTCTGAGGAGAGCATCACTGGGGAGGAAAGACCACCATGTAGCACCTCAGCCAGCCCAATCCCAGCAGCTTGACCTCAGGCAGAAAACAGTAATGACCTTGCCTCGCAGCTGTTAGGGGCCCGGCACATTGCTCTGCTTTTCTCCTGCAGGAAACCTTTTAATCCTCATACTGATGCCATGAGCACGTGCTCGCCTCCCCATTTTACAGACGGGGACACTGAGGCCCAGGAAGCCCAAGCAACTTGTAAACGTGACACAGCTAATTTGTGGCCTGGCCAGGACAGCACCTTGAGCTCTGCAAAGTCCACATTCTCTCTCAAACCCCACACTCTTTCCCTTTGACTTTTCGCCCCGATGCAGTGGGTGGACACTGCAAGGGAGGAGGGACACACCTCCCTTTAGCCTCTGGCTCCTGAAAGTCAGACAGGTCCCCATCTCCCCTGCAGCTGAGACAAACCTGTGCCGTTGGGCTAGAATCCACCCACGGGACCTTCTGGCCTCCTTCGGGGACAACCACTGGGGTTGTCTGGGGCAAAGAGTTAGTCTGGGCAGCTATCAAGAGCCCCTGGATCATGGCCCTCCTCTGGGGGCCCCATTCGAGATTGGCCACCATCCCTACATGTCAGAGGAGATTGAAACCACCAACCCTCAGGCAGGATGGAGACATCTGTTTCGGAGGAGCCAGTTGGGGAAGTACAGCTCATCCCCTGTGCCCTGGACACGGGTCAGCGGGCCTGGGATCCGGCCCTGCCTCCCAGTGCCCATCCGTGCTGGGGGTCAGATAAGAGGGTGGCGAGTAGCTGGGGCGGCGCTCAGGAGTTAGGAAGCAGGACGCCTCTGGGAGAGTTGGGGACCCAGCGATGAGGCCTGGGGCTCATGACACCTGCTTCCGCCCTGCTGCTCACTTGGGTGTGCAATTCCACCCCTAGGAATACACCCAAGAATCAAGAGCAGGGACTAAATGCCTGTTGGCACACCCATGTTCACGGCAGCATTGTTCACACCGGCCAAGAGGCGGGAGCAACCCGAGGATCCATCAACAGAGGAACAGATAAACAATGTGGAGTACACGTGCAATGGGGTATCAGTCAGCTTCCAACGGGAAGAAGGATCTGACCCATGCTATACCATAGAAGGACACGCTAGGGAAATAAGAAGAGACAATCAAAAGGGTTGCAAAAGGGTAAACATTGTATGAATCCACTTATGTGAGGGGCTTAGAAGAGGCAAATTCATGGAGACGGGACTGGAGCCAAGGTTACGGGGGGCCTGGAGCGTGGGGACAGGGAAGTGGGGACGTACTGTCTAATGCGTCCAGGGTTTCGGTTTGGGGCAATGAAAAAGTTCTGGAAACGGATAGTGGCGTCATTGTTCCATACTGGAAATGTACTCAAATACCACTGAGTTGTACACTTAAAAATGTTAACAACGATAAATTTTATGTTAGGCATATTTTTCCACGATTAAAAAAAAAAATGTCTTTGGTACCATCGGCAAAAAACTCACGGGAAGGTTACATGAGACAAGGTGTGTACCTGCTTGCCCCAGTTCATTGTCTGGCAAAAGAGATGTTCCTGCACAACTCGTTGCCAAAAAGGGACAAGAGATGCGCTGAAGTCCACCAACAAGAGGCGTGCGCTCTGCTGAGCTCTGTGCCAGGCTCAGGTGGGGGTCTGCAAGGCTCCACTGGACCCCTGCCCTCAAGGAGGCTCTGCTGCCCGGTGCGGGGGACCCAGCAGTCCCTCCAGTGCCACCCACCGCAAATCAAAAATGATGAGTGACAAGGTCCAGGGAGTTCTGGAAAGTCAAAGGTGTTCAGAGTTAGGAGAGAGTACACCGGGCTAGGAGGCGCGGCAGGTGCACGATGGGATGCTGTTCTGTAAACCAAAGTCCCCGGGGATTTAAAAGTAAGGACAAGAACCGTGGGGGCTGCAGGGAATTTTGGGGAGGCCTGCTGGAGGAGATGGGCTTGAATTGGGGGTTCATCCCCATGCTTCATGGGATCCTGGCTTTCTAGCAATCCCTCTGCTGAGGTCAGATGCAGAGGAGAATTATTTATGGAACATCTACCCAATACCTAGCTCGCTCAATCCTAAGAGTGACCCTGCTGTCATTGTGCCCCTGCTATATAGATAAATAGGGAGGCTGAGTCTCAAAAGACTGAGCCACCTATCCGGGGGGGGCAGTGTAAAGGTTGAAGCCCAAGCCTATCTGACCCCCTTACCTGTGCCACTCCCCAGGATGAAACTGCTCCCAAAGGGTTAGAGCAGGTCCCACTCCTAATCCCACCTCATGGTCTGGGCTCCTCCATCAGCTTTCTGCCCCACTTGCTACGTCACCTTGGGAAATGTACTCAAATTCTCTTATCAGGGCCCCTGGGGGCTCAGCAGTGGAGCGTCTGCCTTTGGCTCAGGGCGTGATCCTGGGGTCCCGGGATCGAGTCCTGCATTGGGCTCCCAGCAGGAAGCCTGCTTCTCCCTCTGCCTGTGTCTCTGCCTCTCTCTGTGTGCCTCTCATGAATAAATAAATAAAATCTT
Organism: Canis lupus dingo; assembly: GCF_003254725.2. Lineage (NCBI taxonomy): Eukaryota > Metazoa > Chordata > Mammalia > Carnivora > Canidae > Canis > Canis lupus. The sequence continues at coordinate 78,162,573 of NC_064244.1, read as the reverse complement.
TAAAAAAATTTTCTGATCCTTTCTTTCCTTATCTGAAAATACCAAGCATAAGAGTCCTTACTTGGAAGGGTTTCTGTGAAGATTAAATGGGATACTGTATCTTATATGCTCAAAATAGTCCATGGCATGTTGTAAATACCCAACAGTTGATGGTTACTTTTATTATTATTATTATTATTATTATTATTATCATTATTATTATCATTATTTATGATGATGACAACTGTTTCTATTAAGAGAAAAAGCATCTCTAAAGCAGGGATCACCCCTTCAATGCCTGCCTGAGGCTGAGCAGGTAACTCAAATCCATGAACTGGGCTGTACAGATCAACAGGGGGTGGGGGGATCTGCAGCAAAGTGGAGCGTGCGGGCCCCTGCTTAAAGGTGGTCTGTGATCTAATACAAAAGACACAGTTGGTCTTTGTCCCAGGTTCCTGTTTCCTACAACCCTTGGAACTTAACTGTCCCTTGTACACGAGTGAGTCATGGGACGGAGGCATGGGGGGGCAAGGTAACTTCACGACAGGGCGGGGTGCTGGTGGCCAGAAGGCCCCAGGCATGAGGTACTGAGAGGTACTGGGAGGGTGGTGCCCCTGACAGGTCCTCCAGGCACTTCTTCCATTTGGCTGTTCCTACGTTACATCCTTTACAACAACCCAGGACACCAAGGAAAGTGTCTTCCTAGTTCTATGAGTCGTTCTGGTGACGTATCACACCTAAAGAAGGGGTCCTGGGAACCCTCGATTTAGAGCCAGTTGGTCAGAAGCACCGGTGGCCCCCAGGACTCACGACCGATGTCTGAAGTGGGGGGCAGTCCTGGGGACTCAGCCCTGAACTCCAAACACATAGCGTCAGAACTGAACTGAATTGTTGGGTGCTTAGCTGGTGTCAGAGAATTGCAGAACCCGTGCTGGAAAAACCCCACACCCCCTGGTGTCGGAAGAAAGATACCACATCATGAAAAGTTTTTTAAAAATTAAAAAAAAAAAAAAAAAAAGAGTGTCAAGTGACGGGAAGAGGCACAGGGGGCTTCTGGGGGGCCCTCCATGCCGTGCGGTCCCTCTTGGCCCAGTTGGTGGTTACTCAGCTGCTCGCCATGTGACAGATCTCTGAGCCAATAGTTTGATGACATGTTGTGCATGCAAAACACAGCCAAGGGCCAGATCTGGGCCCCAGGCAGCAAGTGGGCAGCCCCGGGGTTCGGGATGTTCTTCCAGAGGGAGAGCGCCCGGCCGTCGAGATGACAGGGTACAGCAGGGAAGAGCTGACAAGACTGGGACGGGATCTCGAGGGCTGGTCTGGTCCAGCCCCTTTCTCTTGCCCATATAGCATTATTATCTCCATTTTTCAGAGGAGACCACGGAGGCCCAGAACCCTCCAACAGGCCACATGTCAGAAGCCACTGTCTTACCCGGGGTCTTAAAATTCCCGACAACCTGACCGCTGTCTCAGCTCGGTGAACCTCCTGAAGCCCTACGTAGCCTCTGCCTGGAAGGGACCACGGGCATCCGCCGCTGGCCCAGCTGGGTTTTTCACTGGGCCTAAGCTGCTCTTCTGAACGTGACTTACTCTTGCTGTAACTTTAATTATTATTTTGGAGATACTTTTATTTTTTTTTAAGATTTTATTTATTTCTTCATGAGAGACAGAGAGAGAGAGAGAGGCAGAGAGACACAGGCAGAGGGAGAAGCAGGCTCCACACAGGGAGCCCGACGTGGGACTCGATCCTGGGACCCCAGGATCACGCCCTGAGCCGAAGGTAGATGCTCAACCACTGAGCCACCCAGGCGTCCCTTTAGAGATGCTTTTAAAAGATGCTCTGAGGCCTTCCGGCACTAACATCTCAGCAACAGAATTCACCCACCAATACCGTGATTCATATTTTATTAACAATAGTCATCCCCTGCTCTGGACATCATCTTGTCTTCAGATGATTCAAAACAGTTCGCAGGGGTTGACTCGTGCCCGATGGGCTGGTCAGGGGCAGTATTTTTCTCCCCCAAAAGTCGAAGAACTTGATAAGCACTCAGGACCATGCTGCCCAGCACTGCGCCGGGCACAGCACCAGACACACCAGCGCTGGGCCATATGAGACACAGTGATAACACTGGCTTCCACCATGAAGTATCCTCCCGTTCACCCCTTTTCCACTTTGGTCCTGAATTTGTCCCAGAGAAAGTCTCAGTGTTGTCCTCATTTGTCCTCGACACCTGTCTCTAGCTCTAACAAAGAGAGAACAAGGTCCCAGGCTCGGACCCTTGGGCTGGACCCAGTGAGAATTTGCTTAATGATGCCAGTTCGCTTTTTTGGGGACTATGTTTATGCTCACCTCCTTTTTTTAAAAGATTTTATTTATTTAGGGATCCCTGGGTGGCTCAGCGGTTTAGCACCTGCCTTCAGCCCAGGGTGTGATCCTGGAGACCTGGGATCGAGTCCCCCGTCGGGCTCCCTGCATGGAGCCTGCTTCTCCCTCTGCCTGTGTCTCTGCCTCTCATTCTCTCTCTCTCTGTGTCTCTCATGAATACATTAAAAAAAAAAAAAAAGATTTTATTTATTCATGAGAGACACACAGAGAGAGGCAGCCCACTGCCTGTTTTTGTGCGGATCACAAAGCAAGAGTGACTTTTACGTTTTTAAGTGGCTGGGGGTAAAAATCAAAAGAATACACGGTGACTACTTGGGCTTCAAATCTCATTGTCTACACACACAGTTTCGTTGGCACACGCCGATGCCCATTCACTCACGTTTCATCTGGCTGCTTTCACGCTACGATGGCAGAGCTGAGTAGTTAGAACAGGGACTGAAGAGCTTACAATGGCCCAAAACGTTTGTTACGAGACCCTTTATAGAAAAACCTTGCCAGCCCCTGGTGGAGGTGATTGGCCGACTCGCCAAAGATCCTCGTGATGGTACCAGGCTGAAGGAACCCCTCACCTGAACTCCGGGAGGTTACGGTCATCTGTTTCCACCCATTTTACAGAAGAGAAGGAAACAGCCTCTGAGAGGTTTGGTGGCTTGCCCGAGGTCTCCCAGCTGGGCAGCAGCGAGACGGGATTTGAACCCAGGTCAGACTGCAAAGGGCTTTAGGTAGGCAGGCCCGAGCATAACTTACGTTTGGCTGATCTTTCTTCCCATACCACCTGCCCCGTCATCTTTTCCATGTCCCCAGGACACACCTGGTCCTTTGGTACCTCGGGACCTTTGTCCATATGCCTCTTCTTCCCATTTATTAACCCCCAGCAAGATGGCACCTCCTCTAGGAAGTCCTCCCTATGGCCCATCCCTCTCAGACCCAGCACAGGCTCCTTCCTCTGCCCTCCCCAAACTTGCCCCTGCAAGGCCATGGATTATTCATCATTTCCCGATGATATGGCTCAACTAAGGCCCCTGGAGGCTGAGGACTGTGACTTCTACAAAAAGCAAACAACTACACAGGACAGGGCAGGCCCTCCATGCCTAGGGCCTGGTCTAGAGCCTCACTTCACCTCTCCCCTGCTTATGCTTTATGCTCCAGCCATATGGACCCACTTGTAACCCTCCAAACCCATCATGCTAGCTCAGGCCTATCTACCTGTGCACAGGCTGTTCCTTCTGACAAGACACACTCCCTACCCATTCTGCATCCAACTCCTATTCATCCTTCAAAGCCCCAATCAGGTGTCAGTACGGAAACCGCTGTGTCTCCCACTCCTACCCCAGCAGGACAGGCTCCCCTAGGTTGCTTCCGTGCCCCCGCTTCTGGTGAGGCGATTTAGAGGGGGATGCTTAGGCTACAGGCTCTGGAGCCAGCCCACTGGGGTTCAAATCTGGCTCTTCTCAGTTCTAGCTCTACTGTTGGACAGATGACTGAGGCTTGCTGTGCCTTGGCTGCTTTGCCTGTAAAATGGGGGCAGCAACAACAGGTTGTGGGTCAGTGTAAGGCCTGGATGACAAAATGTGGTTGAAGCCCCTACATCCAGTCAGTGCTCAATAAACCTCAATCCAGGGTGAAGCCCCTACATCCAGTCATAGCTCGCTGCTATGACTGCACCATCATTGTAATTGGCAGTTTCTCGGTTCCCCGGCCTCCAAGTGTCGGGGTTCTGTGGGAGTGGGAACTGGCTCTCGGTGCCTGATGCAGCAGCAGGTCTGGGCTATGTACACAGTAAAAGTGGGCTCCCTTGCACCTGTCCTCCTTTCCTCCCCCACAACCCCTGCTCAGCTGGACACAGTGCGCTGATCTGGCTGTGGGGCTGGAGAGGGGTTGGGACAGCTCTGCTTTCTCACAGAGGTCCCTGACCCGAAACCCAGGGCCTCAGGCTCCAGGGCCACGCCAAAGGCCGTCCTCACAGCGGCCCTTCCAAATCCAAGGATGGTGCCCTGTAAACACGGTTTATGGGCCGGGACACAGATTTAGAGGCTTGTCCTGTTCATGAGTCAGTGGGACCTCAAAGGAGGCCACCCTAGCACCCTGGTTCCTCATCCACTCCCCAGGTTCTCTCCCAAGAATGGGTTCCCCAGAACTATAGATCTGTGGAAAAACAACCCAAGCAAAGACACACCTGGATGGTGTCCTTACCGGCGGGCTCGGGGCCAATGCAAGAGAGTGCGGGACAGAGTGAAACCTCCCCAGTAAAACCAGACTCCCCATAAGTCTAAACAGAAAAAAAGGTGGGTCACTGCTTACCAGGGCTCCGTGAAAGGCCGAGTAGTGCGATGACAAAGAAGTCAGGCCCTGGTTTCAAGTCCAGACATCACAGCTCAATAGCTAAGTGACCTCGAGCAAGTCACTTGACCTCTCTGACCGTCAGTGGAGTGAAGGCACAGAGCCGCTGTGAAGACAACACCTGGGAGGGACCGTGCATACAGTGCCAGGCACCCTGTAAATCTTCAATTCATCCAGTCTGTCAGCATCTGGGAATCCTTGGGTCCTTCCCTTCCCCTCCCTGGGCCTCAGCTCCTTCCAGGAACAAGATGTCCCTCCGCAGAGCAGAGTGGGACAGGGCAACGGACAGTGCCCTGGGAGCAGGAAGGAGATGGGCCAGCTGGGGTCACGAGAGTCAGCGCCACGAGGACCATGGTCACAGCCAGGGCTTGGGAGTGCAGCTGTAGACCTGATATATACGGATTCACTACCTGAACCCAGAGTATATTAGAAAGGCGACCCCTAGGAAATACTGGGAGGGGAGTGGGGAAGGCAGCCAGCTAGCTCTGGGCAGCTGGAGCTCAGCACCAACGGGGCAATCCTGGGAGCCAGCGAAGAACCAGGCGAGCAAGGCAGGGTCTTCGTACACCAACACCCCGCCGTCAGAAGTGTGTTGGGAAGGGGGGTTAATTCCCCAGCACCTCATGGCTGCTCTGGATGCGGCATGAGAAAGCCCCAGGCAAACCACCCAAGGGGCTGGCAGCTGGCAGTGGGGCCAGTGTGCTCTGGGGCGGTGAGAGCGAGGGCCTGTGGGGCACCCACTGCCCCGGCCGCCAGCACCTACTCCCTTCCAGGCACTCGCTTCCCTACACTCAACTGCTCACTCAGTCCCCCCAGCCTTGCAAGGTGGACGTCATTATCTCCCTCCCCTTCTCTCTCTCTCTCTCTCTTTTTAAATTTTTTCGGAGTTTCCATAGATCACAGCAAGGGTCCCTCCCCATTTAAATAGCCTTATCGAGGTATCATTTACACACCACAAAATTCACCCATTTTAAGCGTACGACTCCATGTATTTTATTGTATTTACAGAGTGGGACACTGTCTCCACAACCTAATGTTCGAGCCCACTTACAGTCGCTCCCCAGCGCCCCCGACCAGCACCCCCCACCAGCCCTAGGCAGCCGCAAATCCATGTTCTGTCTCCATAGAGCCTTCTCTCTAGACATTTCATATAAATGGAATCATATACCGTGCGATCATTTGAGTCTGGTTTCTTTGACCTCGCATGATGTTCTTAAGGGGATCATACCCTGAGCCAAAGGCAGACGCTCAACCACTGAGCCACCCAGGCGTCCCTCATCTATACCTCAATTAATATGAAAGGACAGATGATTTGAATATATATACATCCATCCAATACTTTGGATTTTCAATACTTCTCTTTTTTATTGCCACATAGCATTCTGCTAAATGGATAGGCCACATTTTGCTTCTCCATTCACCAGCTGACAGGCGTTTGCATCAGTCCCATTTTTTGGCTATTATGGACAACGTTGCTATGAACATTCACGTACAAGATTTGGGGTAAATACATGCTTTCATTTTTCTTGAGTAGATACCTAGGAGCAGGATCACTGGGTCGTCTGCTAACTTCATGCTTAGCATTTTGAGAAAATGTTTTTCCAAAGAGACTGTACCACGTTGGCCATCCTCACCAGCAACCCATGAAGGTTTCAATCCTGGTCTCTCATCCAGGGGATGCAAAGTGGTATCCCATTGTCGGTTGGATTTGCATTTCCCTCATGACTAAGGATTGGCTGAGCAGCTTTCCTGTGCTTGTTGGCCATGTCTATGATCTTCTTTGGATGTAAATATATTCAAATCATTTGTCCTTTCATATTAATTGAGGTATAGGTGAGGACGCCTGGGTGGCTCAGTGGTTGAGCGTCTGCCTTTGGCTCAGGGCGTGATCCCGGGGTCCTGGGATCAAGTCCCACATCGAGCCCCTTGCAGGGAGCCTGCTTCTCCCTCTGCCTGTGTGTCTGCCTGTCTCTGTGTGTCTCTCATGAATAAATAAATAAAATCTTTTTTAAAAAACTATAGGAGACATACAAGATGATATTAGTTTCAGATGTACAACACACTGATTCAACATTTTTATATGTTACCAAATGCTCCCCACGATAAGTGCAGCTACCATCTGTCACCATGCAAAGTTACTCCAATATCATTGACTATATTCCCTATGCTGTACTTTTCGTCCCTGTGATTTATTTATTTTATACCTGGAAGTTTGTACCTCTTAGTCTCCTTCGCCCATTTCACCCATTGCCCCACGCTTACTCCTCCGGCAATCACCAGTCTGTTGTCTGTATTTATGAGACCGTTTCTAGGTTTTTCTGTTTGTCCATTTGTTCTGTCTTTAGATTCCACATATAAGTGAAATCATAGGGTATTTGTCTGTGTCCGACTTCTTTCACTCAGCATAATGCCCTCTAGCTCCATCCATGCCGTTGCAAATTCCTTTGCCCGTTTTTAACTAGGTGATGTGTCTCCTTCATCGTCCCCCTTTCACAGATGAGAACTGTGGCGCAGAGAAGCAGAGCTGTCACCCACAGTGCCACAGCTTGTGGGTGACAGGCAGCCTGGCCCCTAAGCTCTGCCCCTGGCACTACTCCAGGCTGTGTCCAGACACCCATTTGACCTCATTCCCCAAAGGCATGTTTGGAGCTGTTGGGAGCTGAACATTTGGTTCTTTGGAAATGAGGGGCTGTGGGTACCCCCACATCTTTTCTACCTTTAGAGAGCTAGGATTCCCAGAGAGAAAGATGCTTGGCTGCAGCCCATGCCCCTCCCCGGCACAAGGACCAGGTGACAGCACAGAGTCACCTCAGCCAGTTGCTCAGAGTTGGCAAATGTGTGTCATGGACATGAGGCTCCACCCCGCCCACTCCCCACTCGCTCCCTCTCGGCCCTACTCTTGGAAGCGTGGCCTGCTTTCTCCTGACCTCCGGCCTTGGCTCTGCTTCCTGGTTAATGTTCTTGTCTCTTCCCTGCAGTCCAGTGATCCCACTAATGGCCCTCTGGGTAACACCCCTGCTGGCTGACCCAGCTCTCCTCTAGAAGTTCTCAGTCAGTCCTCTCCGTAGACACTTTCTTAGCACCTGCTCCATGCAGGATGCCAGGGACACAGAAAGGACAAGAGGCGCTCTGTGCCCTCGATGAGGTAGACAAGACAGAACCATAAACAGTGACTGATAGCCATTGAAGTATTGTGGGAGCTTTATCAAATGAGAAAATTCTGTCCAGGGAACCATGGGGTGAGGGACGGGAGGCGGAAGTAAAGCAGAGACGCCTGGGTGGCTCAGCGGTTGAGCATCTGCCATTGGCTTGGCATGATCCTGGAGTCCTAGGATTGAGTCCCACATCGGGCTCCCCACACAGAGCCTGCTTCCCTCTCGGCCTGTGTCTCTGCCTCTCTCTATGTGCGTCTTTCGTGAATAAATAAATAAAATCTTAAAGGAAAAAAAAAGGAAGTGAAGCAGACTCCTTAGGCAGACTCATCATTGAAGGGGAGCTCAGGGGTTGTGGGTGAGGCAGGGAAGGGCGTTCCGGGCAGTGGGAGCAGCAAGAGCTATGGCAGAGAGAAGTGTGGAGTCTGTCTGGCGAATTTCAGGTAGCTCCGAGTTGCTGGGGTGTAAAGGGCAGGACTGGGATGGAGTGGAGCTGAGGCCATGGATAACTTCGAATGCCACACAAAGGGGTGTGATGCAGGCTGGGTGAATGAGGGTTTAAGCAAGGGAGGGACATGGTCAAATCTGTGCTTTAGAAAAATACACCCATGCTGAGCAGTCTCTCATTAAATTCAGCCCGCCAACATCCAGTGTGTTTTGTGCTGCTGGACAATCCACTCCATGTGAATTCCTACTCTCGCAGATGGCCATGTGACACCTCCTCTCTCTCATAGCTTGGACACCTCCTGCCCATCCTCCTTCTCAGCTGATAGCCTTCCTTCCTATTTACTGAGGAATCAAAGTAACCGGAAGAGATGGTTCACACCTATCCATCACCTCATTCCAACCTACCTGACTCTGTGCCCTGTCATTCCCTGGTTGCTACAAGTGAACTCTCCAGCTATACCTGAGCCCCATGCCTCCCCTCATGCAATGGACTCCTTCTGCTCTCCCCCACACAAGGACATAGCCCCATGAACTGACTCCTGCCTGCTAGGTCGTTCTCATCACCATATAAATTTCCATCTCCCCTCAACACCATCACCACCATCATCATCATCATTACTATGATTATCTTGACCCTATGCTCCTCTCCAGCTACTGGCCCATTTCTCTGATCATTTCCATAGGAAAGATTTCATAAAAGAGTGGTGAATTTTTCTCCAGCCACATTGAATACAAAGAATTGAATCAATTAAAAGGAGAATCAAACTGGGGTGCCTGGGTGGCTCAGGCAGTTGAATGTCTGACTCTTGGTTTTGGTTCAGGTCATGATCTCATGGGTTGTGGGATCAAACCCCGTGTCAGGTTCCACACTTAGCAAGGAGTCTGCTTGAAGATTCTCTCTCTCTGTCCCTCCCCCAACTCCTATATGCACGTTCTCTCACTTGCTCACTCGCTCTCTTTCTCTCTCTCAAATAAATAAATCTTTAAAAAAAATTTTAGGGCAGCCCGGGTGGCTCAGCAGTTTAGTGCTGCCTTCAGCCCAGGGCCTGATCCTGGAGATCTGGGATCAAGTCTCATGTCGGGCTCCCTGCATGGAGCCTGCTTCTCCCTCTGCTTGTGTCTCTGCCTCTCTCTCTCTCTCTCCCTATCTCTCATGAATAAATAAAATCTTTAAAAAAAAAAGAGTAAAAAAATTTTTTTAAAGAGAATCAAACTGAGCAAGGAGCATAAGATTATGAAAGTTACCATGGAGATTTGAAAAAGAACCAAAACGAACTTCTAGGAAAGTAAAATATAGTAAGTGAAATTGTAAGCATCAATGTCCAGCTTAAATAGTGGATTACACAGGGCTGAAAAGATCATCCAGGGAAATGGAAGCTATATCTGGGGAAACTACCTAGAACCTAGCTCAGAGGGACAATGTGATAAACTATGAAATAAAGACTAAAGACATGGGGGCCAGGAGGAGGGTGTAACACACATGTCATTGGTAGGCTAAAAATGCCCCCCCTCAAAGATTTCCATGTCCTAATGTCTGAAACCTGTGAATGTTACCATATATGGCAAAAAAAGGGGGGGTCTTTGCAGATATAATTAAGTTAAAGGTCCTAGGATGAGGAGTTAGCCTGAATTACCCAGGGTCCCTAAATGCAATGACATTTGTCCTTCTAAGAGAGAGACAGGGGAGATTTGACAACACACAGAAGAGAAGACAATATGAAAACAAAGTAGAGAGAGGTTTGAAGATGCTGCTGTTGAAGTCTGGAGTACAACTGCTATGATCCCAAGGGCACTGGCAGCCACCAGGAGCTGGAAGGGACAAGGAGTGGATTCCCTCTCTCAAGCCTCCAGAGGAAGCATGGCCTTGCTAATACCTTGATTTCAGCCTAAACATACTGATTAAAGGATTTTGGCCCCTAGAACTGTGAAGGAATGAATTTTTGTTGTTTTGAGCCAAGTTTGTGGCTGCAGGAAATGAATGCAATAGAGAAAAGCAATAATCAAGAAGATAATGGCTAAGAATTTTTCAAAATTAATGAAAGTTGTGAATTGTCATGAATTCAAAAAGCAAGTTGAAAGTTCAAATCCATCCATATAGAACATAATGAACCTACAGGAGAGCATAGTCAAAGAGAAAATACAGTCAGAGATAAAGAGATTTACCAACAAAAAAAAAAAAGACTTTGTGGACAGCTGACTTTTCACCTGTAACAACTGAAGCGAGAGACCAAGGGAAAATAATTATCAACTAGAATTGTATACCCAGCAAAACTGTCTTTCAAGAATAAGGATAAAATTTTCAAACAAGCCAGTATTGGGTGTGCTGACCACCAATAAAGCTTTGGCAAAGACACTTTTATTTTTTACTTTTTAAAATTAATTTATTTTTTTAGAGGGCAAACAAAGCAGCAAGGGTGGGCAGAGGGAGAGGGAGAAAGAGAATCCCAAGCAGGCTCCACACCCAGCATGGAGCCCGATGTAGAGCTCAATCCCATGACCCTGAGATCATGACCTGAGCAGAAATCAAGAGTGAGATGCTTATCCAACTGAGCCAATGAGGTGCCCCACAAAGAAACTTTTAAAGAATATATCTTAAGGGATGCCTGAGTGTCTCAGCAGTTGAGCATCTGCCTTTGGCTCAGGGCATGATCCTGGAGTTCTTAGATTGAGTCCCACATCAGGTTCCCTGCAGGGAGCCTGCTTCTCTCTCTGCCTATGTCTCTGCTTCTCTCTCTCTCTCTCTCTCCCCCCCATGGATAAATAAATAAAATCTTAAAAAAAAAAAAAAAAGAATGTATCTTAGGAAGAAGAAAAATTATCCCAGATGAAAGGTCCAAAATGCAAGACAGAACAATGAGAAGAAAAGAGACAACCATGCAGGTAAACATGAATAAATATTAACTCTATAAAATATAGTTTTTGCATAAATCCATTTTCACTCAGTGCAGTTCCAAATGAAATCCCAACAAGGTGCTCATGGCATGTGACAGTCTCTTTCTATACTTTATAAGGAAGAGAAAAAGGCCAAAAAGAGCTAAGACATTCCTGAAGAATTACAAGGAGTAGAGTTTAGCTTATCAGGTATCAATATACACAATATAAAGTAATCATTAAGACTTATTTTCAAGCATTAGTAATTGGAGTTGTGTGGGTTTGGCTCAGGATGGACCAGTGGATCCAACTAGAGAGACTACAAGCAGAATCAAGCATAAGTAGAAATGTGATCTAGAGAAGAGCTGGTTCTGCAAAATAAGGCAGACAAGGAAGTATTCAATAAATAAAGGGTTGCTTATCCACATGGAAAAAAACTGAAATTGGATCCTTATTTTTACATAATCAATTTTGGGTGGACAAAAAGACCTAAATGTGCAAGGCAAACTTTTGAAAGAGAATATAGGAGATGATCTCTAGGACCCCAGGGGAGGGGGAAGTTTCTTTAAAAAGACATGAAAAGCACACATGATAAGGAAAAACCTTAATACAGTCTCCTATGTTACGAATAAGAACTCCTGTTCACAAAAAGTCATCACTTAGAAAGGGAAAAGACAAGCCACCAATTGGGAAATGACACTTGGAATGCATATAATTTACAAAAGATCGGGATCCTGATATATAAAGAGGTCCTAAAGAATCAATAAGAAAAAAACAGCATGCTAGAGAAAGGACTAAAGACCATAACCAAGCATTGCACAGGCAAGGAAGCAATATTGCCAATAAGCATGAAAAGATGCCCAACCTCATCAGGAATGAGAGAAATGCAAGCCTAAAACCTCCATAATATGCCAACTTACACCCATCAGATTGGCAACAATGGAAAAGTCTGACAACACTAAGTGTTGTCAGGGCTGTGGAACAATGCAGGCTCTTATACACTGCTCGGGGGAGCATAGATTCATACAACGATTCTGGAAAGCAACTTGGCTTAGTCAGGTCAAGTTCAGATGCACACACCTCACTACCCAGCATTTCTCTTCCCATGTGCTTCATCTGGACACTTTTCCACGTGTGCATCAGGAGAAGTGATCAATGTGGACAGCAGCAACCCTGTGTCCATAAAGAGGAGCACCAATTGAGGATTTGTGGTTTATTCACACAACACAGTGCATTATGGCAGCAAAAAAATGAGCACATTACGGCTGCACTCAATGGCATGGGTGAATGTCATAAACAAAACGTGCAACAAACACACACATACCATAGGAAAATGCCATCCGAGGTGATTTCTCTAAATTTCAAAGGCATGAGAAGCTAGACAATATATTGTTCAAGACTGCATCCAACTGTGAGAAAACTATAAAGAAAAAAGGTAAAGGAATAATTAAAACAAAATCCAGGGTAGTTATTGCCTCCAGATGGGAGGGAGAGGAAGAGGTGGGGACACACACACCGGAATTTATAACCTCAGCTCTCCCAAGATGGATGTGGGTATGTGAATTTATTAATATTATCATCATCATTATTACTAACATCTTACATACAAGGTAGGTTTTATGTGGATGAAATGTGAATTTCTTTTTTTATTTTTAAGATTTTATTTTATTATTTTTTTAATATTTTATTTATTTATTCATGAGAGACACGCAGAGAGAGAGAGAGAGAGAGAGGCAGAGACACAGGCAGAGGGAAGGAGCACGATGTGAGACTCATCCTGGTTATCCAGGTTCATGCCCTGAGCCAAGGACAGACGCTTAACCACTGAGCCACCCAAGGGTCCCTTTAAGATTTCATTTTTAAGCAAACTCTACACACAATGTGGGGCTCAAACCCACAACCCTGAGATCAAGTGTCACATGCTTCACCAACTGAACCAGCCAGGTACCCCTGAAATGTTCTTAATTTCGAAAAGGAAATGCAATGGGGCGCCTGGGTGGCTCAGCAGTTGAGCATCTGCTTTCGGCTCAAGTCGCAACCCCGGGGTCCTGGGATTGAGTCCCATATCCGGCTCCCCGCAGGGAGCCTGCTTCTCCCTCTACCTGTGACTCTGCCTCTCTCTGTGTGTCTCTCATGAATAAATAGATAAAATCTTGGAAAATAAAAAAAAAAGGAAATGAAACTACCACACCCAGGCACCCATCCTCGGGCACACGTGAGGACTCAAAAGGACAGTGGAGATCGGCCGTGAGCCTGTTACCTCTCTTGGGTCTTCTGAGTATTAAGTGAAAACACAAATGCTACAGTGCTTAAAACGATGCCTCGCCCATGATAAGCTCTATGTGAGTCTTTGTCCTTACGGTGATGGTGAGGGATGCCTCGCCCATGATAAGCTCTATGTGAGTCTTTGTCCTTACGGTGATGGTGAGGGCATGGCAGAGGTGATGTAGCGGGTACAGAGGGAAAGGGGATATATTTGAGAGATCTCTGTAGCTCAGGGTGACTGCAAAGTGATACTGTGACTCCATGGCATTTAGGAATACACTCCGCATTTGCAGAAAACCAAGCAGGGAACAGCAGAGGAAAAACAGTTGGGGGCTGCAGGGGTGATGGCTGTTCTGGATGCATCGCTGAATCATGTGGGGATGGTTTGGGTTTTTTGTTTTTTGTTTTTTGCTTTTTAGAGAGAGAGAAAATGTGAGCAGAGGAAGGGCAGAGGGAGAGAGAGAATCTCACGCAGGCTCCACGCCCAGCATGGAGCCCAACGCAGGGCTGGATCTCACAACCTGAGATCATGACCTGAGCATCCTGAGTTGGATGCTCAACTGATTGAACCACCCAGGCACCCCTCAGGTTGGTTATTACTATTATTATTATTATTATTATTATTATTATTGAGGTAATTGACATGATAATTGATATATATCATTATATCAAGTTTCGGGTGTACAACATAATGATTTGAATCTGTTTATGCTGCAAAACGATCATGTGAATGGTTATTTTTATCAATACGTTCAGTGCACTGGACTGGAGATGGATAGATGGGGAGCTTGTACTATGGATGGACAGTCGAGGATTTGCTGGAAAAGCTGCCCCCAAGCCAGTCCTGGCATCCAACTGCAGACCCCACAGCTCTCCAACCTCAGACAAACCCCGGGGGCGGGGGGGGGGGTGCTACTGGTCACCTCTTGGACCCGGCAGAGCCCTTCTATCACATGACTCCGTCCTTACCTCTTAACAACACCCAGCACCCTGTTTGGGGAGGCGTACACACTTTGTATGGTGGCTACACCTGGAGAGACTCTGCCTTTGTGGGCCCAGAGGGAACTTGACTTCTGACCTGGGCCCTCCGAGGGCAGAGTCTTCGGAGATCCAGCCAGCAGCCTTGGCACTCCCAGCCAGGTGCCGAAGTTAACCTTGACACAGTTTCCATGGTATTCTTCTTGTCAATGGAACCTCAAATCAACTCTGGGAGGGACTTCAGGGGTCACCTGGGCAGCTCTGCCTCTGAGGACCAACCTGGACAGGCTTCCATGTCTTCCCTCTCTGAAGGTTTCCTATGAGGAAGACACCCCTGATTCTCCTGGGAGCTATTTCTCCCTTTGGACAAGAAGCTCCTCTTGAAAAATCTTGAAGCAAAGGGGACTGTCAGGTACATACTGTCCTGTTTGACCTGCAACGGCTTCCCCTTCGTGGAAGGCAACTGGGCACTGCACACCAAGAGCTTCCAGGGGCACCTGGCTGGTCCAGCCGGTAGAGCATGTGACTCTGGATCTCAGGGTTGTGAGTTTGAGCCCCATGTTGGGCAGGAAACTTACTTAAAAAAAAAAGAGCTTCCAAATCACCTTAACCCATATAGTTTCCTAACAAAATTCTCCTAAATAAACAACTGGACAACTGTATAAAGAGGGATTTAAGATTTTGTATATAATAAAGAAAAATTAGAAATGTGCTATGTGTCAACCATAGAGGATTTAATACGAAATGGTAAAACCCAGCAGCAAAAAAATAACGCATAAAAAAAAAAAAAAACTTGGCTTGAGAGAATATTTAATGACATGGAAAGTGTGAAAAAAAACACAGGTCATAAAATAGTGTGTTTAATAATAGAGTCGTAGTTTTAAAGCATGGGAAAGTACAGGAAAGATTTGGAAGCAAAGACCTTAATAATGGTTACCTTCGGGATGTAAGATTATGGGTAGTTTTCCCTCCTTCATTTCGCATAGCTGCATTTCAGAGGGTTTGCCATGAATATGTGTTTTAGTTTGAGCTTTTTAATTACACCAGTAATGCCTGAAAATAGACTCCTGTGAAGTAGTGAACCAAAACGCTGAAGGCCAGCGTCATCTTTAACTCCCACCCCAGGGCCCATCCCCTCCCAGCTGTGACCTCTGTGAGCGGGTTAATGTCACTCCTCTGAGTCCCTTGTGCATTTTGCACGGACACGTATGCACATTTAGAAATAAGCAACATTCTGTAGATTTTTTTTTTCCTTTTTTCTCATCATTGGTCTCCTAACGTGTACCGTACTGATATGTAACTTGTTCTTTCACTTACCCAGTGGCCTGGGAGAGCTTTCGGTAAGATAGCTACCTCGACCATTGTAACAGCCACATGGTGTCTACAGTATGGATGGACCACAGTTTGCCCATCTACCCACAACTGGTGACTATCTGGGGTGTTGGTTTACAGTTTCTGACTAATGCGAACACTGGTGCAGTGAAGATCCCAGTCCACGCTTGCACGCATGCAGGTACATACTCATTCCTTAGGGGGGGATCCTAAGAAGCCGAGTCTATGGTTATGCATAGTTTAAATGTAAATACATAACCCCAAAGTATTCTCCAAAAATAAGACTTGCCTGGCGTGGTTTTCCCACTGTTCAAGATATCTCTTTCTCCAAGTCCTTGCCAACAGCACGTGACATCATCAATCTTTTTACTTTTTTGTGTGCTACTTCAATGATAAGGAAGAAAATAGGGTTCTCACAGGTCACCCCACTTAACCCTTCCACATGGTGCTTGGCTGCGTCTCTAACACCATCCAAGGGGTCCACCAGCCTTTCTTGTCCACCTCAAACCCTCAGGAACACAGTTTTGTACCAAGTGCCCTGGGTGGCTGCTGTCACGCATCATTGCTACGTCTGAAGGCGAAGTGAGGAGGGTCCGTGAGGCTGTGGACGGGGGGAGATATTCCAGAAATGTGGGAACCATCTTCCATCACCAAACATGATTCCAGCACGATCCAATTCTCCCACTGAAAGAAATGTCAAATCTGCCCACCTCTTCCACCCCCATCATCAGCGTTCCACACCCGGCCATTCTCATCCAGCATGCGAACCCCAAAGTTGTTGGCCATTGTCCCCCACTTCCACTCGCCCTTTTGAGCCTCCAGTCTATTCTCCGCCCAAAAGCTAGACAAATCTTTCTTGAATCACAGCCCAGCCCCTTCCCTGGCCGCAGAGCCCTGCACCATCTGACCCCACCTGCTCCCTGACTTCATCTCCTCTGCTGTCCCCCTTGCTGCCTGCAGCCTGGGCACCCTGGATCCCTTCTACCCTGCACATACCCCCCCAGTTGTGCCCCGTGTTCAGGACCCACTCCCATCTCTTCCTTCCCATGCTGGCCCCCGCTCCTCTTTCAGGTCTTGGCCTGAACGTCACACAATCTAAGATGGCTCTTCCCCCATCTGGTTCTACTTTTCCATCCCTTGCCTTCATAGCTTCTGTCACTATCGAAACTCAGAAGCCAATCTGTGTGTCTGCGTCAGGCATTTCGGGTCCATCTTCCCACCAGCCTGGGAGCCCATCAAGGCAGAGGCTTCTTCCCTCTATCTCCAGCACCAAACATGGTACCTGATGTATACTCGATGCTCTGTGAGGAATGAATGAATGAATGAATGAATGAATGAGACATGGGCCACCTGGGTGGCTCAGTGGTTGAGCGTCTGCCTTCAGCTCAGGTCGTGATCCTGGAGTCCTGAGATCGAGTCCCACATTGGACTCCCGCAGGGAGCGTGCTTCTCCCTCTGCTTATGTGGGATCTGCCTCTCCCTCTCTGTGTCTCATGAATAAATAAATAAATATTTTAAAATAAATTAATTAATTTTTAAAATTAAAAAAAAAAAGAAAGAATGGGATATCCTTGGAAAGATGGAGGAGAGACAGCCTGCGTAGCAGGGAGGAACGGGAGAGAAGCAAGGAGGTACTTACCATGGAAGGAGGCTCCAGCGAAGCCTTGATCAAGAAGGAGCCCACGGAGGCAGGGGGGCCCGGAGATGATGAAGGGGAGAAGCATCTAGTGTCACTTTCCCATTGTTTGCTGTTCTGTGATGCAATCCTCCCCAGGAGCCCAGATCCCAGGAAAAGCCTGTGCCTCTCAGGTGAGCGACACCTTGAGAAGCAGTTACAGGAAAATAGGCAGCTCTTGAGTCCACGTGGGGGCGGAGAAAAGGAAACAAGCACAGGAGGCGACGCAGATCCGCCCCCCACCCCAGAGAATCCTTGGTGATTTGGGCCAGGTGGGGACCCCACGGGTCCTCAGGGTGGGGACTCACTGACAGAACAGTGACCAGCCCCACATGGCTCCAGGAATCTGGTGATTCCACTTCTCTATCAGGTTCACCATCTAAAACTTCAGAAGAAAAGAACATTAGAAAAAAATCAGAAAGGACCCAAAGATAGGAGGCTTACTCCTCTGGGCAGGAGAGGTAGGCAGGCAGAGGAACAAGTCTGAGCTTCCAACTCAGTCAAGTTTGGGGTGCAGGTGCCAGGTCATCCTGGGCACCTCCAGGTCCCGATATGTAAAGTGGGCCTAATAGTCGTCGCTTACATCCGGACGTGGGCAGGTCGCACGAGATAACGAATCTCTAAAGCACTTGGCACTAGTTGCTGGGCTCCCCTGAGGGAAGGCACAAGTCCAGCACCCCGCGGAGACCTCGTGTGTGTTGCACGTGTGGAGGGTTGGCTTCCCACACTCGGGACTTGGGACCCAGGACCTGGGCAGTCGTACAGGGCCACGCGCTGGGTCAACACCCTGCTTTCATGCCCTCATCTTGAAATTCTTAATTTTGGAACAAGGGACCTTGAGTTTTTGTAGTGCCCTGGGCTCCCTAAGTTAAATTATGTAGCAACCGCGTATGCGTGCATGTGTGTGAGAGAAAGAGAGAGAGAGAGAGAGAGAGAGCCCGCACACAATGGTGAGTGGAGAGGAGGACGCTGTGGGTGCCCAGTAAAGAGATGTTCTCATCAACAAAGCGATGTTAGCTGATGGCAGACACCCCAGCCAGGACCCACCCCATGGTCCCAGGCCAACCCCACACACCAACGAGCTGAGACTTCACCTAACAATAGCCCCTCTCTGTTCCAAACATCAATAACCAAAACAACCCCTCCTAGCCTTTGGGCTGTCACCCAAACACCCTCACGCCCACAGGCCAAGGCCCAACACCCAGCAGTGCCAGGTGTGGGCTCCCCATGGATTTTCCCAAGGACTCAACCAGCCCCAGAGGCTGTTTGCTGGTGGTTCCCATCCACGAGGCCTGCTATCTGCTCATTCCCAGAAGCGCTTGCCCCACACCATCCTGTGTGCACCCTCAATGGTGCATTTATCAGCCTGTCCCCCTTTGGCCAGGTGGTGAGCCCCTCAAGTGCAGGGGCTGGGCCAGCCTCATCTCCATGTCCCAGGGCTGGGTGCAGTGCTTAGAACACGGAGGTGTTCCATTTTGCTGATGTGTTTATGCACTCATTCCAAACACATTTATCATCCAGGGGCAGGGATGGTTACAGACAAGATTAGCATAAAATAAAGGAGCATTTCTTACAGTCTGAGCAAGAATTGGAGCCTCAGCAAAAGTTGGACTCCCACTACCTTCATGCTGCTTCCCTGATCCGTGCTCACTGACCTGCACAGAGCAGGGCAGGTGTGGGGTGGAGTGGAAAGCCCCTGACAGGATCAGAAGACCTAGGGTCTGCTCCTGCTCGGTTCAGGACCCTTGCAGGGCCGCTCCCCTCCCCTGGATGTCACTTCCACCTCCACCTGGCAAACACATTGGATCATTCAACATGGTCACCACTTGCTTGAAATGTGGCTGGTGGGACTTAGGGAACTGCATTTGAAATTGTATTAACTAATTTTAATTAATCTGAATTTTAATTTTTTTAAGATTTTATTTATTTATTCATGAGAGAGAGAGGCAGAGACACAGGCAGAGGGAGAAGCAGGCTCCATGCAGGGAGCCCGATGTGGGACTCGATCCGGGACTCCAGGATCACACCTTGGGCTGAAGGCAGGCGCTAAACCATTGAGCCACCCAGGGATTCCCCCCTAATCTGAATTTTAAAATGAACATACAAGTCCTAAGTCATTGGAGAATTCTCAAATACATTTGGAACAATGTGGGTATGGGAATCTAGTTTCTTCCATTGTAAATTTGATAAAATCTAAACACAGATCAAGTATTTCTGGGGAAAATTTAGATTTTGGACTAAGATGTTCTGTAAGTATAAAATACAGACTTTGAAGACTTAATATGAAAAAGGGATGTAGGGACGTCTGGGTGGCTCAGTGGTTGAGCGTCTGCCTTTGGCTCAGGGCGTGATCCCAGACTTCCCGGGATCAAGTCCTGTATCAGGCTCCCTGCATGAAGCCTGCTTCTCCCTCTGCCTGTGTCTCTGCCTCTCTCTGTGTGTCTCTCATGAATAAATAAATAAAATCTTTAAAAAATAAAATAAAATGCATTATCAAAATTAATTTCACCTGTTTCTCTCTCTCTCTCTTTTTTTTTTTTTTTTTTTTGTCTTTTTGTTTTTAATATAGGTACCACAAGATTTAAAGTTACATTTGTGGCTCATGTTCTACTTGTACTAGGGAATCTCTGTAGGAATTCCCGAAAGAATCTCACACACATACACACACACACACTCCCTATTTTTTTTTAATATTCTGATATTTTACAAATCTATGCCCTTCCAGGGCTTGGTAATCATTAAATTCTATGAGTTGGCTTGTCTGGCATTCCCACCACCACCCCCCAACACACACACACACATACACACACCCTGGTCCGGTGTGGGCGCTTTGACTTTCCAGTGGGAGATTACGTCTGGTAGATCCATCCTCCCACCGGCTCCAGGGATGGGTCTATGACCCAGGCCTGGCCAATCAGAGAAGAGCACCGGATGGACAGACACCCAGATCTTGTGCCTCTGAGACAATGGTCTGCCTGACAAGGAGGGCAACACAGACAGAAGGAGAATTAAGAGTGAAGACAGCCCAAGTCTTGGACCTAAAGCCACAATCCATCCCTGGACTTTTCAGTTACAAGAGGAAAAAAGTCAACTAGAATTGGAATTCTCCCTTGAATCTTGAATAACACATGGACACTTACCCCCTTAACCAGCTAGCCATGTTCAACACCCCTGGGCTGCCTGAAGCCTCTCAGCCTGTCCTCCCAGCGGCCCCAGCCGCATCTCTCTGGCCACTCTCTCCCCCTCCCCGCAGCTGGACCAACCTGCAGTGTTGGGAACCAGCCCCTCTTGTCCTCTGGCGTTGTCACATGCCATTCCCACTGCCTAGAGCATCCTTTCCCTCCCCACTCCCACCCTGCCCCCTACCTCACACAACCTGACAAACTCCGCCCCTTTCGAGGCTTGACTACTCTTGTCAAGGTCACTGGTGACTTCTGTGTCACCAAATCCAATGGTCAGTTCTCTGACCAGCTTTCTTGCAACTTCTGGACAACACTTAACACAACTAACCGTTCTTGTCTTCTTGAAATCTTTCTCTTTCTCTTGGCTTCCACGGCTGCTTGTTCTTATCTCATTGGCCACTCCTTCTCAATCTCTTCATTCATGCATTCATTTATTCTGTTACATGTTCCTTCCACAAATATTTACTAGGAGCCTGCTACTTGCTAAGTCCTGGGCTAGACACTAGCCAGTCAACAGAACAAAGCTCTACTCTGTAGAGTTTACATTCTAGGGCGTTCTTTATGGATTCTCCACCTCTACTCAACTTCTTAATGTTGTCATGTGCTGAGGCTCACCTGGGAGTCTCTTGTCTTTTCCATCTTATCCAGTCTCTGTGGCTTTAAATTCCATTCATGTGCTGATGACTCCCAAATGTCTATCCTGAGCCCTGGCTGATTTCCCTGAACTCAGACTCACGGATCCAACTGCCTATTTGATTTAACCTCTTGGATGTCCACAGGCTGTCTCAAGCTTCACATGTTGAAAACAGAAATGAACCAAAAAAAAAAAAAAAGAAAAAGAAAAAAAGAAAACAGAAATGTTTATTCCCCATCTCTCAGCCTAAACCTGTTTCTCTATCTCAGTCAATGGCACCACCATCCACCCAGTTGCTCAGGCCAAAAACCTAAGAGTCATCCTGATTCCTATCTTTTCTTCTTGCCCCACATCAAATCTATCAGCAATTTCTGCTCCAAAATGTACTCTGGGACTGTCCATCTTTCTCTAGTTCCCCTCCTACCACTTTAGGCCGCCATCCTTCGTCCTTAGACCACTGTAATGACCTTCTAACCGGTTTACCCACTTTCACCCATGCCCACCATCCCCATCTGTTCTTCACACAGTAGCTAGGGTGATCTTTAAAAATGTAAATCAGAACATGTCACTCCTCTCCTTAAAAAACCCTTCCGTAAACAGCGTGGGAGAAGAGCTTTGCAACATTTGTAAAAGACAATGGATTAGTAACTTGAATATACAAACATCTTCCATCAATCAATTAGAAAGAGACATCCTTGTAGGAAAATGACAAGGGATGTGAACAGACAATTCACAAGAGACGAAACTCCCAAGAGCCAATAAATACAAAATTACACGTTTCACTCGCTAGTCATCATGGAAATGCAAATTAAAGCGAGTTACCATTTTACACCCAAAACATTGTCAAAACCTTAAAAGGCTGACCCTATCAACTACTGGCAAGGTTATAAAGAAATGGGAACTTCCGGACGCTGCTAGTGGGAATATAAATTACTACACGAACTTTAGGGAGTCATCTGGCAATTTCCTATAAGGGTGCAAAGGTGTGCACCCTTCAACCCACTGATCTTCCATTTCGGATTCAGTTGTAATCCTAAAACGAGATATAGCCTAGATGCCCAACACTGTGAGAATGGGTAAGTATGTACACCATATAACCCTACATAGCAGTTGAAGGTAAATTGATTTAACAGCTAGCAAACATCGTGGGATGAGAAAAAGGCAGCTGTGAAAAGAAATGTGCTCACTGCTTTCATTTATATAAATTTAAAATGCTGAACTGAAGGAGAAACAGGGTTTCCCATTACCCTGACAGCAAAATCCTACTCCCTGCCCTAGACTGCAAGGCCTGTATGATGGGTGAGCAACCTCACCCATCTCCCACCGCTCGCTAAGCTCCAGCCACACTAGCTTTCTTTTACACAGTCTTCCCGCCCTATAGTTTCGTGGTCACCTCAGGACCTTTCTATTAACTGTTCTCTCTGCCTGGCACTGCCCCTAACGTGGGCTCCTTGTCACCCCCAGACATCTCTGTGTTCCTCAATTTGTTTGTTTGTTTATCTATTTATTTTTTTATCTCTCTCCACTAGACCGTAAGTTCCAGGACGGGAAGGACCTTGCCTTTTTTCTTTGGTGGCGCATCACAAGTGGATGGCATTTCACTCATGGAGGCCCTCAGGAAGTGCTTGTTGAATGAGTAGTAAGTAGGACTTCCTCCCGGGAGTCTTTCCCCAATTCCTAGGCCAAGGAGCATTCCTTAACTCTGCACCTCTCCAGCCTCCCGGCATGGCTCTCTCAGCAATTTTCCCATGATGATTGAGGAACTCTTGATTGGAGGTTCTCGAATAGATGTCTGGGGAATCCGTAAACATCCTAAAATCATAAGCAAAATTTCATGTGCGTGTGTGTATTACATTTCCTGAGAAGTTTCTTTATTTTTGTCATGTTCTTAAAGGAGTTATGCCACAAACACACAAAAGGGTTGTGGGGCACCTGGCAGGCTCAGTCGGAAGAGTATGGACTCTTCATCACGGGGTCGTAGGTTCAAGCCCTATACTGGGTGTAGAGATTACTTAAAATAAATATTTTTTTTTAAGTTGTCGTAACACTGTTGTTTCAGTTGGGTTATAATTTGGCCAGGTCCTCCCAACCGTGGGATGCGTGAGGGCAAGCCCACCACTGTTTCCCCAAATGCCAGTACAGGAATCTCAGTGAGATCTGGAATGAATAAGTGAATGAACGCGTGCCTTTGGAGCAGGGGTACCAGGCTCATATTCACTCTTGAACCACTCAGCTGTTCAAGACATAGGGAATTGGAACAGACTGGAAGAGAATGCTGGTGTCAGAGCCAGGAAGGCTAAGCACCCAGATGGGCAGGCTCCTGGATGGGGCTGTCCCCTTGCCTATGTGAAGCCCAGCAGCACTGATCCGTTACAAGTTTTTGATCAAGGTCCAGCACTGGCTGCGCCCTCCTCCTCCTCCTCCCTCCCAAACCGGAAGGTGAGCCGGCTTTGGTACCAGGGGTGTTGCAGCTGAGATCAATTCAATCTTCAAGCTCAGTTTCCCCATGGAAACCCCACAACACGGCACCAAAACAGAGACCAAACCCTTCCTGGAAACTCAAGGGGCAAGGAGGGGTGTCTCCTTCACCGGTAACTTAGGAATCTAGAAATTCCAGTGGGGCCAACTGGGAGACAGGTGTGGGACACTCGTTCCATATAAAGAAATCCCAGGCTCCAAGACAAATCCCTGTTTGCCATGTGGCCAGAGTCTTTCTCCAAGGCCACCCAGGGGCACATGCTTCCCTGAGAAGTTCCTGAATGAAGTCCTCAGGTATCCTGAGGAATATTTAATAATACTATTGGCTGCAATCGATCGAGGCCTTCCACATGCCAGGCCTTGTGCTATGTGATCTTCCTTTTAGGAAATTCAAGCCTCATAATATCCCTATGAGTCCCATTTGACAGAAGAGACAGAGAAAACTGAGGTGGGAAAGCCAAGTGGCTTGCCGAAGGGCCCTTGGCCCACAATTGGCAGAGCTGAAATTCAAACTGGTCACCTGATTCCTGTGACCTTAACCTCCACCCCGTTTATGGAGCCCATCCTTGGCCACTCAGGACTACACCTGATTACATTCAGGCCTCACAGCAATCCTGGCAGGGGGATCGCCGTTACCTTCTGCCATTTTACAGCTGAGCTGTCGGAGACACTGAGAGGCTAAGTAGGGCGCCCAAGGCCACTCAGCCAGGAGGGTAATGGCAGAGACCCATAGGTGTCTGACTCCAACATGCTCAAGTGCTGCCTGGAACAGTTTCCCTGGGGAGGGCTGGGCTGCTGTGACCATTCCCACCTCCCCACCCCTCGCCTCTTCAAGTCTGGAGTGTAACGAAATCATTCTCGAGGTCAAATTGCTAAGACAAAAACCAGTGGCAAACACATTGACTGGCAATGTATGAATGAATGAACAAATGAACTAATGAATGTTGAGCGAATGAATGAATGAATGAATGAATGAGTGAAGAATGGATTTCTCTTGACTACATCCTCCCCAGTCAGAAGGAGAGTCTCCAATTCCTGCCAGGTGAGGCAGACCCAGGTGCGCACCAGACATTGTCCCTGGGGGCAGGGGACCCCCTCTGTGGTGTGGTGTAGGAGATGGGCTCACATGTGTTCCTGGAGAACCAACCCTACTGTCCGCACAGGAATTCCCAAGTTGCACCCAGGTTCTCATGGATTTCTCCCCATAGCCCCAGGGAGGGAAGTCCCTCACTTCCATTTTATAAGTTGCTGAGCCCACAGCTCAGAGAGGGGATGTGAGTTGTCACACAGGAACAGGTGACAGAGTGGGGGTCCCTTTTCCTCTGGCCTGTCCTGATGGATCAGGATCTGACCATAGGCAGTCACAGGCCAGGGACAGGATTATGGGATTGCCAGAGGTTGGCCAGAGGACCTAGAACTCTCAGGTCCACAGGCCAACAGGTCAGGGAGAAGCACCTGGGTCCTCATTTATGGGGAGATGAAATAGAAACAAGCCATTCCAGGGGACATGCCCAGAGGCCCCAGCCAGACAGCACAACCAGGCCCGGAGGACCTCAGAGAGCTGCACGGCCGACTCTCACGTAGGGTCAGGCCAGAAACCAGGCAAACCAGGGCCACCACCCAGGGTTGGAAAAACAGGCACAAGCCCAGCCGGTGGTGGCCCCAGGAACCTGGGGCAGAATCAGCAATGGGCCCCTGCCTGTCCTCGGCTCATCCCTCCAGGTAGTGCACATTCTCATCCTCGATAATGGGCGGGGAGGGCAAAACACCCCTCCAGCATGGGCACAATGCAGTGTTGCCCAGCACCCTCACGACAACCCAGCTGAACTTGGCCCAGCCAGGCCCTCACCAGACAGCTGAGCACAACGGCTCTCTCAGGCAGGCAAACAATTAAGCCCTTTCAGGCTGAGGGCGACCAGACTGGCATTCGCTGTACCTCTGTTTCTCACTGGCTCCCGCAAGTGAATCACTCAGATTAATGACCCTCGGAGCAATGAAGGAGGAGCAGGTTTGAGTCCTTGAGCAGATAGAAAGCTGGGTCCCAGGCACACCAGCATCACTGCTGATGGAGCTCAATGAGGTGAATGCTTCAGGGTCACAGAGCCAAGCGATTGGTTAAAACAGTGTCCCAAAATTGTCACTGACTGTGGCCGTCAGAACTATAGAAGGTTAGTGGATCATTCAAGAGCTATGGATTGTTCTAATCACAGAGCCACAAAAAGCCGACGTCCCAATGCCATCAATTATAAACCTAGACTCACCAGCTAAGGCAATCACAGGCTTCCAGGACCATCAAGCCATCCATTGCCAGAACTAGCTCTTTAGAGCAGGAAAAGGCCTGAGAGACCTATTTGTCTGAGGCTTCATTTGCAGGTGGGGAAATTGAGTCAGCTGATTAAGGTCATATAGCTAGGGCAAGGACTCGAACCTTGTCACTCCCCATCTTTGCTCCATTTCCAGGGAAAGTGGGCAAGAGCAGCAACAGAGTTCCTGGACACTCTAGGACTTGCCCCTTGGGGAATGGTCTGGCCTCACTCTGGGGGATCATGTGACACTGTCAGGACACCTCTGGTCAAACCCTTCCATTATGCCAAGATCTGAGGCTTTGTGAGCTCTAATGTCAGGATGATGTATTTGACAAGTCTGTACAGGCTCAGATTCTTTTAACCAATCGCTTGGTCTCCTGCCTAATAAGGGAGAATTGTGCACCCTCGTGATTCTACCTGGGAGTCTGCCTACTGCTGATCACACAAGGGAGAGAGCCGGTCCTCCTGGGTTTCAGCTTGGGATACCCATTACTTCATCGGGGTCACTTTAGTTCACTGCCACATGAGGAAACTCGGCCTCACTTCCCAAGGGCCTATCATGTACTAGACTCAGAGAAGCCACTAAGAAAGACTCTGTGCTCACCTTCAAGGCCCCTATAGTCCACTGAGTCACATATGTATGTGATTACAAATCAAGGCAGAGTGTGATGGCATAAAACACAGAAGTTAAGAACTTCATGAGAGAGAGATAACATTTAAAGAGCCATTAGTAGGAAATATCAGAAAGGGAGACAGAACATAAAGACTCCTGACTCTGGGAAATGAACTAAGGGTGATGGAAGGGGAGGAGGGCGGGGGGTGGGGGGTGAATGGGTGACGGGCACTGAGGGGGGCACTTGATGGGATGAGCACTGGGTGTTATTCTAATTCTGTATGTTGGCAAATTGAACACCAATAAAAAATAAATTTATTATTAAAAAAATAAATAATAAAAAAAAATTTAAAAAAATAAAGAGCCATTAGAGGGGGCACCTGGGTGGCTCAGTGGTTGAGCATATGCCTTTGGCTCAGGTCGTGATCCTGGGGTCCCAGGATCGAGTCCTGCATCAGGCTCCATGCAGGAAGCCTGCTTCTCCCTCTATGTCTCTGCCTTTCTCTATGTGTCTCTCATGAATAAATAAATAAAATCTTTATTTTAAAAAAGCCATTAGAGAGCTTTTCTTTATATTAATTCCTGACTTCTGCTTCTGGCTGTGATAGACCAACAAGGATTAAAGTTACCTACCCACCCCAAACAGCTAGAAAGCTGATCAAGACATAGGAAACAACTGTTTTTCCAACAATTAAAAATAGGTATGGAAGGATGTGATCCCTAAGAGAAGAGAAAAAATGAGGGAATCCTTTGATTGTCCTGGTTTTCTGCATGAAGTCATAATCCAGACCAAGGTTCTGAGAGAGGGATCCAAAGCAGATTATAGTAATATTGTTGATTTGAGGATTTGGAGACTGAGGTTCAGGCACCCAGCTAGAAGCTGTGTGGAGAAGTTCTAGAAAGGAGGAAGCTGTGCCCAAAAAAGAGCTCTAGAAATCTGTGTCTGGCCTTCTGGAGTCATTGCTGAGTACCAGGGTAAAGTTCCATGATCCTGGGCAAAGAGAAACTAGAAAGTTGCAAGATGAACAATCTGCAGAGCTCACACAGGACAGGAGGCATTTGTCTTGTGACCAGCCAGAGTGGTAAGAAGTCACTGAAAACCTAGAACATTCAGTAAAGACTGTAGATGTCATGCCTTAGCTGTAAGCTGAGCTAACCCTAGAACGAGGGCTAGTCCAGACCGGTTACAGCAAAGCTTAAAAACAGTCTCCAAAGAGAGCCAACTGATTTGTAAGTAACCCTGTTGATTGTTACAACAAACCCCAGCACTTTTTTTTTTTAAGATTTTATTTATTTATTCATGATAGTCAGAGAGAGAGAGAGAGAGAGAGAGAGGCAGAGACACAGGCAGAGGGAGAAGCAGGCTCCATGCAGGGAGCCCAACGTGGGATTCGATCCCGGGTCTCCAGGATCGGGCCCCGGGCCAAAGGCAGGCGCCAAACCACTGCGCCACCCAGGGATCCCAACCCCAGCACTTTTTAAAAGAAGACAAAGAAATTAAAATCTTCAACATAACTACATACCACTCATAATGTCCAGCATCCAGTCAGAAATTACTAGATAGTCTAAGAAGCAGGAAAATGTGACCAGAAGAAAAATCAGTCAATAGAAATGGACCCAGAAGTGACAGCAATGAGCAAATTAGCATACAAAGATGTTAAAATAGTTATTATAACTCATTGAAATATTTAAAGAAAAATATAAGCACAATAAGGAGAGACATGGAAGACATAAAAAAGAATCAAATGGAACTTCTGAAGATGAAAAATGGAGTATCTAAAATTTTTTTAAAAATCATTAACGTTAAGAGCAGATTAGGCACTGCAGAAGAAAAGATCATTGACCCTGAAGACATAGCAATATTATCTATGTAAACTAAGGCACAGTGGGAAAAAAGATTGGGAAAAAAGAACAGAGCTTAGTGGTCTGTGATATGACATCCAGTAGTCCAACGTGTACTTGAAGAGAGAGAAGAGAGAGAAAGAGGGGGTTGGAGAGAAACAGAAAATGCGTTGGGAGAAATGATACCTGAACATTTTCTAAATTTGCTTAAAACTCTAAACCCACAGATCCAAGGACTTCAATAAATCTCAAATAGAACAAACATAAAAGCCCTACACCAAGATACATCATAATCAAATCCTGAAACCCAATAATAACAAGAAAATCTTAAAAGCAAAGAGAGAAAACAACCATGTTACTTACAGAGGAACAATAGTAAGATTTAAGAAGACTTCTGGGGCACCTGCGCGGCTCAGTGAGTTAAGTGTCTGATTCTTGATGTTTGCTTCTGGTCATGATCTCAGGGTCATGAGATCATGCCCCACGTTGGGCTCCATGCTGAGCACAAAGTCTGCTTGAGATTCTCCCTCTCCCTCTCCACACTTGTGCTCCAGATGGATGATAAATAGGTAGAGAGAGAGAGAGAGAGAATCTTTAAAACAAAGACTTCTCGTCAGAAACTATGCAAGCCAAGAGACAATGGAACCTCTCTAACGCACCGACAGAAAAAGCTCTCAATCTAAAATTCTAGGTTTTCAGCAACAATATCTTTTAAACAATGAAGGAGAAATAAAACCTTTTTCAGAAAAACAAAACCTGAGAGAATTTGTTACCAGAAGATCTTCACTATAAGAAATAGTAATGGAAATTCTTCAGGTGAAAGGAACATTATACTGGATGGAAACTTGAATCTATGCTATGTAATAAGCACATAAATAAATATGAAGGTCGGGATGCCTGGGTGGCTCAGTAGTTGAGTGTCTGCCTTCGGCTCAGGCCGTGATCCTGGGGTCCCCAGACCAAGACCCACATTGGGTTCCCATGCAGGGAGCCTGCTTCTCCCTCTACCTATATCTCTGTCTCTCTCTGTCTCTTATTAATAAATAAATAGAAATCTTTAAAAAATAAATAAATATGAAGGTCTTTTCCCCCACCTCATTTGTCAATTTCTTTAAAAGATAAAAAATATATATATTAATAGTGTATGTTGGGGTTCACAATGTATGAAAAAGCACAATGTATGACAACAATAGCATTAAAAGGACAGAATGGGGAATGGAAATGAACTGGCATTACAGGTTTCTTACCTGATCTACTATAGTGGATTTGTATGGGGTCAATTCAGCTAAGCTCTTCTGGGAACTTCGCTTCCCAGAAGTCCTCTTCCTGTATAGTTCCAAGTTAGCATGGGTCACAGAAGATATTTTGTGCAACATCTGGAAGGTGGAATAAAGAAGTTGCCCCTTGTTTTCTTTTTTTCCACTCAGAAAGTTGGTACAAGAATACCAGGTGCAATTCACACACAGTATCCCTTAACTGCTGGGTCACCTTGTCATCATGAGGTAGCAGTTGGGCTTACAGCTTCTCTACTTCTTGCTGGATTGTCCTTCAAGCTCTCTGATCTCTAGACTAGTTGTGTTTAGCTAAATGATGAAAAGCTCCAGTTTCTCCTATAAGTCATTCACAGCATTGATGTTGGCATCATGAGATGACAGGTAGGTACTGGTTTGTTCCTGCTCTCACCCACTCTTTCCCACATTAAATCCATCTCCCCTTCCCAACTTCCTTCCTTTCACTATCATAGTGTACCAACACCAGACATGGCCTTTTATAGATTGTTTAGCCAGCTCCATATAATTATATAAGTTCAAATTCCTATAATAAATCCCTTATCCTATATTATTCCCAGCAGCTCTGTTTTTCTGATCAGATTTTAATAAATATAGGAAGTGCCATAATATTATGCAAATATGATAAGATAAGGGAAGGTGCATTCAATGAACCCTAAGTGTCCACTAAAAATAAAACAAAGAGACAGAGCATCTGCATGGCTCAGTCGGTTAAGCATCTGCCTTCAGCTTAGGTCATGATCTTGGCGTCCTGGGATTGAGCCCCACATCAGGCTCCCTGCTCAGTGGGGAATCTTTTTTCTCCCTCCCCCCTTCCCCTTCCCCTCCATTCATGCTCACTCTCTCTCTTTCTCTCTCAAATAAATAAAAATCTTTTAAAAAAATAGAACAAAAAGTGAAAACAAAATGGAATAATAAAGAAATAATTAATCCAAAAGAAGCCAGGCAAAGGAAAATTAAGGAACAAAGAATAGGTGGGACAAATAGAGAGCAAGTAGCAAGACAGTAGTTTTTTTGTTTTGTTTTGTTTTGTTTTGTTTTTACAATTTGTTTACTTTTATTTAGATAAGCATCTTTTTCCATCATAATTTTTTATTAAATTTTCTATTTTAATTCCTGTATAGTTAATATATAGTGTTATATTAGTTTCAGGTGTACAATATAGTGATTCAACAATTCTGTACATTACTCAGTCCTCAGCAGAACAAGTGCACTCCTTAATCCCTATTGCTCCCATCCCCACACACATCTCTCCTCTGGCAATCAACACTTTATTATTCTTTATAGTTAAGAATCTGTTTCTTAGTTTGCTTCTTTCTTTCTTTTTTTTTTTTTTTTTTTTTTTGCTTATTTGTTTATTTCTTAAATTCCACATATGTGTGAAATCATTTGGTATTCCTTTCTCTGACTGAATTATTTTGCTTAGCATAAGAAAGTAGACTTAGGGGCACCTGGTGGCTCAGTCAGTCAAGCATCTGCCTTTGGCTCGGGTCATGATCCCAGAGTCCTGGGATTGAGCCCCAGAACGGACTCTGCTCAGTAGGGAGTCTGCTTCTTCCTCTGCCTTCTGCCCCTCCCTCTCTCTTTCTCTCTCTCTCTCTCTTCACTATTTCTCTCAAATATATAAATAAAATCTATTTTTTTAAAAAAAGAAAGTAGATTTAAACCCCACCTTATTGATAATTATATTAAATATAAACTACCTAAACATTCCAATTTAAAGACAGAGATGGTCAATCTGGTTTTAAAAGCAAGCTTCAAGTACATGCTGCCTATGAAAACCCCAGTTTTAATAGAAAGATAAGTTAAAAGTAAAAAGATGAGAAAACATATAATAAAGAAACTAACTCTATTAATATCAGACAAAGTAGACTTCAGAACAAGGGATATGACCAGAGATTAAGAAGGATGTGTATATGTGTATTAATGAGAAATGGATTAACTAGTCCAGAGGATATAACTCCCAGATAGATATGTCCCTAGTAACACGTCTTCAAAATACATGAGGCAAAACTTGGCACCCCTGAAAGGAAACAGACAAACCCGCAACTAGAGTTGGAAATTTTAACACTCCCATAATTGAGAGAACACGTAGACATAAAGTCAGCTAGGATAAAGAAAACTTGAACAACCCTGTCGACTGACTTACCTAATTGACATTTAGAGACCACGCCACCCAACCACGGAGTAGCCATTATAAAAGACACACACCAAGATACATCAGACACTGGCCCATAAAACAAGTCTCAATACAATCTCAAAGGGTTGAAATACCCACACTGATTCTGGAGGGAGAAAAAATGATAAGGGCGTGCCCAAGTTTGTTTTTTTTTTTTTTTTTTTTCCAGCTAAAAGGTAAAGAAAACTTTCTATATAATGCAAATGAGTCATCTGGGGCTGCTTACAAGAGATAACAGTGGATTACTGCTGTGTGTCTTTAAACTTAACTCCTTTCAAACTAGGCCATGAGTCAGAAGGGACGCCCAGGCCAGTAGAGCATGTTGTTGGGTGTCTGGACAATTTTTCAAAGGGAGAGTGCTGGTCACAGTGGCTTGAGCAGAGAAACAGGCCTGTAGATAGCCAGAGTTGCCTGAGTTCCAGTGATCAATCCATCTCCTCCATTTCCTCCAGCATGTCCCACAGGCACGTCCGTGTGTCCCACACCAAGCCATGTGTCCCAAAGTAAGCCGACACCAGATCCCCAACCCCCCGCTCAAAACTGAATTCCTCCTCTCCTGAACTACCCATCTTAGTTAACAGCATCACGGGGGGAAACTTGTGGCTACAGCGGGTGGTCCCTTTTTACCCTGGTTTTGCCTTCTGAAGCTTCAGTTATCCACGGTCAGTTGTGGTCCAGAAACAGGTGATCCTCCCTCTGATGTTTTATCAGGTCAGTAGTCACCTAAAGCTATGTCACATGCCTACGGCTTCATCTCATCGCACAGGCATTTTATCATCTCGCATCGTCCGAGAAGGGTGAGTACAGCACGATCAGATATTTTCCAGGACAGAGACCACATTCCCACCACTTTCATTACAGTATCTTGTTATAATTGTTCTATTTTATCATTGGTATTGCTGATCTCTTATGCTGCCTAACTTAAAGACTAAACTTTATCACATGTATGTATGTCTAGGACTAAACAGCAGGGACAGGGTTCGGTTCTGTCCCTGGGTCTGAGCATCCACTAGAGGTCTAGGAACAAATCCCTTATGGACAAGGGGGGATTCCCACCTCTTCTTCAGTTCCCATGGTTTAATTGGTCACTGACTCTGCCACTGAGTCCCACAGAGTCTTTCTCTTGCATTGATCTCTTAATCATGTCATCTCTCCTCCCTCCCCCCACCATTGCCAAATCCAAGGTCCCTTCTCACCCCTC
The DNA here is from genome assembly GCF_003254725.2 of Canis lupus dingo. Classification (NCBI taxonomy): domain Eukaryota; kingdom Metazoa; phylum Chordata; class Mammalia; order Carnivora; family Canidae; genus Canis; species Canis lupus. The sequence goes on along the minus strand of NC_064244.1, from coordinate 78,129,424 downwards.
ACCTTGTTCTCTGACACCCTCTAACTCATCCCAGGACTCCTGCCTTATTCAGCCTCCCCTCTGTGCTATGCCCTGCACACAAACGGAGTCTCAATTTCTTGTTTTCTATGTTTTAAAAATCGTACAATACTACATAATTTCTCATGAGAAGATATTTAACACAGGCCAGCAAAACCAGAATTAATCCTTTAATAAACAGGAGTAAAATACCATCACCCAGTGATAACCACTGTCAATATTGTGGATGAACCGCCTTCCGATGCTTTTCTAAACATTCATTTATATTCTTTACAAAATAGGATTGTTCTAGACTACTAGGGTGACCCGGTGCACCTAGAACAATGCCGGGTTTAGCACGGAAGGTCCTGCATCACAGGAAAGCACTCAGTCCTGGCAAACCGGCATAGTTGTCACCCTGCGGTGTTTTTGCTTCCAGTGTTAATAATAGACAATTAGTCTTCATTTCAATGACTGCGGGGATATCAACATGTATAAATGTCATGATGACTTTTATTTATTTATTTTTTTTAAATAATTTTTTTTTTAATTTATTCATGATAGGCACACAGTGAGAGAGAGAGAGGCAGAGACACACACAGGCAGAGGGAGAAGCAGGCTCCATGCACCGGGAGCCCGATGTGGGATTCGATCCCGGGTCTCCAGGATCGTGCCCTGGGCCAAAGACAGGCGCCAAACCGCTGCGCCACCCAGGGATCCCTCATGATGACTTTTAAAGACAAGACTCCACTCTCTTCTACTGACCCTCCTTTGATGCACCCCAAGATGCCAAGAGGAGGAAGGGTGCATTCCAGGAAATGCACGAGAAGAGCCATTGGTTCAAAGGAGAAAAGGTACCAGAATTTCGACTTATATGCATTCTTTATGTCATACTTTAGATTTTCCTGTTGGGAAAATTGAGCAGCCACCTGCAGAAAAATGAAACCAGGTCCGCTATATCTGACACAACACACAAAAATGAACCCAAAGTGGATCAAAGACTTGAACATCAGACCTGAAACCATGAAACTCCTAGAAGAAAAAACAGGCAGAGTGAGCTCCCTCCCATGGGTCTGGGTGATGATTTTTTTTTTTTTTTTTTATTTGACACCAAAAGCAAAGGCAACAAAAGCAAAAATAAACACGTGGGACTGCTTGTTTATCAAACCAAAAAACTTTGGCACAGCAAAGGAAACCACCAACAAAACGAAGAGGAAGTCTACTGAACGGGAGAAAATATTTGCAAACCGTACGTCTGATGAGGGATTAATATCTTAAATGTTCCTCTTTGCGTCTTATGTACACGGTGTATGTGCATGGTGGTACGTGTATATTATTTATTTATAGATACGTGTCCGTTTAATGGAGATTTCTTTTCTTTACGTCAAGCATGATCCTAAAAGTTGGGGACACTGGCCTCACTGATAATGTACTAGCTCTTCAGTAGTCCCGGAATACTCAGCAGAGTGAAGGCCCTGCTTCCCCCTCCAGCTCCATCTGCCACCTACCTGTCCCCCCACAACGAGCCAACCAAACCCCGTGTGCTCCCCGGACGTCCGTTCTCCCCTCCAAGCGGATCCACAAGCCGTTCCCTCCGCCACAGTTTCTAAGCACCCTGCCCCCTCCACCTCCTGGCAGACACGGAGGTACCTGTGCCTCTACACCCAGATCAAGTGACATCCCGGCCAGGAATCCTTCCCGGACACACCCCCCACCCAGCCGCGGTGCCCCTCCTCTCTGTTCCCATGGCAACCTGAGCTTACCTGCACAACACTGACCACATGACTGCAATTGCCTGTTTATGCATTTGTGACCTCCTCGAGGTTGGGGATCGCCCTTCAGATCCGAATGCCTGGTGGCTGCCTGGCCCAGCACCTGCTACATCACCGTCTCTTAGTAAACGATGCCAGGGGAAAGAAAAAAAAAAAAAAGACCGACGGTAGCAAACATGAATGTTGCAGCTCGCAACTGCCAGGGATCGTTTTGAGCGCTTTACACACCGGAACGCGTGTAACACAAAACCCACCCCCCAAGGCAGGTGTGTGGCCTCCACTCCACGATGAAGAAAGAGAGACGCGGAGAAGTCAGGTAATTTGCTGCGGACACATAACTAGTAACTGGCGGAGCCAGGGTTTGCACCCGAGCAAATAAACCTCGGGGTCCACGCCAGCAAGCGCTGGGTGAACAGAGGACAGAGGGAAGAAGGAAGGAACGAAGGAATGAACAGGTCAGGAGACCGTGCCCGGCCTGCGTTGCAAGACCTCCAGCAGCCGCTGCGTCTGCAAGACGCCGTTGTGTGATTTCCCAGACGTTACTTGGTGCTTAAGAAGGTGTGCGACGCTGGGCTCCTTTCCCCAGGGTCCCTGGCACCATGGATCTTTCCCGTCCTCAGTATTTCCTCCAACAGCAGTCAGCCCAGGGGGGACGAGCATCTGAACCGTGGGATCACCGAGAGTCAGAGCTAGAAGGTGAACTTCGAGACCATGAGGCCCAACTCTCCACTCTGTAGATGGAAACACTGAGACCCAGGAGGCGAAGCGACTGTCCCGAGGTCACACAGCAAGCTAGTGGCGGAGTGGAGAGTGGGCCCAGCCTCCTGGTGTCCACCCCGGGGCTCTTGACTAACCCGCCCCCCTTCACTGCTTCAAATTTGTCCGTCAAAAGGCAGGGGCAGCTGCGAAGTCAGGTCCGCTGGGGGTCCCGGGCAGCCAAGCCTCCTGGTGTCATGCCTGGGGAGACAAACAGGCTGTTCTAGTCCTTTCTTCATCCCAGGAGGAGTCTGTTTACCGTGATAACAGCCTTCTTATCTCAGCCAGGTCTCTGGTTTCTTGTCAGACAGGGCAGGGGGTTAAGGTCTGAGACTGACAAAATCAGTCTCCCTGGGACCCTGGCCTGCTTCCTGTCCTCGCCCTGAAGCCTGGCTGGGGGAGGGGGGCCGAGGCTCCCCTCGGAGCTCAGGACCCCTGGGCCTTCCGTGCCACCAGGGGAGGGACTGCACGGTGGTCGGCCAGCGGCTGGAAGCCAGACCCCACACCCCCCGCCTCCTGTGCCTTCCCGCCACCCAGAGCACCCCAGACAGGCCGCGTCGCCTCCACTTAACAGAAGAGGAAGCTGAGGCCCAGAGAGGGACGTCCCTCGCTGAGGTCACACAGCATGTTGAGGGCAGAGCTGTGACTTCAGCCCTCCCGGCCTCCCAAGCCTGGGTGCTTTCCTCGTGGGAGGCTGTAAAACGATGACAGCAAAGACAGACTCCGTCTTCAGGTGCGTGTCTGGGTGACTCTCGTCTCCCACAGCACACCTGCCTGGACGCTTCCCTCGGCCCCCTCCACCCGGCTGATCCCTCCTCATCCCGGCCACTAGCTCAAGGGCCGTCACCTGCAGTCAGCCTGCCCGACCCCTAGACTGGGCCAGGGCCCTGACCCCTGTGCTCCCAGAGGACAGGAGCTCATCCCCCAACCCCTGCGCACCGACACGTCTCTCGATGGAACACATGTTAAGTAGATTAATGAATTGCCAGGTGGTCTTTAGCTCTCTCTCCGTCAGGTGGCATCCTGAAGGCAGCACCCGCTTTTTAGCAGGTGCACCTGTTCCACCCACTGCCCCCGGGCGACCCCACTGACCTTCACCCATCACCTCACTTCTCACAGGGTACGGAGGTCCCTGGACCCGCAGCATCAGCATCAAATCACCAAGAGCTTGTTAAGAATGCAGACTCCTGGCACCCAGCCAGGAGCCTGACAAACATCAGGTCTCATGAACTCGGTCGTATTTGAACCTTCTTTACACAAACCCTACTCAGGGGCTGTGTCATCATCCCTGTTACGACAGACGAAGCCGGGGTTCTGGGAGGAGGCGGGGGTGACGTTCTCTAGGTTGAACAGCCAGGAAATGAGACGGGTGGGCTTCCGACCCAGGGTCTGTCTCTCTCCGGAGCTGATTGATGCTGACGACTCCATGCGGCAGGAGGAGGCGGAGAGCCTACATTTGTGGAGCATCCACGACCTGCAAAACCCTTTACCTGGTCCATCTCAGGTTGCCTTCCTGACGCCCTCATAGAGTAGAGCATCTTACATTCTCATTTTATTTTATTTTATTTTTTTAAGATTTTATTTATTTATTCATGAGAGACAGAGACAGGCAGAGACACAGGCAGAGGGAGAAGCAGGCTCCATGCGGGGAGCCCAAGGTGGGACCCAATCCAGGGAATCCAGGATCAGGTCCTGGGACAAAGGCAGGCGCTCAACCACTGACACCCAGGGGTCCCCATGTTCTTGTTTTACAGACAGGAATACAAGGCTTAGGGTGAGGACGGGACTCTTCCAAGGTCTGCAGCTAGGAAACAGCAGAAATAGGATGGGATTGTGCTGTTCGCCTGAAATCAAAGCCACGGTCTGTTTCCAGCCCAAAGGAAAGAAGGCAGGGGACACTGCCCGCCAGGGGTTTGCTGAGTCACTGCTGGGCTCCTGCCGTCCAATCTCCCACCCGACAGTCTGCAGCCAGGGTCATAATCCACACTTCCTTCCGCTTCCTGACCCTCAGCCTTCGGCTTAATCATTATCCAACTCTGACCTGAGCAGAACAAGCAGAAACACATGCCAATCAACGGGTCACCAATGTGTGACATCACCCCCCCCCCAAGTGATTTTTATCAGTTGGCAGGTGCCAGGAATTCCTGAGATCACCTTCGTGCATTCCTAATTTTCCTGCTGCAAGTTCTGCTCCAGCTGGTCCCAGATGTGAACCCCTGCGGCAGGCTGAGGTCAGGGGAGATGCTCCACGCCCCACAGGACACAGGACGGACACAGGACAGTGGGACCATTACCGCCCCAGCTCCATCCCACCGGCTGGGAGATCTCGGTGGATTTCTCCTTCTCTGAGCCTCAGCTTCTCCATCTCTGAAATGGGTGGGTGATAATCCAACCTCCTGGGCTGTGAGGACTATGACGGGTGCATGGAAGTGGCTGGGGGTCCCCCCAGTTCTCTCTGCCTGGTTGAAAACACAGCGGGGGACGGTCTGATAGGTTGGCCAGCAAGAGTGGGCAGTGCACAGGCCTGGATCTGCTCTAGCGGCTCTCAGGGGGCAAATGTCACTTGAAAGAAGAGGCGGGAAGATGCGGTCGGGGCCGTGGCACAGGTGTGTGTGTGCCCCGGGGAGCAGGTGCCCGGGCAGGGGGCCGGCTCTGCTGTTCGCAGGGACCCAGGCATGACTAGAGCAGTAAGAGCAGCCCTTCCCCTCCTCCTGCCACCGACACAGCTCCGTGGGCCCAGGGAAGGGGAGCTTTGGGAAACAGCTCTTGGCATGAATTTCCACATTCCTGCAGATAGCACTGGCCAGGCCCCTCAAGTGACTTCAAGGACAAAAGGCACAAGGGGGAAGGGAGTGGCCAAAGGCAAGGATGGATGGACCAGCAGGGGTGAATGGAGCAGGGGCTGAGTGCTCAGGCCTCCCAGTCCCCTGGGGCAGGGTTGGGCAGGGGCTGGACATCCCGAGGCGCCGCTGGCAGCCAGACCCACTGAGATCGGAGTGGGTGCTGCTGACCCGAGCCTGTTTGTGCACAAGGCAGGAGAGACGGGTTCCAGGCGGCGGAGGGAGGGGCAGGCCACGGACACACAGCTGGCCGAGCCGGGCCTGCAACCTGCGCTCACCCCACCTAGCCTGTCCCAGGCCCAGACACGGGGCACCAGGCACGCCCGGGGGACCCCAAGAAAGTCCTTATAAAGTGAAAACTTCTCATGAGTCAGCCAGAGCCCAGCAGTCCAGCTCATTCACTGCAAAGGTATTTTCTTTCCGGTTCTACTCTGCAAAGTCTCTCACTGCCCCGAGGTGACATCATCGCTGGTAAACACGCTGCCTTCCGGTAAATTCCCTCTGAACTCTTTTGTTTCTGTTAAACACTCCAGACCTCGAGGGAAGCCGGCAGCCTACAAGTGCAAAGGGCACCAGACTGAGTCAGAGGCCCGGGTTCAAACCCCAGCTCAGCTCCCTCCCAGCCACAGGACGATGGCCCAGGCGAGTCACATCTCTGGGCCTCAGTTTCTCCGTTTGTAAAACGAAGTCAGCCCTACCAGGATCCTAAAGAAACATGCAGCACTACGCAGTCATTCAAGCAGCAGGTATTTGTCGGGTGCTTACTACACGTCAAGCACCGGGCACAATGGAGATTATGGTGGTAGGAAGCGCACAGACGCACACACACACACACGCGCACACACACGCACACAATCAAATGAGTCCATAAACGAATATTAAAATGCAGCCGTGAGGGGCACCTGGAGGGCTCAGTGGTTGAGCATCTGCCTTTGGCTCAGGTCATGATCCTGGGGTCCTGGGATCGAGTCCCACGTCGGGCTCCCTGCAGGGAGCCTGCTTCTCCCTCTGCCTGTGTCTCTGCCTCTCTCTGTGTGTCTCTCATGAATAAATAAAATCTTTAAAAAATAATAATAATATAAATAAATGCAGCCATGATTAGTGCTGAGCTCTATGGTGCTATAAGAGCCCGTGATGGGGGTCAGACCCGGGGGGTTGGACCCAGCCTGGGGTGGGCAGGAGTGGGACGGGGAAGACCTCCCAAAGGAGCGACAACTGTGTAGGAGATGGGAGAGAGGCCAGGCAGAGAGAAGCTGTGAGCGAGGCCCCTGCGCAGAAGCAGAAGCACGGCTTGTCCCATGCGAGAAGGGCAGCCTGCCTTGAGCACAGGGGTGAGGGGTGAGCGGAGCACGGAATCAGGGGGCTGCAGGCGCAGGAAGGTGGGAACCCCTCAGTCCCTGAGGGCAGCATCCAGCTCAGGTATTCCAGGCCAGCAGCTCCCCAGTGTCTTCAAGTGACTTTGCAGAGAACAGTATGAAATATCAACGAATCAAACCGAATCTGGGGCTAAGTCGGATGCCCTCTGTATACTCGATTATGCTGCGGACGAGAGGCAGGAGGTAGGAAAAAACCTTATCACTGAGAATATTCTCTCCCTTTAATTTTTCTGTGATTTGAAAGCACAGCATCATGATTTGATTTGGTGATAGGAATCCCCAGCCCCACGTAGAGAACAGTGGTTTTCCAGGGGAGTCCAGTAGGAACCCAGCTAAACTCAGCAGCTGCCTTGCCCAGGACACAGCCTCCAAGGGGCCACCCGGCGGTGGCTGAGGAGGGGCAGACGGATCCTTGGGTGGCTGCCCCAAATAGACCACACATTGGTGATGGTTGCCCTGATTTCCCTTTGGGAACACAAGAAAATTGACGTCCAGGATCCTAGCGATACTTGTCTTATAAAGAACACGCTGCTCGGTTTGGCGCCTGCCTTTGGCCCAGGGCGCGATCCTGGAGACCCGGGATCGAATCCCACGTCGGGCTCCCGGTGCATGGAGCCTGCTTCTCCCTCTGCCTGTGTCTCTGCCTCTCTTTCACTCTCTCTCTCTCTCTCTGTGACTATCATAAATAAATAAAAAAAATTAAAAAAAATAGTTGAGAAAACCTTAAAAAAAAAAAAAGAACACGCTGCTTACAAGAACACATAGGGGGTAAGCTCCTTGACATTGGTCTTGGCAATGATTTTTTTTTTTTTTTTGACACTAAAAAGCAAAGGCAACAAAAGCAAGAATAAGCAGGTGGGATGACCTCAAACGAAAAGGGAGTTCTGCACAGAGAAGGAAACCATCAGCAAAATGAAAGGCAAACCCATGGGGCAGGAGGAACTCTCTGTAAGTCATACATGTGACAAAGGGTTAATATCTAAAATGTTAACACACAACTGAATAGTGAAACATCCCCCAAAGAATCCAATTTAAAAATCGGCAGAGAGGGACACCCGGGTGGCTCAGCAGTTGAGTGTCTGCCTTCGGCTCGGGTCATGATCCCGGGATCGAGTCCCGCGTCGGGCTCCCTGCATGGAGCCTGCTTCTCCCTCTGCCTGTGTCTCTGCCTCTCTCTGTGTGTCTCTCACAGATAAATAAATGAAATATTTAAAAAATAATTGGCAGAGGAACTGACTTGACATTTTCCCAAAGAAGACATCCAGATGGCCAACAGGTCCGTAAAAAGGTGCTCAGCACCAGTCATCATCAGGGAAATGCAAATCAAAGCTACACTGAGATACCACCTCGCACCTGTCAGAATGGCTACTGTCAAAAAGACAAGAGATTACACGTGGCCAGGATGTGGAGAAGGCGAACCCTTGTGCTGTGTTGGCGGGAATGTGCATTGGTGCGGCCATTATGGAAAACAGATGGAGGGTTTTCAAGACACTAAAAATAGAACTACCCTGCAAAGCAACAATCCCACTTCTGGATATTTACCCAAAGGAAACGAAAACAGGATCTCAAAGAGATACCTGCTCTCCCATGTTCGTTGCAGCCTTATTCACAGGAGCCAAGATGTGGAAACAACCCAAGAGTCCATCAACAGATGAGTGGATGAGAAGATATGATGTGTGTAGGTATATACATGAGAAAGGAGGAAAGGGCATTATTCTCTCTTTTTTTTAATTTAATTTTATTTATTTATTATTTATTTTATTTATTTTAATTTTTTTATTTTTGTATATATTTTTTTTAATTTTTATTTATTTATGATAGTCACACAGAGAGAGAGAGAGGCAGAGACACAGGCAGAGGGAGAAGGAGGCTCCATGCACCGGGAGCCCGACGTGGGATTCGATCCTGGGTCTCCAGGATCGTGCCCTGGGCCAAAGGCAGGCACTAAACCACTGCGCCACCCAGGGATCCCTATTTTTGTATATTTTTTATTGGAGTTCTATTTGCCAACATATAGTATAACACCCAGGGCTCATCCCGTCAAGTGCCCCCCTCAGTGCCCGTCATCCAGTCACCCCAACCCCCTGCCCACCTCCCCTTCCACTACCCCTTGTTCGATTCCCAGAGTTAGGAGTCTCTCATGTTCTATCATCGGAAAGGGCACTACTCTAAGGGAAATAAGCCAAATGGAGAAAGATGAATACTGCGTGGTATCACTTATATGTGGAGTCTGAAAAGAAAGTGTCAAGCTCAGAGAAACAGAGAGTAGAAAAGTAGTTGCCAGGTGCTAGGGGGTAAGAGAAATAGAAAGAGGTGGGTTTGATTAAAAAAAAAAAAAAAGAGGTGGGTAAAAGGGTACATATTCTGAGCTCTAAGATGAATGAGGTCTGAGAATCCAGTGCAAACATGGTGAATATAGTTGGTAACACTGTACCATATAATTGAGATTTGCTGAGAGTAGAACTTGAAGGTTCTCACTATATATATGTATAGTTTTCACTGTATATATGTGTGTGTGTGTGTATATACACACACACACTTAGTGATGGATGTGTTAATTAACTGGATGAGAGGAATCCTACATATATCTAATCCTCACATTATACACTTAAAACATATTATCATTTTATTTATCAATAAGGCTGAAAAATAGTCTGCCGAATAGTGACCTCACATTGGGCGGGTTTTGATGCTTAGTGCCTGTCATCGTGACCCAGGGAGGATCGCCCAGAAAGCCAAGGCCACCTGCTTCCCCCTGGCCTTCGCAGCCTGGCGTTTAGCACAGGGAAACAGGGGCCAAAATTTGCCCGATCCACTTCGTGATTATTAAATATTGAACTATCTAGAAGTTTTATTGCTGTCTCTAAGACTGTGGTGGTTTTTAAGGGAAGAGTGATGTAGATAATTCGGGTCTCTCTCTCAAAAGTGCTGAACTACAGGGCTACAGATGAGGACATTTCTCCCCCATTCAGTACAAATGTGATCGTCCAATATCACTTCTTCTAGAGACAGAGAGGCGGAAGAAGGAAGGGAAAGGAAAAGCAAAGTGGATGTCCTCAAGCATCTCTGCACATCCTTGCTGTGCCCAGCCCCGTGTTTAGCCTGGGTCCTCCAGAGAATAGCAAGTGAGGCATCCGAGGTCTGAGATAATAATAAAATAAGACAGGTGCACAGACGACGGTTGTAAGCATGATATAAGCAATCGGTAGTGGAAGAAGACTCTGGGCAGGGCATAGACGCCACAAATGACCCTCTGGGACTGACATGGGTCAGCCAGTCTGGTCTGGACACTGGTGACCTGACTTCCAACCCTCAGTCTCTTGTTTTGTCATTTGGACAAGTTCCCACTCTGCTCTGAGCCTCAGTTTTCTTGGCTGTGAAGTGGGCCACCAATAGGCACGAGTGTTGAGGGAGACGAGGTATGCAAAGAACACCGTCACCAGTGCAGCCCTCAGGGGTAAAGAGACAAATGTGGACTGTGGGCATCTGGGGCGGTTTCTCCTGCGGGTTTGGCACAAGTCCTTAGAAGCAAAGGCAGGACTGAACAGGTGGCGCCTAGTGCCCACAGTAGATGCTCTATAAACACAGGTAAGGCTAGTTCAATGGTCCTTGGTGATGGTGGTGGAGGTGGCTACTCCCTTTGAAGAATGATTTATTTTGAATGAGAGCTGATCATAGACTTAGCCACTTCCTGCCTCAGTTTATTCAAACTTCAGCCAAGCCCTGGTTTAAATAAAGGTCACCAGGAAATGATTTCACTCCTATTAGCTTCACGTTTCACTGAAACCCATAAAGCCATTCATGCACCATTAGGGACCGGTAAAAGAAGGTAACTAAAGCCCTGACAGCACTGTAAACCCTGATCCAAGGCTGCCCTCTGATCAAGGAAGAAAATGATGGGCAGATGCCAGGAGGAGTCCGGCCAACGCGCACGCTCAGTCACAGCAAGAAGCAGGGAAAGGCAAAACTGAATCCGTTGCAGGGGCCCCCATCATCTTTGCCTGCCTCTCAGAAGCATGGACATCTGCTGAAAGGGGCCCTAATGTTGCCATCTGGAAGCTTTTACCAGCAGCCCCGCTGTTCCAAGATGGACAGAAATTTGACAATAGCTGTCGGAAGACTCATAAGTTTATGCCTTTGGACCGCATCATGTCCCCATCTTAGGCCTTTTCCCTAAAGAAGTCATCTGTGGTTTTAATATAATTTAGATGCAGAGATCTTGACAGGAGAGTTCTTTACATTAGAAACGACTGGAAGAGATTAAGTGTCCAACAATAGAATGGTTAAATAGAATTCATCAAAGACGCAGTCTAATGTTTCTGGATCAGAAGGATTTCTAATCATGAGATGGGGAAAAAGAGTTGGTGGGGGGAAAATATACAAAATTATATATTTATAATATGACTCCAAATCTTTTCAACACTCGTGCAAGGAGCTTATTTCATTCTGCCCTGTGTTGCCATTAACTGGTTGTCTATCTGCCCCCAACCCCCCAAATGTAAACTCCCAGAGGACCACAAGAGTGGACTTGTCGATGGATTGGAAGAAACGACAGATGGGTGTGTGGATTATTGGAAAATCTGAATGGTTCATTTAAAAATAACAGTTAATAGCTTACATTTATTGCGTACTTACTATATGCCAAATCCTGAACCAAGCTCTTCACACATTTGTCACTTATTCCTTACAATTCTACTACGGGAAGGTGATATGGGTTAGTTATCAATGTTCCCAGACTGTGATCCCTTGGAATCAACAGCATCAACATCACCTAGGAATTTGCTAGAAAGCCAACCTTGAGGGTTCCCACTCACACCTACTAAAGCAGAAACTCTGGGAGGTGGGGGCCACCAATCTGTGCTCTACCAAGCTCTCTGGGGGATCCAGACGCATGCTCAAGTTTGAGAAGCCCTGGACTAGGGGTGACATGCAGCCCGAGTTCCTCAAGGACAGCCTTGGAGTCAAGGCATAACAATCGCCTCCCAGCCCAATCACACTGAGGCCAAAACCCAGCCTTAGTCTGGTAAAGTCAGATTTATCAATCCATGGCTACGGGGAAGAGCACACACTGGAGGAACCAAACAAAAGAAAAGACGGAGGTACTATAGAACTTTGGAGAAGGGTGGAATTTAAACGAAGCAGTGTTTTCACCTCAAAGCAAAGCAGGACCGTGTTGAAAGGGATCAACATCAAGTCTGGGCCACAAGTGGACTCAGAGTCCTGTCTCCTTGGAAACGACAAGGTTGAGACAGCCGCAATGTGGTGTGTTCAGAAACCCCTTATCTGGAGCCCTGCGCTTGGGCTGGAAATGGGTCTGTTTTTCTGTGTCAAAGTGACTTAGATATTCAGGGCAAAGGGGCCGTTTCACTCTTACCTCCCGTTCTTCCTCCAAACTCCTGCTGATAAAATTTCGAGCAGCAGCAGTGTTTCAGGGAGTCTGTGCTCTCAGAAAGTGGTTTCTCAGCGCGTCCCTGAAAGACATGAGTTGTTACGTCATACAGCTGCAGAGGGTCCTGCTGCAAGGGACCACTCTTTCCTGGTTCTTGGCAGCTGGCCTTCTGTGTGTCTGCCTTTCCAGACGGACAAATGGCCACAGATCTGTACTTTCTCGGTCCCAGCTCATTTCACTCTCTCAGCCACAAAGTGTTAAATGAATTCACACTCTTAAAGTGCCCGGATAGTGCCTGGCAGATAAGGAACATAAATGATCATTTTATATTACGTAGAATATAAGTTAATACAAATAAAAGATAGTATATAAAATATGGCATGCGATCAATATAAATATGAATTACTTAAAGTAGTCGGGGTTTGAACTAGATAGAAAAAGAGGAAAGGGTTTTCCCCTTCTCTTCAGATGAGACTAGGGAACCAGAAAGCATCTCAGGCCTCTGATTGCAAAAAAAAATAAGACTTGGGTAAGAAAGACCCTGGGTTCTAGGCATGCCAAGAAGGAGAAGCATTTACTGAATGTTTGTTCTGGGCTGGGTTCAGAGCTGTGCCATTCACCCTACAAACTGAGTTACCGTGATTTTCCCTGTGAAGGGAGGTTAAGGTAGTTGTGTCAATGCATTTGGCTCATCGGTGGTGGAGCTAGGATTCAAACCCAGCCACGGCTAGGTGTGGGACCATTCACAAATCACTTGCACTGTGGGACCTTTTGGTTTTCCATTTGTAAAATGGAGGAGATACAGCAAAAGAGCTCCTTCGCCTGCCAATATTCTCTCTATAATTAAAACTCAGTGATGACTCCCCACCCCCAGAGAAAGGACATACTTGAATGGATAATGGTACAAGGATAGTCATCATGAATTCTTTATAATATCAACAATGGGAAGTAACCAAAACACTGGTTTGGTTACACTGGGAAGTAACCAAAATAGGTATTGATTAAATAAATTATAATATATCCACACAGTGGAGTATTGTGCAAACATTACGAATGAAATCATTGAACTCTGTCATGAACATAAAAGATTTCATGATATACTGTTCATATATTCATAATATTTGGTGAAAAAAGATAGTTTTAAAGCAATGTATATTATCTACAGATTCAGTGGAATCCTTATCAAAATCCTAGTAACATTTTCACAGAAATAGAAAAATCCATCCTACATATTGCATATTTGAAAGTTGCTAAGAGAGTAGATCTTAAAAGTCTTCATCACAGAAAAAAAAAATGTGTTTTTTTTTTTAATTGTTTAACTATGTATGGTGGCAGATGTTAACTAGACTTACTGTGGTGATTATTTTGCAATATGTACAAATATTGAATCATGTCGTATGCCTAAAACTAATATAATGTTTTATGTCAATTATACCTCAATTTTAAAAAAAGAAAGCCATTTATGCAGAATTTTAAGGACCTGAATAGCTAAACAATCTTGAAAAAGAAGTACAAAGTTGGAAGTCTATCATGTCCTGATTTCAAAACTTACTGCAAGCAGTGGTAATCAAAATAATATGATACTGGCATAAAGACTGACATATAGACCAAGGGAAGAGAAAGGAAAGCCCATAAATAAACCTTCACTTATATAGTCAAATAATTTTCAACAAAAGCCAAGACCACTCAATAGGGAAAGTAACCCTTCAGCAAATGGTGCTGAGGAAACTGGATATTCACATTCAAAAAATAATAACAAAGTTGAACGCTTACTTAACACCATATACAAAAATTAACTGAAAAATGGATCAAAGACCTAAGTGGAAAAGCCAAAATGATGAGACCTTTAGAAGAAAACATATGGGAAAATCTTTACAACATTAGATTTGGGAATGATTTATTGGATATGACACCAAAAGTACAAGCAACAAAAGAAAGAATAGATTATTTGCACTTTAGCTAAATTAGAAACTTTGTCCATCAAAAGACACCACTAACAGAATAAAAAGGCAATACATACAATGGAAGAAAATATTTGAAAATCATGTGTTTGATAAAGGTTGAATATCCACAATATATAAAGAACTCTCATAACTGCACAGCACAAAAACAAATAATCTGATTTTAAAATGGGCAAAATGAGCAGACATTTCTCCAAAGAAGATATTACAAATGGCTAACAAGCATAAGAAAAAACACTCAATGTCATTAATCATTAGGGAAATGCAATCAAAACCTTATTAGATACCACTGCATACCTATTAGTATTGCTATTTTCAAAAGCCAAAACATAATAAGTGTTGGTGAGGATGTGTGAAATCAGAACACTTGTGCATTGCTTCTGCAGCTGCTGTGGAAAATAATGTGGTGATTCCTTAAAAGATTAAACAAAATTACCCTGTGATCCAGAAATTCTACTTTGGGGTATATACCCAAAAAAAAAAAAAAAAAAAAATGAAAGAGATACCTAGGGATGCCTGGGTGGCTCTGCCTTTGGCTCAGGGCATGATCCTGGGGTCCTGGGATCAAGTCCTGCATCAGGCTCCCCACAGGGAGCCTGCCTCTTGCTCTGCCCATGTCTCTGCCTCCTTCTTTCTCTGTGTCTCTCATGAATAAATAAATAAAAATAAAATCTTAAAAAAAAAAAAGAAAGAAAGCGATACCTATAGGCCTATGTTCATAGCAGCATTGGTCACAAAAGCAAAAAGGTGAAAGCAACCCCAATGAGAAACGACCCAAGATAGATACACAAAATGTGGTATATACATACAATGGAATAACATTATTCAGACCTAATGTGAAGTTCCATGTGCTACAATATGAATAGAACTCGAGGACATTATGCTAAGCGAAATATGACAGTCACAAAAGGACAAATAATTGTATAATTCCCCTTACATGAGGTACCTAGAGTAGTCAAATTCATAGAATCAGAAAGTAGAATTGAGGGTTGCCAGAAGCTGGGAGAGATAAAAATGTTGTTTAATGGGTACACAGTTTCAGTGGGGGAAGATGGAAAGTTCTGGAGATGGACAGTGGTGATGGTTGCAACAGCGATGTGAATGTACTTAATGCCACAGAGCTGTATACTTAAGATAGTTAAAATGGTAAACTCATGTGTGATTTTTTTTCAATGTTATAGTATTTCTTTTTTTTTTTTTAAGATTTTATTTATTTATTCATGAGAAACACAGAGAGGAGAGAGAGAGAGAGGCAGAGACACAGCAGAGGGAGAAGCAGTCTCCATGCAGGGAACCTGACATGGGACTCGATCCCGGATCTCCAGGATCACACCCTGGGCTGAAGGCGGCTCTAAACCCCTGAGCCACCCGGGTCACCCCTCATGTGTGTTTTACATAAAGTATACATCAAATTATCCCATTTAAAAATTTTTAATGTATATATTTAAATGTATATGAAAGGATATATCTACAATGTTAATTATCTCCTGTTAGTAGATTATCAGTGTTTTGAGATATTATCTTATTTTCTAAATACTTATGATGAGCTTAGTTTTGTTGTATAATAAAATAAAATCCTGAAAAACTGTAATGAGCAAGATTTCTAGTAATATAACATGAGGCCTTAGTAATTCTCCTCTATGGAAAAACAAGCATAAAACTGGACAAAATTATTTTGCTAACAAAGCACTGGAAATGACCTAAGGCAGGTAACAACTTGACTAGTCTTTACCAGGAAAAATCACTACTGAGGCTAGGAAAAGAGAATTTGTGACCTTTATGCCTGGGGGTGTTTGGGTTTCTCCCAGTACAGGCAGCAACAACCCACATCTTCACTGGCCAAAGGTGTTGGACATGGTTGGAGGGTTGTAACAGAGAGATTGTGAAAGTGAAAGAGCCAGTTGGTGGCTAATTTCTGTATCAACCTGACTGGGCTAAGGGATGTCCAGATAGCTAGTAAAACATTATTTCTGGGTGTGTCTGCAAGGGTGTTTCCAGAAGAGATTAGCGTTTGAATAGACTAAGTAAAGGAGATTTTGTCCTCACATCATCCAATCCATTAAGGGCCTGAACAGAACAAAAAGGCAGAGGAAGGATGAATTTGCTCTTTTTGCCTGAACTGGGACATCCATCTTCTCTTGCCCTCAGGCAGCAGCACTCCTGGTTCTTAAGCCTTTGAACTCAGACCAGAATGTACACCATCAGCCCCAATTCTCAGGCCTTTGGACTTAGATTTAGACCGTCAGCTCCCCTGGTTCTCAGACCTTCAGATTTGGACTGAATTGCATTGCTGGCTTTCCTGGTTCTCCAACTTGCAAGTGGCAGACTGTGGGACTTCTCAGCCTCCAAGATTTGTTGAGCCAATCCTTGTAATACATCTTTGCTTATTTATCTGTATCTATATATCTTGTTTTCTTTCTCAGGAGAACCCCGACTAATACACCATAGAAAGGTGAAGATAACAAATTCCTCATACATCTTAGGCTGTATGCTAAGCTAAGCATAAATGTGGAGAGCCCAAAGAACTCAAAGGAAATGGAAAGCCTAGGGACACTTGAACACTTTCTCTTTCTTCTTAGCTTACATGAAACTAGAACCATTGAATGAGCTCCTCAAACCACCCAGAGCTCACGTAGCACAGAATTTATTTATTTTTTAAGATTTTATTTATTTACTCATGAGAGAGAGAGAGGCAGAGACACAGGCAGAGGGAGAAGCAGGCTCCATGCAGGGAGCCTGATGTGGGACTTGATCCCAAGACTCCAGGATCACGCCCTAGGCTGAAGGCAGGCAGCCACCCAGGGATCCCCCAATAGCACAGAGTTTAAATCCTCATTGGCTTGAGATGGCCTAAGCATAACATTTGCCCAATCGTTGGTTGACCTTGAACTATTCAGACACAGAAGAGACCCCTAGGGAGCCAACTAAAAATAGAAAACATTTTAAAAATTTATCTTAGCAGAAACATTAGCAGCTTCATACTGTGGGAGAGACAATTTGAAGTCTGAGTCCAGGTAAGGCCTTTGTTTTTGTTTTTAAAGATTTTATTTTTAAGTAATCTCTACACCCAACACTGGGCTCAAACCTACAATCCTAACATCAAGAGTCGCACACTCTATGGACCAAGCCAGCCAGAGTCCAGGTAAGTTAATTGCTTAATGAAAACAAAAAAAGTAACAACTTCAGGAAAGCCAAATAATCTAGAGTTGCCACAGTGTATTATCTACAGTGTCCAGTTTTCAGCCAAAATTACTATACACATACAAAAAACTGGTAAGTGTGATCCATATCAGGACCAAAAATAAAACAACAACAACAAAAATAGCAGTAAATAGAAACTGACTGAGTAAGCCCAAAAGTTTTTTTTTTTTTTAATTTATTTATGATAGTCACACAGAAAGAGAGAGAGAGGCAGAGACACAGGCAGAGGGAGAAGCAGGCTCCACGCACCAGTAGCCCGACGTGGGATTCGATCCCGGGTCTCCAGGATCGCGCCCTGGGCCAAAGGCAGGCGCCAAACCGCTGCGCCACCCAGGGATCCCGTAAGCCCAAAAGTTACCTATAGATGAAAAACTCCAAAAAAGCTATTATAAATATGTTCAAAGAACTAAAAGAATATATTCAAAGAATAAGGGACTATATACTAGAAGGAAGTGAACAAATAGGAACTCTCAACAGAGGAAACAAAACTTAAAAATCAAATAGAAATTCTAGAGCTAAAAAGTACAATAACTGAAAAAGAATGTGTGGAGGCCGAGAAAATTAAGGCCATTCCACCTCAAGTTTAGCATTAGCACAAGTACAGCCATCTTAGGCCCCTGTGAATAAGAGCTGAACTTTACAGGAAAAACTGCAGAATGTCCTTGACAGGGAATCCCATATCAGAAAGACAACAGAGCTCACAATGCCCTCGGCAGAGAATCCCATATCAGATCTTAAGAAACTCCCCCACCCTTTTCCCCATATTGGAATGGAAAAAAATTCCTCCACCCCTTCTGAAAATCCCCCAGACGAGGCCATAAAAAACCCAGCTGTAACCCACTTCGGGGTCCAAGCCCCTGCTCTGCTGTGTGGAGTATACTATACTTGGACCCAAGCTCGAGCTTATAAATAAACCCTCGTGTACTTGCATCGGTGTCGGCTCCTTGGTGGTTTCTAGGATTCGCAATCTTGGGCAGAACAAATGTAAATCTACAAGATGGGCTCAAAAGTAGATGTGAGAAAATAGAAGAAAGAAACAATGAACTTGAAGATAAATCAGTAGCAATTCTCCTGACTGAAAACCAGAGACAAAAAGATTAAGAAAAATCAACAGAATCTCAGAAATCTGAAAGATAATATCAAGCATTCCAACTTATGCTTAATTGTAGCCCAAGGAGAGAGAAGAGAGAAGTGGGCCAAGAAATATTTGACATATAATGGCCAAAATCTTCCCAAATTTGGTGAAAAACATCGACCAGCAGATCTACAAAACTCAACAACAAAGCTGAACACAAGGGGTCAAGCCTAGATACATCACGGTCAAACTGCTGAAAGACAAAGACAAAATCTTGAAAGCAGCAAGACAAAAATGACACATCACATATAGAGGACTAATAATATGATAAGTAGCTGAAATAGAAATGATGGAGACCAGAAGATGTACTGGCACATTCAAAGTGATGAAAGAAAAACTTGTCGACAAAGAATTCTCTATCTAGTAAGAGTATCCTTCAAAATAAGGATGAAATAAAGACATTTGCAATAAAAAAAAAAAAAGAGCAAATGTGTTGCCAGCAGATCTGCATTACAATAAAAAATAAAGGAAAAATGGATTAAAACCTTTCAACAAAAGGGAAAAGGGAAATGCCACCTAATCCACAGGTTAAAGAGCACTGAAATTGGTGATAATGTGGCATATTTTTAATTTGGCTCTCTTAATTTCATTAAAAGATATATGACTGCTGAAAGAAAGAATTAACACACTGGGTTTATAACAAATATGGGGGTAATATATGACAACAATAACTCAAAGGAAGGTGGGTGCAAACAGGCTAGTGCAGAGTTGGTGGAAGTAGGTTATTATTTACTTGAATAAGATTGCAATAAGGTAAGGATTCATATTGTAGCGCCCACAATAATCACCATAACCCACAAAAATATTGAAGAGAATTAAAATCATACATTAAAGGAATTATTTAACACCAAAGCAGGAAGCTTAGAAGAAAGAGAGAAATAACTAAGAGACAAGTAGAAAACAAACAGCAAAATTGCAGACCAACTCTAACCAGGTCAGTAATACAATAAATATGAATGGGTTAAACCATTTTAACCACTTTTGGTTAAACCAAAAGGCAGCGATGCTTTAGACTGAATTAAAAAGCAAGATCCAACTACACACTGTGCACAAGAAAGTAAAGTGATGGGAAAGGGTGTCCCATGCAAATGCAAGCATGAGAGGGCTGTACTGACCGTATTAATAACCAACAGAATAGGCTTAAAGATAAGGAGTACAAGATAGGAGATGACAAAGAGACAAGCAAAGATTAATACAATAGAAAACAGGAGAAAATCAATGAAACTAAAAGTTCGCTCTCAGTAAAAATCAATAAAATTCATAAACTTTAGTTAGGCTGATCAACACAGAAGAGAAAGGAGTCACAGATTACCAATTTCAATACTGACTAATGAAATCGAATTGGTAATTTAAAATCTTCCCTCAAAGGAAAGGCCAGGTTCAGATGACTTCACTGGTGAATCCTATCAAATATTTCAGGAAGAGGGGCACCTGGGTGGCTCAGTGGTTGAGCATCTGCTTTTGGTTCAGGACAGTGATCCTGGGGTCCTGGAATCAAGTCCCACATCGGGCTCCCTGCATGGAGCCTGCTTCTCCCTCTGCCTGTGTCTCTGCCTCTCTCTCTCTCTCTCTCTCTCTCTCTCTGTGTCTCTCATGAATAAATAAATAAAATCTTTAAAAAAAATAAAAAATAAAAAAAAACCAAACACCACACCTGACTATTCCAAGTGTGAGTAAGGATGTAAAAAACTAGTACCCTATGCATTGCTGGTGAGAATGCCAAATGGTACAGCTACTTTGAAAAATAGCCTGATGGGTTTCTTTTTTTATATATATACATATTTTCTTTTTTCTTAAGTTTTATTTATTTAAGTAATCTCTACATCCAGTGTGAGGTTTGAACTCACAACTCACAACCCCAAGATGAAGGGTTCAAACTCACACACACCCCAACTTAGCCAGACAGGTGCCCCTTGATGGGTTTCTTAAAAAGCACTTCATCTCATGATCTAGTAATTCTAGTCCTAAAATCTACCTGAGCAAATGGAAAACATCTATGTGCACGCAGAGATTTGTATGCCAACGATCACAGCCACATTACTCATAATCCCCCCAAAACCGATCCAATGCAAATGCCCTTCAACAGGCGAACATTGAACAAAAAGCGATACAGCCTTATGATGGGAATATTATTCAGCAAAGAAAAGGAACAGCCTATGGATACAAGCTCCAATGTGGAGGAGCCTCCAAAACATTATACTAAGCAAAGAAACTGGGCACCAAAGATCACATACTGACTGATTTCATTTATGTAAAATTCTAGGAAAAGCAAATCCACAGTGTCAGGAATTACATCAGCATTTATCAGTATTTGCAGTGTTTATCCACAAAGGGGTACGAGGGAATTTGGGGGTGTTGGAAGCGTGCCAAACCTTGACCATGGATGTGGATACACAGTTGTGCGTATTTAATGAAATTCGCTGAACCAGGCGTTTTAAAAAGAGTCAAGTTCATGGAGTATAAAATTATAAAAGCTGTCAAAGAACCTTGGGGACAAGGAGCAGCGCTCTGACCCGTACCCACATCTCGCTCCACGTCGTGCACCACACACCGCCAACCTTCTGGGCAGGGTGGCTGGGAAGGTGAGGGCCGTGGAGACGGGGCCCAGGCCAGCGGGCCAGAAAGGCATGTGACCCAGTCACTGCAAAGCAATGCAATGAGGCTTCATGAGTGTCCCCAGTGCTGTGAGCATGCCAGGGAGGGAGCTGTCAACCACTCCCAGGCGGGGACAGGCCTCCTTGGAGCCCAGACGGTGGGGACAGTGAGCACAGTGGGGACAGTGGAGACTTAGACCTGTTGGCTGCTCTTCCCAGCAACGTCTCCGTCTTCCCACCCACCAAAGCACCAGAGTGCCATCTTTTCTCTTTTAATTCAAGTGAATTCAAATTAATCTTGCCTGGAGAGTTTCTTCATACCTCTTGGAACAATTAGGGTCTCCCTCAGGGTGTTGCCCCACTGGATTGGGCCTCTCTGTCTAAACGCTGAGGGTCTCCTTGGTGACATCTCCGATGCTGATCTGATCCCAGTGGGGTGGGGGCAGGGTAGGTAGCAAGAAGGAGAGTGTGGCGGGTGGAGAGAACCACCTGTCCTAGGGCCCCCGCAGTGTGACCAGAGCATAGTTAGCAATGACCTAAAGGAGCCACCAAGGCCTGTGATGCAAACTGCAGTTTCCAAGGGCAGAGCAGAGTCTTGTGAGGTTATTCAGCTCCATTAGCATACCTAATTGTCCCCAAGGGCGTTGCTCTGTCCCCGTTCCTTGGGCAACCCCTTGAGGGCAGAGCTTGTGCTTCACACAGCTTCCTTATTGGTCTGCAAAGGATGGAAGGAATGTTTATTGCAAGCCTACTGTGTACTTTATGGCCATGATAGCAGGCAGTCCTTATATGGTAGCTTATTTCATTGTCCCTGCTTCAGAATAAGGAAGCTGAGGTCCAAAGAGGTGAAAGTGACTTGCCTAAAGTCACACAGAGGCAGAGCTGGGATTCATACCACGGTCTGGGGACACCTGGGTGGCTACTGCAGTGGTGGAGCATCTGCCTTCGGCTCAGGTTGTGATCCCAGAGTCCTGGGATCGAGTCCCACATTGGGCTTCCTGCAGGGAGCCTGCTTCTCCCTCTGCCTGTGTCTCTGCCTCTCTCTGTGTCTCTCATGAATAAATAGATAAAATCTTTAATAACAAACAAAAACCCACGGTCTAAGAAAACAAACAAACAAACAACCCACGGTCTGCCTTGCCCGAGCCCTAGCACCCCCCTCTAGTCCCGTACCAAGAGCTAAGAGGTGTTCAGAAGTCCTGGTGGTGTCAGGGCATGGCTGGGCCCGGCCTATTCATCGGGCTCGTTCCCTGAATCCCAGCACCCAGGAGAGGGGGCAGGAGGCAGGCAGCCTGAGGTCAGAGCCTCCCAGTCCCCGTGGCTCCCTGCCTCAGGTCCCCTGGGTGCTAGGGAAGGCAAGATTATCTCAGGTGTGACTAAGGCTTGAAAGATGTACTGAAAGTAAGATCCAGTGACTAAGAGGAAGGAAGGGGTGTCCTCGGCCTACCCACCCTTGCCCCACTCAGCCATTTCCCGATTCTCTCTACTGGTTTGACTGAGTTGATGGGAGAGAGGGAGGAAAAGAGGGGTGGGCCTCCAGGCCCCGGCTGCAGGGAGCTGGCTGGGCAGGAGCAGGACATGGTTGCAACAGCCTCCCGCCTCCTGCCCTGCCCCGTACCGCCCAGCCCCTTGGGGCTCCCCTTCATCCCAGGACAAAGCCCAGCTCTCCAGCCTGACATTTTGCTGCTCGGGTTTCTAGGATCGGCCCCCATGGATCCCCACCTCACAACCTATTGCTCCCCCAAAATGCCTTTCCAAGCCCCATTTCACTTGGTCTTTGGCTGTGCCCATCCCCCGTCACCTCAACATCTGCTTCTGTTTTCCATGTATCGATGTTCGACTCTTAAAATCTTCAAACAAGGGGCCCCTGGCTCAGGGGCTGAGCATCTGCCTTTGGCTCAGGTCGTGATCTTGGGGTCCTGGGATCTAGTCCTGCATCGGACTCCCTGCATGGAGCCTGCTTCTCCCTCTGCCTATGTCTCTGCCTCTCTCTCTGTGTCTCTCATGAATAAATAAATAAAATCTTAAAAAAAAAAAATCCTCAAACAAGCCCCTTTGGTCACCAGACTGATCTGGGGTGCTCTGGCCGGGGCCACTGGCATCTTCAATCACCTTGCCGAGGGCCTGGCCTGGCTCTTGGGTGATGGTGGTAAACCCCATGCTAAGTCCTCCTTGGAAAGCGCTTCACCATCTCAGGCAAAGCCAGTCCTCCCACCCCGTGACCTCTTGCCCCGAAGGACCCACAGACGCACCGCGGCGCTTAGGCCAAGGAGTCAGGGTAACTTGTGCCTGGGATGGTCTTCCCATCAGGTTGTGAGCCGCCTGCCTTAGAAGGTTCCCGGGATACAGGGATATATTTGGATGTGGATGGGGGTGGGGGTGGGGGGGCAAATAAAGGGAAAGAGGGAGGGAGGGAGGGAGGCTCCCAGCACGCTGCCCACACCGTAAGCAAAAAGAAAACTGATTCTGGGTGCCTCTGTTTGCTAAAGGGGAATTTAACATTTTCACTAAATTTTAAATTAAGGACATTTCAGAAAGGAAGCACATGGCTGCGTTTACCATCACAGCAGTGATACGTGCTCGTGGGTTTGGGTTTTTTTTTTTTTTTTTTTTCTAGAATGAGAGTTGGCAAATTTCTTCTGTATAAAGGGCCTAAATAATTTAGGTTTGGGGGCTCACATATGTTCTGTCTAATATACTCTTCTGGTTTTTGTTTGTTTTTACAACGCCTTCGGGATGCACAAGCCACTCGTAGCACATGGGCTGTAGGCAAACAGGCCCCAGACTGCATGTGGCCTGCAGGCTGGAGGTTGCCAAACCCCGTCAGATGCAGGTAAGAAGGGAAAAGGTGCCCGTAAACCTTCATCCAGAAGCAACGGCTCTCTGAGATTTTGGTGTGCTTCACTCTGGACTCTTCCTGGCTGGCTCTATTCTATGTATGTGACAAAGGAGGATGATATTCTCCATACTATTTAATCACTGAATCTTTCTTTTTATTTATTTTTTTTAAAGATTTATTCATGAGAGACCCACAGAGAGGCAGAGACACAGGCGGAGGGAGAAGCAGGCTCCCTGCAGCAGGACTCGATCCCAGGACCCCAGGATCACGAGCTGAGCCAAAGGCAGATGCTCAACCGCTGAGCCACCCAGGCATCCCTGGATCTTTCCTTTTAACAAAGCAATGTGGCCCGGGGTCCACGCTGCTGGATACGGATCTAGGACACCATTCCCACGGCTGTGTGGTCCCGCATCATCTGCGCCTCACCGGTTCTTTGACATATTTACTGAGGGCACACGAATTACTGCCTCCGAGTCCTCACTCACCTTCTTAAGAGACAGAAAAAGACAAATAAAGGGATGGATCTTGGTGACCCGGGTCCAAGGCTCCCCTCCCACAGCAGACGCGAAGAAGCGCTTCTGGCGGATGGTTTTATCACGCATTTACTCTCACCCACTTCTTGCCAGCGACGGCTGGGAGTAGCGGGTGGCGCTGACGCACAGAAGCAGCACCGACGGGCACCTGCTTTGATCCCGAGGCCTGGCCCGCGAGCGGACGCGGTCGGGAAGCCCGTCTCATGGGAGCCGGGTGCAGGTGACACAGCGGCCCTCGGGCACAAAGCAATTCGACGGTCTTTGGAGCCAGATACCTGTCACCCAGCATTTATCCTGCACTGGGGCAGCCGCTATTTAGAAGCTCCTGGAGACTGCAGGTCCTCGCTGCCTAGGTGGGTGTTGGGTGCCCTGGCAGACGCGGCCTCGGAGGTCGGGAGACCGGAGCCTTCCATACGTCTAAGGTACCAGGGTAGTGGGAGACGGGCCAGGGGGGACAGGGGGCTGTGCTCGTGACAACCATATACACAGTCACCTGTCACCACTGTATCCCGGCTTCGGGGCCCTGCCTTCCCGTCTCCCATTGCCTTCAAGCCTCAGGGATCAGCCCACTTTGCAGGTGAGGGACCTTAAAGCACGGAGCAGTCAGGCTACTTGCCCAAGGTCACACAGTCGGGGACTGGGAGAGCCAGGCCCTGAGCCTGTGTCTGGCTCAGAAGCTGGTGCTCTCTCCTGCCGTGTGGGGCAGGGAGAGCCACGGGTCGGGGGGTGGGGACTGGAGCCCACCCTCCTCTGAGATGCTTCTCGGCCTCGGTAGGCCTGAAGCCCCATCTATTCTTTTCTTTTCTTTTTTTCTTTCTTTTTTTTTTTTAAGATTTTATTTATTTATTAGAGACACAGAGAGGCAGAGACACAGGCAGAGGGAGAAGCAGGCTCCATGCAGGGAGCCCGACGTGGGACTCGATCCCGGGACTCCAGGATCAGGTCCTGGGCCAAAGGCGGCGCCAAATCGCTGAGCCACCCGGGCTGCCCCTGAAGCCCCATCTATTCGAGGGGTGCCTCCCACTCCCCTCCGTCCTCAGGGTGACATAGGGCTGGCACGCTGCCGGAGCCAAGCGTGGGGGACATAGTGGACCAGTGGCACGGAGGCCAGAAACAAGGGGAGGACAGCGGCAACTAGGAGAAGCACCTGCTGCTTCCCGGGACCCGGAGCCCTGGGCTCGCCAAGCCCATCTCCTCCTTCTGCACCCCTGACCCCCCTGATGACCGTGACCGTGTCTGGCTGGGCTTCCTGCCACCTGCCCCCATCCTGCCGCCAGCATCACTGTCCTAAAACCTGAACGGGGCCAAGTCTCTCCCACGCCTCGACTCTCTCCTCGGTCCCCGCTGTCCTGGCCTGAGCTCCTGCTGTGACGTGAGCCTTCTTCCTTCTGGAGCTCTGCGCTCAGCTCTGCCCGGGCTCACCCTGAAACCTGCTCGTGCTCCCCTAAACTTGTCTCCAGGCCTTTGTACATGCTTTCCCTCTGATGGATGCTGTTCCTCTGGGTAATCCACCCCCTCCCCTTTTCCTGGCAGCTTCTGGAACATCCTTCAAGATTCACATCCAGCATCACCTTCCCTGACCTCCGGGCAGCAGGGTGCTGCCCCCTGAGCGCACCCGCGCGGCTGAGCGCCAATGGTCCGGTGCCTGGAAATCTCTGTGTGCACATCTCCCCAGGCCCACGGGCCTTCCTCATCTTCACACCCCGGTGCCCACATCGGAGCCCAGCCCAGAGTCAACACCGGGTAAGGACAACTGACCACCTGCCCAGGGTCCCGGCCCACACGCCCGCTGGGGTGGAGCCGGGGTGCCAGTGGGAACTGGGCAGGCCGGGCAAGAAGGCGCTTGTCTGAGCACCAACCCAAGGGGTGACCTCACTTGCTGACTCGACCTCGCAAACATGAAGGTGGGGGCCGCCCTCCTAGGGAGGGGTGGCGCCTGGGACAGCTTTAACAGGCAAGGTGCATGCTTGGCGGCCAGAAAGCAAGGCGATGAGTCAGGGCAGGGGAGACGCCTTGCCCTAAAAAGGGAACAGCTTCCCTCCGTCAGGTCCATGCCGAGCATATTACACTCATTAAAAGAAAAAGAAAAGAAATAGGAGGGAAAAGGCTCAAATCCCACAGCTGGCACTTTTCCTCGGAGGTAATTAACGATCACTCGTAAAGAACGGATGACACCATCCCTGGTTGGAGCCCAAAAACAAGAGCCCCAGGTGTGTGCCAGGTGGAGGGCCCTGAACCCAGCCCAGGCCTGCCGTGCCAAGGACACCGCCCCACCCTCCGGACTCATCCCTCACCCCCCGTCCGTCATTCCCCAAACATCTGCCCCCTCCCAGCCCCCTGGGCGGGCTTTGTGAGGCCTCTGTACCTCCGAGGCAGATGGTGGCTTTCCTACCAGCGCACCTGAAAATGGGGTTCAAACGGCTCCCCCGTCCAGTGCCCCTGCAGTGTCCCCGGCTCTGCTGGCTGTCTCGGAAACAGCAGAACCGCCAGGCGGGCCCTGGTGACCTGATTATGCAGGTGGAGAAACAGAAACCGGGGGACGGGGGGCGGAGGAGGGGGCTTCAAGGTTAGTCCCTGGTCAGCGACAGCGCAGGGGACAAAGGTCCTGTCTTTCCACCGGACAGCACGGGCCCCACGGCATCATCCTTTTGGAAGAAGGGACAGCGTTGATTGCCCTTCCCAGGCAAGGGCTATTCCGAGAGCCCCTGCAGGACCCGCAGTGAGGACACAGAGGCGGTGGGTGCCCGCAGCAGAAGAGCGGCCACCACCGGGTGACGCGGGTGATGACACAGCCGCAGGATCCCCAACGAAGCCACGCTAGGAACTCTGGCCCTCTAGAGGCTCTCCGGCCACCACATCCTGGGAGCCAGCCTGCCTCCTTGGGAGGCCCCCAGGGGGACAGGAAATCCCTGCAGGGCAGCTTCACCTGCCCCTGGAGGGAGCCGGGCACAGACAAGGTCTCTTAACGTCCCCTGGCTGAACTGGCCCAAAGGGAGGCTTTCGGGGGGACCCGGGTTATGGGTTGAACTGTGTCCCCCAAAAAGATATTTTGAAGTCCTAATGCCTCGTATGTTAGAATACGACCTTCTCTGGAAATAGGGTCTTTACGGAGGTAATCGAGTAAAATGGGGTCCTTAGGATGGGCCCTAACCCAACACGACCCATGGCCTCCCGTGGAGGAACTCTGGGGAGAGGCAGCCACGCTCAAGGGAAGATGCGGCCTCGGGGAGGGAGCAGATGGCCGCGTCAGAAGCTTCCACAGGCCAAGGACGCAAAGAGGGTGGCCCGCACCCAGCCCCTGAGAGCCCTGGGGCCGATCGTCCCCCCAGGGCCCAGAAGCAGCCCGCCCTGCCGCCCCTTCTGGCCCCCAGGACTGTGAGTCCTGCATTCCAGGCCTCCTGGTCACAGGTGGGACCCTGCACAGGCCCTGTGCCCAGTAGGGCCCCTGCTTGCTAGAGGGTTCAACGCCCCCCACCCTAAATTCTTAGTAACTTCTGAACAAAGGGCTCACATTTTCATTTTGCACCGGGGGCCACTGATTATGTAGCCGGTCATGTTTTCAGGTGTCCCTGGCAGGACTTCACCTGGCGCAGAGACCCCCCCTCACCCCCTACAGTCAGGGCCCAGCCCGGCACTGGGCTGTGGATGTGATGGGACACCCCCCCACCTCCGTGCCTGGGGCAGGGGCCTCCGGACACCTCGCTTCCCCAAGGACCTCCTGAGGGTGAGATACCCCCATCTGGCCCTTAAATCAGGACCCCTGGCTTCTCTTGCCAAATCGTGCGGGTGGTGAGCCAAAGCAAGGCAAACCTTAGATTTTGCCAAGCAGGTGGTCACCGGGAGCCAAGACCTGGCCACACGCCGCGGCCCCCTCCCCACAGCACTGTGACCTCTTTCTGCTCTGGCTACCTCGGTCGGGTCGGCCCGCTGGCCTTTCTGGATCCCGGGGCATCCCCAGGCAGGGAGGAGGGGATCCAGCAGGGAAGTGGGGGCTGCTTTTTCTGGGATGCCTGGGTTCCCCCCAACCCCCCCAAGCAGATATTATCACAGATAATCGTGTTAACTCCCTGCAACAAAGCCGGGAAGAGATGGACAGATAAACTGAAGCCAGGATAATTGAGGCTCCCAGATAATCCCCGGAGCTGACTTTAGCTCTGAATTTCACCGCAGGGCAGCCTCCCACCCTCCCACCGAGGGGCTGGCGAGAATTTCCCCTCCTCACCTTCCCCCCACCTGGGGATGACCTTGAACAGTGGTTCTGGGAGGAGGTGAGGGGCGTGCTGGGGGGCGGAGGGGAGAGAGTGACCCCGCAGGTGCTGGCCGTGGAGTCGTCCCCTGGCCCAGACTGTCTTTCACGACTCCTCCTCCGGGCTGCCCGCCCTGATTCCGCCATCGCCCACCCCACCCTGCCTCCTCCCGAGCCCCACTCCTTCACTGAACACGTTTCACCTGGATTATTCATTTACCCGTCTTTCTTCCTGACCAGGTGATGCCTCCTTTCAAGCCCGAGTCTTATGGATTTAAGGTTTGGCCTCTGTGCTTCATGTGGGACCTGATGCGGGGGGTGGGGGGTGAACACTGAAGCCTCCTGGGGGGCAACAGTCTCCTGGGGGGGGCAGGAGAGGAAACTGGACAAGCGGTGAGGAAGGCCCGACAGGAGAGCGCGGCCAGACCCCGAATGCACGGCTGAGTAAAGGCACGAATGGATCAACGAGGCAGAGAAAGATCGCGGGGCCCAGGAAGGCAGGGTTCACAGGGTGGCAGGCTCCGCGGCAGGTGGCCTGGGCCTCCCCCCTCCTTCAGGACTTGGGCGCACTGACATAGTCCCCCCGCCCCCCGCCGCCACCCACCCGAGAGCAGCCGTCAAGATAGTGACACATATTGAGTAACCCCTGTGGCTCTTTCGGGCCCCTTCCTGGCCCGGACCCTGCACCAGCGACAAGACAAGTTCCCCCCGCTGCCGCCGCCACCACCGCTGGAACAGCTCAGGCCAACCAGGGCAGCCGTGAGCAGCTGATGGGCAGTGCCTGGAGAACATTCCAGTGAATCCCAAGACATCAAAGTACCCCGAGGGGACAGGCAGTGCCGCGGAGGGGGCGACAGCCAGGGCGGGCCTTGCACAGGAATCGGAAATCATGCAGGTCGTCGCAGCCGTGCTTGGGAATTCTGGAAACTGCAGAGAAGGGATGGTGTATCCCCTCCTCCCCCCAAGACACCTGCTGCTTGGGTGCATCTCCTTCCAGCTCTTCGTCGGCACGGTTTTCTGCACCAGAGCGCAGAGGCAAGGGACCCCCCACAAACCACGGAGGAGGACGCTGTCCACTCCCCCCCGGCCCCCCTCGTTGGGTCCCACAGGCTCACGCTGAGAGGTGCTCAGGGTCCTGCTTGCAGAGCTGTGATCCTTCCCTCCCTGGGCCCCCGGGCTCCGCCTGGCCTCGGGGCATGTTTTTACGCGGCCCACGTGGCCCACGGAACAGTCTGCACCTGCACCTGACGTACACAGTCCTTTCGGGGAACTCAGGGACTCCAAGGACAGAAGCTGGAGGGTTTCTAGGCTGTCCAGGGCAAATAAGCAGGGAGCACTGCCTCTCTGGGGGGCTGCCTGCAACCCCGCACCTCCTCATTCATTCATTCACTAAGTTGGCCCATCAGTGAGTCAAAAGCAAACCTGGGGATACCGAGAAAACGGATAGAGTCCTGACCCATCAGGAGCTCCTGTCCGAGGGAGGAGATGAGCAACCAGAGAGACCATTACACCCGGGCACGCTGAAGGCACCGCGGAGCTGCCCCCCGTGGCCAGGAGGTTCCCGGGAACAGGGACTCTGCTTCTGTCCCCGTCAGGCACGCAGGTGGGCATCAGCTCAAGGACTCCCTACGTGTACTCAGTCACTGGGGCTCTCCCATCCGCCCAAGGATACCGGGGAGGGGAATTCTACAGAAAATTCTCCAAGGGTGGAAGGACGGTCTGGTCGAGCTAGTTCCCGGGCAGCTGGGACCCCATCTCCCCCACTAGACCCTTCACTTCATGAGGGTGGTGGACAGGAAAGCACTGGATGGGGACGCCTGGGTGCCTTCAGCCCAGGGCGTGATCCTGGGGCCCCAGGATCGAGTCCCACATCGGGCTCCTTTCAAGGAAACTGCTTCTCCCTCTGCCTGTGTCTCTGCCTCTCTCTCTGTGTCTCTCATGAATAAATAAATAAAATCTTAAAAAAAAAAAAGAAGAAAGAAAGAAAGAAAGAAAGAAAGAAAGAAAGAAAGAAAGAAGAAGAAAGAAAGAAAAGAAAGAAAGAAAGAAAGAAAGAAAGAAAGAAAGAAAGAAAGAAAGAAAGAAAGAAAGAAAGAAACCACTGGATGAAGCTGGGAGCAGAGACAGTCATCTCTAAGCTGGCAGCCTCCTGATGGCGAGGGCTGTGCTGCCCCCATCAGCCCGGGAACCCCTGAGTCGGGGTCTTGGCCTCTCCCATAAAACAGGAGATTCCTGCTTTACTTGAGCGGTCCCAGAAGGTTCTGCATCCAGGCTTCGTGGACCCCCTTGAACCGCTTACGTGGCTGCCAAAGGGCCACTCACCTTCAGCATCAAGGCTTAGCTGACTCATCTGAACACTTTCTGCTTCTTAGAAAGAAAATCCAGCTGTACCCTGGCATCCGAGATCATTTCTTTTTTTTTTTTTTTTTTAAGATTTTATTTATTCATTCATGAGAGAGAGAGAGAGAGAGAGGCAGAGACACAGGCAGAGGGAGAAGCAGGCTCCCTGCGGGGAGCCCGACGCAGGGACTCGATCCCGGGTCTCCAGGATCTCGCCCTGGGCCAAGGTAGGTGCTCAACAGCGGGGCCACCCGGGCTGCCCCAAGATCATTTCTCAAACCGCTTCTTACACGGCCGCTGACTCCAAACCACACGGCGTAGGGGGTAACTTTCCCTTAAAGGTACACAAAGTGTAAATGACTTTGTAAGGCGGACGTGGGATCCTGGGGTAGGAAGGAAGGAAATGCCATGTTCTGTTCTCAACTGCGGGATCACCAGGGGCCTTTCGCAAATACCCACGCGGGGCCAGGGCCGCAGCAGACCAGCTAAGGCCGCACCCGGGGAGGGGGAGATGCAAGCAGCCAGCTCCCTAAGCTCCCGGGATTCTGCTAGTAGCGGGGGGTAGCTGGGCTTCCAGAACAACTGGCTTCCCCATGCAAGGATCGCGGTTGTTTATTTATCCCACAGACGTGTACAGAGCACCCACTCGGTGCTGGAAACCAGGATCATCTTAACCTCTTCTATGATAACTCTGTTGGGTCTCTGGCTCGCTCTTTCTTTCTTCTTTCTTTCTTTCTTTCTTTCTTTCTTTCTTTCTTTCTTCTCTCTCTCTCTTTCTTCTTTCTTTCTTTTCTTTCATATATTTCTAGTAATGGGGAACTCACTGCTTCATGTGGCAGATCTTTTCCCAAGCGCTGGTTTTTTTAGGGAATATGTAGGGAAGGGAGATGTGTTGGGAAGGGCCAACTAAGATGCCTTGGGTCCCACTATGTGCCGGCAGCGGTGTGGGGTGCTGCGCACGCACCCTTTCTTTAAGCCTGACACCCGCCCCCGCTCCGCCCAGTGAGGCGGGGGTGGGGGGTTGGGGGGGTGGTACAAGCAAGGGCTTACAGAGGAGGGAACCGGAGCTCCGAGGAGCCAGGGACCAAGCCGAGACCACTTGGCTCGTGTGTGTGGTGCAGCCAGACCCACACCCCAGAGTGTCACTTTGGTGGAAGGTTGGGGCTGGCTGGCCAGGCAGATGTGGGAGGCAGGGCAGGTGGCCAGAAAGAACCTCCCAGGTCTCTCCCCAGCTTCTTAACCCCCCTTCCCACATTCCAGGTAGAGTAGTGGGGACCTGGGAGCTGCTGCTCCCCTGACAAGGTGGACTCACACAATGAAAGGCTGGAGCTGGGCCGGGCAATGCTCCATCCCAAGGAATGACTATCTAATGGTAATACTTGAACACATCCATTCTAAACATCCAGCCTGGGCTTCCCAGATCACAGCCCAGGGGTGACATCCCACCCTGCCCACCCTCCCAGCCGGGCTCATCCATGCAGCCGTAACAGCCGTCACCTGCTTCTGGTGCTCTTACTGTATGCCAGGCGCACCCCTTCCTTTATGCCCAGCCCTCATGACAGCCCCAAGTGCGGGATGATCCTGTTCCCTTTACAGACAGAAAGGCACAGAGACCTCTGTCTCCAAAGCCTGAGTTCTTGCCCGTGTAGACCAGCGCTTCTCAATCTGTAGATTGTCACCGTTAGCGGGTATGAAATCGACTTGGCAGCATTTTAAAAATAGAATCAGGTAGAAAAGAGTAAAACAAACAAACAAAAAATAGTGCAGATCGTAAGGGAAGGCTTGTTTCATAAACAAGGTGCGTGTGTGTCGTAGGCAAGGTCCTGATGAAAACTATGCTTATCACTGTGGGTTGTGATCAAATACTCGAAAGCCAATGGGCTGCACTGTGGTCTACATGACATTACTGTAACGTGGCTTCCGGGGATGGGGTGACTCCCAGAAGTGAGGGCTCAGGAGACCACAGGGGGAGACCACCCCTGTTTGGCGCTTAGGGGGAGAGGGGGACCCAGCAGGCACCATCGGGGAGGTGAGCGGCGGCTCCCTCCGCCAGGACCTCACTGGCCAGACGTCCCCACCCAACCCGTTCTCGGGAAAACCCCCAGGAGCCAGCCTGCGGGGAAGAGGCCCACGGTGCAGCATGAGGGGTGTGGGTCAGACACCAGGAGGGCCCCGACGAGCCAGTGCTGGAGTCCGGAATGAGCAAAGCCATTTGGGCGATGGAGCCTCCCTCCCAGAACATGTTTGAAAGCAGAGACGGGTTTTCCGTCTAGAACAGCACGGCCAGTGCTTCCCGACAGCAGACTGGGTCGGTCACAGGGCCTCTCGGAAATCGCTGGATCGAGTGATTCTCTGACACCCTGTGAGCAGGTGCGGGCGGGGAGGGGGCGGCTGGCGAGGAAGGGACAGAGCCATGGTGGCCTGGAGAACACAGAGCTTGGTGGCCACACTCCTTCTCTCGTGGTGCAGCCTCCCTCCCACCCCCCAAAGCACCCCGGGATGGGGGGGACCCAGAGGCCCAGCTCGGCCAACAGAAACCCCAAAATTGAACAAGTCACACCTCTGAGCCTCCCTGGCCTCATCTGTAAAATGGAATAATGCCTCGCCCAGCACTGTCTGACGGAAACATAACGTGAGTTGTACATGGTCTAGAGGCCATATAAAGAGGTAAAAATCAACCGGGTGGAATTTATTTTAATAATATATGTTCTTTTTTAAAAAAAAGATTTTATTTATTTAGGGGATCCCTGAGTGACTCGGCAGTTTGGCACTTGCCTTCAGCCCAGGGCGTGGTCCTGGAGTCCTGGGATCGAATCCTGCGTGGGGCTTCCTGCAGGGAGCCCGCTTCTCCCTCTGCCTGTGTCTCTGCCTCTCTCTCTCTCTGTGTCTCTCATGAATTAATAAATAAAAAAGATTTTATTTATCTGTTCATGAGAGACAGAGGCAGAGACACAGGCAGAGGGAGAAGCGGGCTCCCTGCAGGGAGCCTGATGCAGGACTTGATCCCAGGACCCCGGGATCACAACCCGAGTCAAAGGCAGACGCTCAACCACTGAGCCCACCCACGCGCCCCTAATATATGTTCTTTAACCCAATACAACCAAAACATTATCAGTCCAACACGTAGTCGATATCAAAAAGCAGCAAGATGGAAAAAAAAAAAAAATGAAAAAAAAAAAAAAAAAGCAGCAAGATTTTTCATCCTTCGTTTGCACTACAGCTTCCGAATCCCGTGTGCACCTCACACTTAGAGCACATCTGAAGTTAGACTGGCCATGGTCCCATGTGGCGGCCCCACAGCCACGTGGCCAGGGACCGCCACATCGGGCAGCGCCCATAGGGATGACCTCCAGGGCCTCCCCTTATGTGGCTGGATTCAAGGCCCGGCTGGAGTCCTTAAACATCCGCCTCCTGCTGAACACCAAGGGCCCGGGCCAGGCCCAGTTGCAGAAAGCCATTCAGGTGATGTACTGAGGGCAACAAAATGCCGCTCAAGTGGCAATAAAATGGGCCATTGATTCTGGAATGACACAGACCTGGCTGGCTCAGCGGTGTGCTCTGGGCAAGTTACTCATCCTCTCCGAGCCTCGGTTTTGCCATCTGTGAAACAGGGATCCCAACAATCGCCAACATTGTAGAGCACCACGCACGGGCCCGGCACTGTTGTCCTAAGCCCTTTAGTGTGTTAACTCCTCACCCAAGAGTCTGTTGGGCAGCATCCCAATTTCACGGGAGCACTGAGGCACAGAGAGGTTAGGGAAGTTGCCCCAGGCCATACAGCTAGCATGTGGCACGGCTAGGATTCGAACCTGGGCAGCCTGGCCCCGGGGTCCCTGTGCTAACCCCCCAGCCCACACTGCCTGCCTCCTGGGGGAGACAGTGTACATTAGCCCAAGACCGCCCTGAAAGTCCGTGGCGCGGTGCCGGGCACCCAGTGGGCAGGTAATGCATTGCTGCTGCTACCGCAGACTGGGGCACAGAGGTTTGTGGGAAGAGCCCCTGGGTGACCTGCAGCCACCTGGGGCACAGCTGGGTCATGAGGCAGCCCCTCCTGAGCCTTCCTTGTGCCACCCCCAGCCGGAGGCTGAGCGGGGAATTCGGCGGAGAAGGCATCTTCCTCATAGCGCAGGTGCACAGGCCTGTGCAGGTGGATGATTCAGGGTCTGAAGCGCCCCGGGTCGTGGCTCTGGGGGTGGTGGGTGGGCTGAGGGGGGGTGGCCTCCGTGAGAAAGGCAGCCCCACCTGTTCCAAGGGCGGGGCGGGGAGCCCCGTGTGGGCGCCTGCCCGGGTCCCCCTGCCAGCACCTTCTGAGGGTGGAGGATGAAAGAGGAGGGGCTCCGAGGTCAAAGGGCCGCGAGCCTGGAAGTGCCCAGAGGTCTTGGCAACATCCCAGGCCTGGGAAGTCGTCGCATCCGCAGGACGAAGCTGTCACTCACCCTGTGGGTCGCTGAACTACAGACCTGGCCCAGACTACAAAGAGGCCAAAAGTCAGCCAGCAGGTGAGGCTGGCTCCAGCGGCTCTATAAACCACCAAGACCCACTTTTCCCCATCACTACCGGCCTGCTGCAGAGCCAGCCCCCTCCTGGGGCTCGGAGCCCCAGGGCCCCCTCCCCACCACCCAGCTCGGTCCTGAGCTTCACTCTGATTGGGCCTGCTTTGGTCACATGTCCACCCTCCAGCCTACGCCTCCACCTGTAACCCGACCTGGAGACCCCGCCGGTGGAGGCAGTGACTGATCTCTACCGTGTCCGCCGCCAGCTGCATTTTGGCCAGGCCTGGCTAGGGACCTGGGCAATCCAATCCCCTCTCTAGGCTCCCTGGACTGGAGCAAATCCTTTAAACTCTGTTTAAAAGAAACAAATTTTTTTCAAAGTCTAATGTAAATCATATCTAAGTGGAGATGCTGGGGTCAGGGTCGAAGCCTGGAGGCGGGAGGCAGGACCCTCACCCTGCAGTCCCTCCCCTCCCCACAAGCACCCCAGGAGCCCCCCTCACTCCCAAGCCACCGGAGCCTGCACGGCCCCGCCCACCGTCAGGGTGATGGAACCGCCCAGGTGAGGTCAGGGAAGCCCGGACCGGACCAGGCGAGGCCGCGGGGTCCTGGGGTACACAGGAGAGGTGGGGGACCTGTGACCCTCTCGCACCGTCGCCCCCAGCACCGCCCCCCACACCGTCAGCACCCCCGGCCCCTCCAGCAAGGCCCGGCCTCCCACCGTGACCTCACACCCAGGGGGGAACCGTGAGCCTGGTGATGGCACAGTCAGGGCCTCTGCCTCGAGGGGCCAAGCTGGAGAGAGGGTGACCGCCACTACCTGGTCCCCAAGAGCAGGTGAGGCCAAGGCTGAATTGCATCACCACTGGCAGTTCGGTGGGTAAAGCGTTTTCCTGCCCTCTGTCTCCCTGGATTTTCTCGAGGGCCGCAAGAGGCGGTGGGCCCGGGTGCAGCAGCCTTCCTGTCATCGTGTCCTCGAGGGACAGGACGGAAGAGACGGTTGCATGGGAGTCCCGAGGACAGAACGACGTCCAGCACAGGGATGCTGCAGGGAAGCAGATTTCGAAGCGACCCGAGGAGGAACCCGGTGACCTTCAGAGGGAGAGAGGGAAGGGCAGCCTGGGGAGGGACGTGCGTCGGGTCACAGAGGCAGAGGCTGAATGGTCACCGGCAAGCCCTGTGCCTGTTAGTGCTGTGTGACCCGGGGCAAATGACTTCTCCTGTGCTTTGCTTCACAGACCAAGCCCCCCGCCTCCAGTCGGGGCCGGGCCAGCCCACTCCCCACGTGCAGAACTTTCCAAAGCGTCCCTCTGACCCGCGGGAGTCCTGTGCCATTGCACCACCTCTGAGGGTTCCTAGTGCTGAGGATCCCAGTACCCAGCACTGAGTGCCATAAAACACCCGCGTTATTACGCTCAGGGTCTGGGGGCTCGCGGCCCCTGGGCACACGGGGGATGGCCTCATCCCGCTCTGTGCCGTTGGGGCCCCGGCTGGGCTCGAAGGCGGGGCTGACCACGGGGTGGGCCCGGGAACCATCTGGAGGAGTCTGGCGGTTGGTTGGCGCTGGCTGCCCGCGGGACCGGACTCGTCCACGCGGCCTCTCCCCAGGTGGACTCGCTGGGGCTTCCTCGCAGCGTGACAGCCGGGTTCAAGGAGCGAGCATCCCGGAGAGCGGGACGGAAAGGCATCTTTATCACCTGGCCTGGGTCAGGAGGTCAGACACAAAGCCCCGCCACCTACACAGCTCCACCCGGGTTCCAGGGAAGGGGACCCAGACCCAGCATCGGGAT
The DNA here is from genome assembly GCF_003254725.2 of Canis lupus dingo. NCBI lineage: Eukaryota > Metazoa > Chordata > Mammalia > Carnivora > Canidae > Canis > Canis lupus. Next base: position 78,092,162 of record NC_064244.1, on the reverse strand, counting down.
GGGAGGAATGTCAAGGTCATGCTGAACCAAGAGCAAGAGAGATGGGAGATAGTGTCACAAGCCGCCTCTGGAGAATTAGAACCTACCGCATGTCAGTTGGGGTCCGACCCCCCAAGAGGCCAGTTTGCATCACCAGCCTCAGTGTCCTTGCACCTGCTGTTCCTTCTGACCGGAAGACCCGTCTGCCCGGCCGGCCCCCGGCCCCTCCACCTGGCTCACCTCAACTCACCCTTCAGGGCTCAGGGGAGATGTCCTCTCTTCCCAGGAAGCCTGCTCTGACCCCCCCACCCCACCCCAGCTGAGTTGGGGCCCCTGTTGACCACCACCACATGCGCCCCTCCGAGCACTCTGGCTTCTTTGCTGGTTGGTCTCCAACAGACTGAGGCCCCCACGGGCCCGGGCGGTGTCCACCCTGTCCCCCGCCTACCATTCTATCCCCAGCACCGGGCCCAATTCCGCCCCCTCTCTGGATCCTGCCAGGGGCCAGCCAGCAGCCACCTCCCTCAGGCAGCCTCCCCAGACTGTCCCAGGCGGTGCACCTCCCCTGCAGGCCCCCAGCCCCCCCCAGCAGGTGTTTGGGAATGCGGGGATGAAAGGACACAGCCCCGCCCCCTGTTCCCAAGCCAGAGCTTGTTACTGCAGTAAAAGCAGCAGCAAATTACCAGGCGGCTGGAGCTGTAATGATTAAAACAAGGCCATTGTTCTCGGCTGCTAATTGCATACCTGGGGAGTGAGGCCGAGGCACCCCCCCCCCCCCCCCGCCCCCGCTGTTAACCCCGACCTCGGCCACAGGGCCGGGGCGGGTGCAGCCTGGCAAGGGAGCCCAATGCAGAGGTGACGGGGCGGGAGGGGGTGTCTGGGAGCAGAGTGTCCCCACAGGAGTGACCGCACCCACCTCACCTGGGGACCTGTTGAAAATGCAGATTCCCAGGCCCCGCCCGTGAGATCTGGGTCTGGCGGAAGGGGGCGGGGGGTGTCCGAGGGCCCAAGGACCTGGATTCTCCGTGGGCTCCAAGCCTGGGGTTTCAACCTGCCCCACCCCGAAGCCAGACAGAGCCCCGCCCTCACCTGACCGGCTCACTCGGAGAATGTGGCAAGATCCAAGAAAGTGACCCGGGGAGGGGACAGGAGAGGGAGGCTTCCCAGGAGCTTGGGCCGAAGCTTCCGCGAACTGAGAGACCCAGGACGAGTCACCGCACCTGTCTGAGCGCCGCCAGATGGACGGGGAGCAACCAGGGCCCCCCGGGGCCGAGGACGAGCCCCCACCGCGGGTTCGGGCGCTTGTGCGTTTTGCAGCATTTGCCAAAGCAAAGTATGTTTGTACTCGTTGCCTTGTCCCCCTCGAGTGGTCAGAGCTGTGGGCCCCCTAAAAACTGAAGAAAGTGATTTGGGCCTCCGCAGGGCCCTCCCGCGGCGCAGCCCCTGGGAATGCACCTGGCACAGGTAGCGAGGCCGACTGACAAGGCTCCCCCCCCCCCACCCCTCATCTGTAGAACGGGGTGGAACCCCCGAAGCCTCACCCCGGGCCACCATCAAATGCACTGGCACCAGCAAGGCCTCTGTGGGTGCCCCCCGGGCTGGGCGCCCCCTGGGTGACGGCGGCCTGCACCGGCGGGTGAGGAGCCAGGGAGCCAGGGAATGTCACTGCCATGCTCCTGCCACACGGCCCAGCCATCGAGACCCCGTTTCCTGGAAATGCAGGAGGAAAGATAAGGCCCCCTTTTGCCAAAGCAGTTTAAGAACAGCCCTGCCGCGGGGCTGGGGAGCGGACTCAATGAGCCAGGTCTTCTGGGACTGGACCTTGACCTTGACAGGAAGGGCCTTGACCTTGACGCCGTGGGTGGGTGGGGAAGGCACCTGCTCCCAGGAACGAGGCCGACACCCCAGCAGAAGATGATGGAAATTTAGGGCAGGAGGAGAGCTTGGGGACACGGGGTGGGTGCAGGTGCATCCTGCGCTGTCAGCGGCTGTGAATGACAAAAAAGCAGGACGCTGGGACCGGGAGAGGCCAGGTGACCCCAGGCACTGATACACATGACGTCTTCTTAAAGGACTTCCTGGAGGAGGTGACTTTTGAGCAGGGAGGGAAGGGGCGGGGATGGGCAGAAAGAGCAGAGGAGGCCAGGAGTTAACAGTCCTCAGCGCAACTAGGGACGTTAGTTAAGCACATACTCTGTCAGGATTTGCCCGAGGGCCACACTCACCTCACTGCACTCTGGGAATTTTTTTGTCGTCATTTATATATTTGTTTTTTTCCTTTTTTAAAGATTTTATTTATCTATTTGTGAGAGAGAGAGAGAGAAGGAACAAGTGGTGGGGAGGGGGCAGAGGGAGAAAGAGAGAGAAAAGCAGATTCCTGCTGAGGAGGGAGCCGGATGCAGGGCTTGATCCCAGCACCCCGGCATCACCACCCAAGCGGAGGGTAGATGCTTAACCGATTGAGCCACCCAGAGGCCCCTATGCTTTTCTGCTAAGCTTTTATTTTTATTTTTTTATTTATTATTATTATTTTAAGATTTTATTTATTTATTCATGAGGGACACAAGAGAGAGGGGCAGAGACACAGGCAGAGGGAGAAGCAGGCTCCACGCAGGGAGCCCGACGTGGGACTCGATTGCAACACCCTTTTTTTTTAAATTTTTTATTTTATTTTATTTATTTATGATAGGCACACAGTGAGAGAGAGAGAGAGGCAGAGACCCAGGCAGAGGGAGAAGCAGGCTCCATGCACCTGGAGCCCGACGTGGGATTCGATCCCGGGTCTCCAGGATCGCGCCCTGGGCCAAAGGCAGGTACTAAGCTGCTGCGCCACCCAGGGATCCCTGCAACACCCTTTATAGCAAAAGCCCCCCACCCCCACTCCCGTGTGGAATCCAGAGCTGTCAGGGCTTCTCGATCTGAACCACACACTCGTGCCTCCTTTTGAAGACATCCAGGTCCTTTTCTTCTGTAGAACGTGGCTTCGGAGGATGTTTCCTCGTGGGCCAGAGTCATTTGAGCTGGGACCATCCTGGGTGCCCCCTGCGTGGCTTGGAATTCCTTCCCTTACAGTGATGTCAGGTTGGGTGGCTTGACTAAGGTGGTGCCTGCCAGGGTTCCTTGCTGCCAGGTTACTCTTTCTTTCCTTGTAACTAATGCGTCTTTGTGACGACTCACTTTGAAACAGTGCAAGCATCCGTCTCTTCATCGGACCCACGCTTTATCCTCTTGCTGAGTTCTAGCAGGAGGGACGCACGGCTCCTTGCTGTATGCAGCACCTTATAATCCATAGCTAGCATGGCGCGTGATCATGAGCCAGGGCCCGTGGGTGCCCCTCCAAGTGGCTCCTGGGGCCTCGGGGCCCGGCTCCATCATTCTGAGAGCGTCCCCTTGCTTTCTGCCACAAGATATCCCAGCGGCATCTTGCGCTTTCCCTTAGACTCAGGTCTCCAAAGAACCCTGGTTCCTGTAGTCGAGAAGGGTACATAGAAGCCAACATCTGGGGGCCCAGGGTGCTCGCTGCAAGTGGGAAGGTGCTGCTCCCGGGCCCTCTCAGTGGACAGAGCAGGGGCCGGGGGCAGGACACCCATATGTGCATGTATACACACGTGCGTCTGCACGGGGAGAGCCTAAGGCACACGTTTAAATCTGTATTTATTTCTGTGTCTCTCATACTGAAAACCACACAGACTCTTGAAATTCCAATCTGACAGCACAGGGCTCGTCTCCCTTCTCTCCCTTTCTGTACCTGCAGCTCCCTTCTCGGACGTGCAAGTCTGGCTTCCTTTATCCTTAGCATATTGACCAGTTTGGGGGATCCCTTATGTGTAACAAGTTTCCCACCTCTGCTTCCCCACCCTCCACCCCTCCCACCCCCTGCGCACATACCGGGATGCCCTCCTCACCCCTCGCAGGCTCGGGCATCCCCTCTGGGCCGCTCCCCCACGTGGACAACCTCTGACCCTTTGGGCTGTGGCACCCACACAGGCCAACCCTCCACAGGGGTGGCCTTCTCCCCTTGCTCGGGCTCTTGTCCTCCGGGCCGCTGGTACCCCGCGGACACTCCCCTTCCCGGAGCTAGTAAGTAGCGAAGCTCGGATTCAAAACCAGATCTCTCGGCTGCAGACTCTGGGCCCTCGACCACTGCGTCCTCTCCAAAGTCCCGAGGAGGAGCACGCTTGGTGTCCAGGTGGATCTCCCCAGTTGGAGATCCGAACTGGGACGGAGGCCACTCTCAGCCTGAGCCAGGACAGGTTCTCCAGGGGGAACAGGCCGCCACCCTCCCCACCTCCAGCCCTTCAGCACGGCTCGTAGGCCTCGCCAGGGAGGAACTCGGGAATTTTGAGTCATCTGCCTGCCTGTGGCAGGTAATAAAAACAGCTCACCATGTTTTCAGCGCTGCAGTTTACAAAGTCCTCTGTAACTTGCTGAGTCTTCACACCGGCTCCGGGAGGGCAGGCTCAGCAAACCCGTTGTGTGGTCAGTGAAACCTGCGCTCAGACCGGGACAGAAATCCGACGGCTAGCGGGTGTCAGCCGGGGAATCCTCCCGGGCCTGACCTCCCCTTCACCGCACCCCACGCCTCCCCACTTCCCTCCGGGGGGACGGCTCGCCTCGCCCCTGAGCCCCTCCAGAGGACTCGCAAGTGTGTGGCTCCGGTCACACGGGGTGGCGCTGGCAGCTCTGTCCCTGCTCTTCAGGGCTCGCCGTCTGGGGCAGGCGTCCCAGGGGGCCGTGGGGACACGCACGCCCCTCTTCCTAGCAGCCTGGCTGCTGACTCTTTTTAACTGGGCCAGCACACCGAGGGGTGGCCCGTGCGTCGTGCGGGGTTCTCCGTCGCCTGCCCCATTCTCCTCGGGGAATGCCACGTGCGCCGGACAGACGGCCACCTCAAAGGCGGGCCCAGCCCCAACGCAGGACAAACCCCTGCGTCTGCGGGCCCGGGACCAAGGCCGGCCTGTGAGTGCGGCCAGCGCCCCGGCCCAGCACGGTGACTCCGCTCAGGCCGCATCCCGGGCAGGGGAGCCGGGTGGGCGGGGGGCGGCCCCCCAGGCTGCCTCGTGGGAGCCCCGGGCAGGCCAGGCTCCTGCGTGCATCAGCCCCAAGCCGAGCTCAGCCCGGAGCCTCTTACCTGGCCGGCCGGGGACACCACTCCCCACGGTGGGAACAACCTTCGTCCCCCAAATTCCTCAGGAGGGAAACTGAGTCATGGCGCAGCCCCCAGCTATGCGAGACCGGCTGAGGCAAGCGGATGACCGCCCTCCCCTCCTCACAACCGCTTCAGAAACCCCCTCCCCTCCCCAGTGCATCCTGGGGGGCCCACCCTCTCCCCCTGGGCGTAGGAGAAGGTCGAGGCCAGCCCGCAGCCACCTGTGGTCCCGGTAAAGGGTGGGCCACACGCAAATGCCTCCCACTGGCAGACAGGGGTCCGTGGTAGCCGGGGCATGGCAAGGCCAAGAGAAGAGGCCTGTGGAAACGTCTGGCACTCCCCTGTCAGGCCTCAGTTTCCCCATCTGTAAAACAAGACTGTTCTTTTTTTTTTTTTAGATTTATTTATTTATTCATGAGAGACACAGAGAGAGAGAGGCAGAGACACAGGCAGAGGGAGAAGCAGGCTCCGTGCGGGAGCTCGATGCGGGACCTGATCCCGGGACCCCAGGATCACACCCTGAGCTGGAGGCAGACGCTCCACCGCTGAGCCACCCAAGGGCCCCAAGACTGTTCTCTCTGACCAGTGGTAGGTATTGTGTCCTGCATGCGGCCGTGGCCCCCTTGGGGGTGGGGCTTGCCCGGCAAGTAGGACTCCAGCTCCCACCGGGACTATGTCCCCAGAGCTAGACCTTGGGCTTCTCTTCATATATGGGGTGAGGGTGAGTTGAGGCGGGTGGGGCCCTATTTACAGTTTGGCTGGAAAAGAATAAGGTGTGAAAACCACGGACTGGGGGGAGCTCGGGGCCTCCCGCTGGCCGTTCCTGGCTCCCCTCCCTCCTCCTTATTAAGCTCACTCAGCACTCAGACGGCGCAGATGGGCCCTGGGAGACAGGGCGCCAGCTGGGCACTCGGGCCCGCTCAGGCCAACACCTGAGTGTCCCAGGGATACTCAGGAAGGCACCTGTGAACAGGTAGGGTCCAGCTCGGGTCCAGAAGATGGGGCTGTGGACGAAAATGAGTTGAGAGCTGCCTCAGTTTCCCTTGGGTGCTCATCCTTGTAAAGGCCAAACTAGCGGGGAGGCTGGGGGGAGAAGCATCCTCAGGTGTCCCCAGGTTAATGCCAAGAGTACAGAGAGAACAGGATTGTGATCTTGCCTCGGGGTCGCAGGTACCCAGGAGCTGATGCTTAACTGTAATTACACCCGAGCCAGAGAGCTGTGACCAAGACACAGCCAGACGGCACTTCAGGATGGGACACATGCCACAGAGACAGGGCGATGGGGTAGACGGGGTGGGGGCAGCACTGGATGAGTCCCTGGGGAAGGCCCCTGTCAGGGGGTGCCCCATGATCCAGCCCCAGGGGCCGTGAAGTGGTCCCTGAGACTCGGGAAGGGGATTCATCCAAGCAAAGGCCCTGGGGTTGGAAAAGGGTTTGGTTTTTTGGAGGAACAGAAAGGTCTCTATGGGTACAGCTGTCTCCTCACAGGCCTGCAGCCCCACTGCCTTTGGGGGGCACCTGCCTGACCCCCCTCCATCCCCACCCTGGGCCTAGAAGTGTGCACCCAGTGAATTCTCTGCTTCCTCCATCTCCTGACACTCAGCTGCCCTAACTCTTTTGGAGGCAGAGTCACAGGTGAGAATTCCTGTCCCAGGCCATCAGGAGAGGACCATGGGCCGCGCCAGGGCAGGCTGGGAAACTCAAGACACAGGGACCTCAGGATCCTGACTGCGTGGCTGCCTCCCTGTTCCCCCCCCCTCCACCCGCCTGGCTCAGGTGCCCAGACACGTGCCAGCCTCTTCCTGGTGGGGGCCCCGCCCTGGCAGACGAAGCTCGCCCAAGAGCAGGTGATGTCACTGCCTCGGGGCCGGGCACCCGCTGCCCTGGGAGTGATGGGCAGCCTGTCCTGGCGGTGGGGCAGGAAGAGCGGGCTGCCCCCCGACTGCAGAGGAAGGCAGGGCGACATGTGTCAGGTGCTTCCGTCACAGCTCCCGGCCCTCCCGCCGTCCCGAGGCCTTCCGCAGACACAGGGGCCGTCTCGGGGCCCGAGCCCTGTCTGCCGGGGGCCAGGAGCCAGGAACTGTCAGGTTTTGGCAGCCAGGCTCTCCTGAGGACGAGGTGCAGGGACGGCTGAGCGGGGGCGGCGGGGAGCACGTCTCCGAGCAGGTTTTACGGTGCCTGGGCTGGCAGGTGCTCCCGAAGGAGATGTCACCGTGGAGACGGGGTGGGGGGTCTGTGGGAGGCAGCCCCGCGGTCCCCAGCAGCCTCGCCGCCGCCTTGGGAAGGGGCGGCCGGGGGGTTCAGCAGGCCCCGAGGTCTCAGGGCGCCGGGCCCCGCCTCGGGGTGGACCTGGTGCTCCCCCCACGCCTGCGCTCGGCCGGCAAGTTGTAATGAGCCCCCCCACCCCCCAATCAGGCCGTCAGAGCTGCCTTCCCGTTTGCAGGACACACGCGGTTACAGGCAGCAGCTAAATGACATTCCCTGGTGCACCCAACACCCAGGCTGGAGCAGCCTCCAAGGCCACGGACCTGAGCTCCGCAAAATGCCACGGCTGGAGGGAAAGGGGCCCGTGTGGGGCGGACGAAAGAGAACCGAAAGGCAACTGAAGGCTGTGAAGCAAAGAAAGAGGCACCGGCCAGACTCTGGAAACCACGTGCTGAGCCCTGCCCTCAAGGTCCCTCTATCACCCCTGACCTGGGCCTCAGTTTGCTCACCTGTAAAATGGGGGAACGAGGCCGCATGAGGCCACGGACGGGCAGGCGGGGCAGGTGAGAGATGGCGGGTTCCCAGAGCAGAGGGCCGAGGCCGGGAGACCTTGGTGGCCGCCCAGGAGGCTCGGGACGGCGGCCCCCCAAGCTCACTCGGGAGCTGGGGCCATGGGACCACGGGAGCCAGGACTTTACCCCAAAGCAGCACACGCACCTCACATCTCGGGGCAGCCCGCAGCTCCCGGGGAGGGTGCCTGCCCCAACTGTGGCCGGATGGCCCGTCGGAGCTCACATGAGGTGACTCGTGGATCACTACGGTTTGGGTTTCGGAGGATTTTAACATGAGGGTCTCTCTCCCCGTCACCCGCGTTACCGGCAGGGGCGGCCTCGTCCACCTCGGAATCCCAGGACTTGGCTGCAGCCAAACATTTAGAGGAAGAGGAGTCGTATGATCACTCGTGCTGTGGGGCGGTCCCCACACCCGGCCCAGCCCAGGAAGGGGACGGGGCTGGGGGTGCCCAGGAACCTGCACCACCATCCAGCTCCCCTGACACCCCCTAGGGAAGGAGGGGGAAGTCTCTGGGGGCTCCCAGTGCCCTCGTGCTGCACAGGGACCAGCGGGGTCCAGAGAGGGCCAGGGGCTCGCCCTGGGTCACACAGCAGCCAAGCCACCCTCCTTAGCGTCCCCTCCTTCCCCTGCCCACTCCTCGCTGTCCCCCCAGCCTCCCCCCCCACCCCCTACCTGCCCACCAGCCGCACACCTGGCAGCTGGGCTCTCCCTTCCGAGCACCGGGCTTCTGTGGGCCGCAGACACACCGCCCTCGGGGCTGGCCTCCCCCCAGATGTCTCCCCTGCGCTGTCCCTGGTCCCCCGACCTAGGAGCCCCCGCCTGGAAGGTCTCCGGCCGCCGCACACCTCACTGCCCTGACGATTCCACCCGCCCTGGGGCCCGCTGCTCCTTCCCTTGGTCCGCTGGGACTCAGGCCTGTGCCCCGGCTCCCGAGGACTCCTATCACCTGCCCTGGACGCCGGCCCTGCATCCCGTGAGCCAGAGGGCGGTGGCGGGCCCCGGGGACGGCTGTGGGTGGTCGGGGACAGCACAGAGCTTAGTGCTCAGCGGTCATACTCTCGGTCCTGCTGTCGGGGTCACAGGTCCTCGTGGAGGAGGGGACTCGGGCCAGCTGAGGAGAAGCTGCCCTGTGACGGGCACTCTCTGTCCCCCTAGGTCACTGCCGGTGTGTCTGGGGCGGACAGCTGTCCTTCTGTCTGGCCTCCGACCACCCAGCATCTGAACCCAGCTGTGAGTCTCGGGGGCCCCGCCTCACTGCCCCCCAGGCCTGCCAGGCTGCCTCCCGGCCTCCCTCAGCCACTCGGATGCCCCTGCCCAGACTCTGAAGCCAGAGCGGCGGGGCTGGCGGCGCCGTGGGGCACAGGCACGTCCAGTGTGCAGGGTGGTGGCCTAGGTGACCGGTTCCCTTGGCAAGTGTGCAGGAGTGAGGCAGGCCGGGAGCCCCAGGATGGGCGGGGACAGGCACTGTCCCTGCCCACCCGACGGCATCGTGCCCTCCCCCTGCTTGGGGAGCCCCAGAGACACTCAGGCTTGTCTGAGCCAAGCTGGGCCGTCCCATGTCTCCAGACGCCAACGGAGGTCTCCCAAGAAGGGGACGCAGGAATCGCCACCCGGGCCCTGAGGCCAGGCTGGGCCGCGGGCTCTAGCAGCCCCGGGGCTCCCACTCTGGGTGTGCTGGTGGGCGCGACAGTGGGGTCCCCTGACTGCTTCCCGCTGGCACTCACAGCGGGAGCCTCTCCGCCGCCCCACCTCCCACAGCAGCGCCAACACCCCCTTCCCGGGCCCCAGGGTGGTCTCGCACAGCCTCGGGCCGGAGCCTGGACAGACGCGGGCTCAGGGGACGGACCCACAGCCAGGCCGGGGAGTCAGCCTGCAGGTGCTTCCCAGCTCAGCTGCGTGACCTGGGGCGCAGGATGGCTCGGGGGGTCAGGGACCTCGGATGCGGGGATCCCCCGCTCGCCCCAGGCCCGGCAGGCGTGTCCTGCAGACACGGGCCTACTACGTGGGGCTCTGGCGGCCACATACGGCCTCTGTTACACATTTTTGTGTTTCTGCCAACCCTTCACAAGTGTGCCAACTGTTCTTACTCTCAGGCTGTGCAAGTGCAGGCCAGATGCGCCTCGCCCCCGGAAACCCTTCTGGAACGGATGTGCCACGTTGGGCCCCTGGGACAGTAAGAAGTCCTTCATGACGGCCCCGCGCAGTCCCGGCCACTCGAGTCCGGGCGTTTCCGAGACCCATCAGCTGGGGAGGTGGCAACGGGGTAACGACCGTGGACCTGGGCTCAGATCTTTGCTCTGCTGCTTCCGACACGGCGGCCGCGGGCTCCTTACCTGTGGGATGGGGATGACCTGAGTGGCAGCTCACGGGGGCGGCTGTGGGGATAAAGCTCCCCGGGAGCACTCGCCCGGGCTGACGGGCACGAAGCCGGGAGGCGTCCGGTGGCCCCATCCTGCTCTGGGGTGCCGGATACCCATGAACCTGTGCGAGTCCCACCCCTCTTGGGCCTCAGTTTCCCAAAACGTTGCTCGTTGGACAGATCTCTGCCTACCGTCCACCCTCCAGGAGTTAGGAAGATGAGAGCCTCCGTGCACGTGTGTGCGCCCCGTCCTGGCAGCTGCCCCAGGCCGCGGGCAACCCCGGAGCGGCGCAATGCAGCAGTGAGGGCAGCCAGGCCTGGTGCCCAGCCTACCTGTCGGGTTCGCGGCTGCCCCCCCCCCCCCCCCCCGCCCCAGAGCCCAGGCTCGGGCCCTTCCATCCCCCGAGGCTGCTGCGGAGACCCTGGGGGTGGGCGGGCTCTCTCCTCTGACGCGCCGTCTCCCCAGGGCCCCTCGGCCTCGAGATCGCCGTGGGGTCCTGCCCCGCGGCCTAGCCCCACCCGCTGGGGGACAGCCAGTCACCCGGGAGGGATGGGTGGCTCCCAGCAGGGCCCCGCGAGAGGCTGCTCAGAAGCCTCTGCTCCCACGTCAGGGAGACGCTGCTTAGACCCACAGTGCTCTGGGCCCTGCTCTGCGCTGGGCACTTCACGAACACGGTGGCGTTTATCCGGGGAGGCGGCACTGCGGGCCACCCTCACAGGGCCCCAGCAGGGCTGCCGGGGGAGGCGGCTGGCCGAGGGCCCACAGCATAGAGGAGGCCGAATGAGAACCCCGCACTGGGTGGCTGCAGAGCCCTCGAACTTCTCCCCTGCTCCCCAGCCCTTAGAGTTGGAAATGACCTTCGACCTCATCATCCCCCCCCGCCCCCCCCGCCCCGTGCATGTCCGATTCACAGCAGCCGCTGTGGACCGCTGTCGGGATGCCTCCGATGACAGGAGACTCACTCCCTCCAAAGTGCTCTTGTCGCTGCAGGAGCCCCGCTGGCGGCTGCGCTTTCCTTCGATGGGACCCACACCACATCTGCGAAAGCCCCTCCTGGGGGTGAGTCACTCATAACCCCAACGACTCACGTTGCCAGAGCCTCCTCTGTGCCAGGTGCTGTGCAAGCGCCTTGTCAGCCAGATGAGACATGTCCATCCTATACAGGAAGAAACTGAGGCCCAGAGAGGAGAAGGGCTTGGTCCAAGGCTGCACAGCCAGCTGAACTCAATAGGACCCCAGAGCAGAGCTGAGCAGCTTCAGAGGGGCAGAGGAGGGTGGGCGGGCTGGGGAGGGATGGGGCCAGCCCCCCTGCGTCTCAGCACAGCAGGTGGGGGCCGGGGGGGTGGTCGGGGGACCAGGGGCGGCTGCCAGAGCAGGGAAAGCAGAGGAAGGGCGACCTGAAGGCTCGGGGACCCAGTATCTGCAGCCTGGGAGCCCCGCCTGTAAGGTCACCCTGGGGGGAAGCCGGAGCCCCTCTGGCAACCGGGGGCAGGGAAGGAGGGAAGGATCGGTGTCCTGTGCTGTGAAAAGAATCAGCCCACCGGCCACCATCTCCGGCCACCATCTCCGGAGCCAGGAGAAGAAACAAAGTGTCATTGTCCTGCCGCATGCAGTCACGTTCCACGGGGCTGTGACCTCATCCCCACGAAGAGACCAGGGCCGAGGGCAGCCATGTGACTGGGGACCAGGCCGCCGGCCACTCGCGGCTCCAAGCCCAGCACGCAGGCCCCACCAAACAAAAGCTACCTCCTAATTGCCCTATTTGCCCTGGCATTAGGGCCAGTGGGGCCCACGGATCCGCCCTGTCATCCCAGCCAGGAGCTCATTCCCAGGGCCTGCGCCCGCCTGTCCCGCCCTCTGCGTGGTTCCCAGCGCATGCCCGCCCCACCTGCCCGTGGGCACTTGGCTGGGCCCTGGCTCCCGGAGCAGAGGGGGAGCAGGCCCAGGGGAATGAGCGGGGCTCCTGCAGACGGACGGCGGCGGCCCCCCCTTCAGGGCTGTGCAGCCTTGGGCAAGTGCATCCACCTCTGAGTGAAACAGGACGAAGAACAGCGAGGACGAGACCGTGTCTGACACAGTGCTCGGCCCGAGCGGGTGCTCGTACAGGAGTGGGGGGCGGGGGGGCAAATATCTAAATTTGTGAACAGCCGGACGGGGGGGGGGGCTCCAGCAGGAGCCCCCTTGTGGAGACTGAGCGGGCCGGGGCAGCTGAGGCAGGGGGGGTGACAGGGACAGGGGCAGAGGGGCAGAGGGACCGAAGAGCGACCAGTGAGACCGCTGGGTCCCGGCTCTTCAAGCCCGCCCACGCCGGGAGCGCCGGACCTTGGGAGGCAGTTGGGGTCCCTCACCGATGTCCCTGGGAGCTGGTCACCCCGGGCTAACGCTGGTCCTGTCCCAGCCCCCTGGCCTCGCCCGGTGGCTGTCTTCTTGCTGGGCATGTCCCAGGCGCCACCTCTCCTGCTCCCGAGGGTCCAGGCCAGCCCCCCACCTGCACCCCAGTGGCCACGGGCTCTTCCCGAGGAGAAGGCCCCCACCTCCCAGCCCGTCACCAGTCCCTCTGTCTTCTCGTCAGCCAACCTGGAAATCATTTTCAGGGGGGACAGGCCGGGAGTCCCTGAGCCTAAGTGCCCCAGACCCTGTTGGCCTGGGATGTGGGCCTCAGGCGAGCCCCTCGTCCTCTGCGCCCCACTGTCGCAGCCTAGAGTGAAGGGGTCGGGTGCGCCCCCGAAGCCGGCAAAGGAGCACAGGTGAGGGGCACGAGGATGCCAGCCCCGGCCGACGGTGGCCGGCCCCAGGCCAGGCGACCTCAGGTGGCACTGCGGGCAGCGGGGGCCTCCCGTCACAGGCGGGGCCCCCGTGCTCTGCACCCAGCCGGGCCTGGCCCAGCCGCTCCAGGCCCCAGGGAGGCCGCATGGGCGAGCTGGCAGCCCACAACGCCCGACCCGGCGGCAGGCAAGGACAGGCAGAACGGGAGCGGCGCTCGGGGCAGGGACCGCAGAGTGGCAGAGACACACAGGACTCGGGACGCAGAGGAGTCACCAAAGCAACGGGCTCCGGTGCGACGGCAGAACTCGGCACGTGCACGTGTGTGTGTCGGGGCCCAACATCTGCCCTGCAGCCGTGACACGAGGAGGGGAGACTCCCAAGGGCTCCGGACCCGGGACAGTCTGCGATTCTCTTAGGCGACAATACACTAACACTGACGATCAACTAGGGGGACCTGGGCCGGGGCCACACCGGGTCCCAGACCCTTCCAGGCTCAGGAACCAGGCAGAGCTGGGTCCTTACCCTGGAGTGAACCAGGTTACCAGGCTCTCTGCACCCCAGTTCACTAGTCTGGAAAAGGGGGGCCACCTGCCCCATGAGATGGCACTAGGGGCTGACGCAGGTGCTGCAGGTGAAGCGTCCGGTTCTCACGGGCACTTGGGAAAGGCCCGTCTTCATCCTCTTCTCGTTCAGGGGCCGCCCGGCTCCCTCTGCTGCATCGGAGCCTCGAGAAACAACCTTGAGGCAGAAGGAGGGTCGAGGTGGCCTAGGGAAGCTGAAGGAGCTCGTCCCCTGGGTGCTGCGTACTGCAGGGAGCAAGTGTGGGGAGTGGGGGGGATCGGGGGATGGGAGAGGCGCCCAGGCCGGGGAGGGAGCCGCCGCGCCACCTGCCTCTCACCTTCACCCATTCCTATCTAGCGCCCCTCACAGGATCCTGGGTTCTCCAAAGCCAGAGACGCGGACACCCCGTCACACCCTCAGCACGTGCCCAGTGCCAAGGGGATGGAAAGCCTCGCAGGTGCGCACAAGGCCAGTAGGGGAGCCCCCGCCGGCCGGACGCTCCCTCTGGGGGCCAGGTGGGATAAACGGCCACCTAACCCGCAGGCCCCGTGTGGGAACTACACGCGCAGGACCGGGCCCAGCCCCCGGCTCGCAGCAAACACAACTGGGGCAGAGAAGGGGGCCGCGTGAGGAGGGGGCCGCCCAGCGTCCCATTTAGCCCCTAACAGAGAACTGAACTCGGAGAGCCGGCCGCCAGAAGAGGCGCGACACAAACGGAGAAGCCCAGAGGCCTTGCAATCCGGGAGGAAGATGCCCACATGCCTCCTCCAGCTTTATTGCTGAACACAGACCTCAGGGGCTTAACCACTGCAGCCATGACGAGGCGCTGCCAGTCTGGAACCTTCTGAATTCTCCAACTGGGGCTGTCCGTTGAGGAAGGCAGGGACCCAGTGCCCTTCTGCCTAGGGTCCCTCGACACTGCTGTCAGGAGACAGGGGCTCTCCCTAGGCCAGTTTGTGCTCCTGCCCAAGCTCTGCCTAAGGTACCAGTCATCCTGGGACTGTCACAGACCTGGGCGGCCACACCAGCACTCTGGGACCAGGATGTCACCGCAGTGGTCCACATGGACACCAGGAAAGCTGTCACATGGAGAGCAAGGGGCTGCGGTGTTTGGGCTGAAATCAGAACTCCCTGAGGCTTCTGCAAGAAATCCAGAAGTGAAGGGCAGAGAAAAATAAACCAGCACCTTGCAATGCGCTTTGGTGACTCTGGCTCTGCAGGCCAAAGGAGCCAGGCTGCGGATATGCTTGTGCAGGTGCCCGTCAACACTCCCGACGCCCTGAGGGGTCACCGTGAAGGTGGCTCAGGCTATGATGGTGTCAAACAGCAGGCCTGACACCCGGTTGGCAGGTGACATCGTGAGAGTCTCTCCCGGCCCCTTCCCCCGATTTCCATTCTGGCTCTGCCACCCCGGATGAAGCCGCTCCAATCTCTCCCTGCTGGGATGTTCCGGATAGCAATCCTGCACGTGAGCGAGTTGTGTACCTGGAACAGGCCCTCGGGGGACCACGAGCCAGCGGGAGATGCGGGGTGAGAGTGGGCGTGAGCGTGCTGTGGTCGGTGTGAGGAGCAAGTGTCCCTAACACCAAGGTCCTTCATCCTCCTTCACTAGACACACTTGGACCTCAGCTGAAACCTGGAGCTTTGCTAAAGAAAAAAGCCAGGTCACGCAGACCGAAAATGAACTCCTTAACGAGAGCAGCGGTTTCCCGACTACAGAGCAGACGAGGAAGCCCACATATACCTGGCGACGTCCTCCCCCACGGTTGCCCACAATCCCATCTTATGGGCGAGGCTGCGAAGACACGTAAGGCGGCAAAGCTGGGATCTGAGCACAGAGAGAGCCTGACACACGGCTGTGCCCCTCCCCAGAGCCCGTCAGTCCCCCAGAAAGCTCTTCACCCAGCACCAACACTGACGTGCATTTGTGCACACGGGCACAGACGCACTCTCGCCTGCCAGGGCCTCTAGCTGGGCTCTTGCCACAAATCGCCTTTGTCTCTCTGGCGAAGCCCCAAGCAGGACACTCCTGTCGTGGCCGCCCAGTTAGGGACTCTGAGGGAGGGTCACCAAGTCCTCGGGATGTGGAGGTCTTCGAATGGGGTGGAGAGGGATCTCCTCTCCCCAACGGTCTGGCCAGAGGAAGGAGCCTCGACACAAGCTGGGCATCGAGACAGAGGAGGCGGTCTTCAGAGAAGCAACTGGCAGAGCGGCTCCCAGGGAACGAAAGATGGCCGTTAGCAAACTCTTCCTCCCCATGAGGCCACATCTGGCGTAGCCTTGCCCTAGAATCTGGGGAGAGGCCCTTGCAAGTCTTGCTTCCTCACTAGTAACAAGGCCACTGCCCAGGGGGACGGCAAAGCAGCTTTCAAGGCCCCCAGATGCAGCTGGCACAGCTTTGGGGGCACAAGCCCACAGCCCCGGCAGCTACTGGTGGGGTGGCCCTGGGCAAAGGATGCCTGTTCCCAGGCTCTTTCCTGAAGACTGGAAGCACAGGAGCATGCACGCACGTGCACACACACATACACACACACACACACACACAAACCCAGCAGAGAGCAGCTCAGGGAAAGGCAGCCACTCGTTATTCCAGTGCGAAGACAGCCCCAGGCCCTCCCCTGACACGGCAAGCCCGAAGCAAAGTCGCCAAAAGCTCTCCGGTGCACAGCTGGCAGGATTACTCCACCACGCCAGCCTCCGGCCGAGGACCAACTCATCGGCTCCACGAGTCTTTGGGTTCCAGCTCTTAAGGCCAAAAAACTAAGAGAGGCTGAGGGGTCTGTTTGAGGAAAGCTCACACTCCGCAAACGTGCTGCCCCAGCTCGCCGGCCAAGAGCAGACGGGCTCCACTGGTACTACCAACGGCGACTCTGACACGGCAGTCGTCCTGTGCTCGCGCGGGAGGGGGCCGCGTGGCCAAGGAGAGCAGCTGGCCAGGGGCGCCGAGGGTGGGTTTAAGCAGCAGGCTACACCTCCTCTCTCAATGTGTACTCAGTCATTCGTTTATTTCTCAAGATGCGCACACTCAAGTGTTGAGTCGGCCAGGACAGGTCGAGGCTCCTAGGTATGTACACGTCCTTCCGTGGCTTGGGTTACAGACAACTTCATAGCTAGTGCACCACACACACAAGATAAAACAGGAAGCCTAAAAACCCCAAGCCACTCCAAGAAGACATGAGGGGGGAGGGAGGAGTGAGGCTGCAGCGTCCCGTGGGGGGAGTCAATGCACAGGAGGGAAGAACACGGAGGATGGAAGGCAAGCTAGCTTCGGTCTCTGCCAACGGCAGCTTCCGCATGATGTTCAAGGGATTGAGTTCAACAGGTCCTTCAGGAAGTTCTCGGGATCGGTGACTTCTGACAACAGGCCTGGAAAACAGGGGCGGGCAGAGGGGTGAGGCGCGGGCACGCAGGGCCCCCAGCCCCACTGAGTCACAGCTGCCCCATCCACGCAGAGAACACGGTGTGCCCCGACAAGCTCCAACACAGCCGCTCCCTGGGGAGACAGTCACCGAGCAAGCACTCTCGTTCTGGCAGAGGAGTCAGCTGTGTTCTAGAACGGGCACCACTGGGTGTTTAAAGGCGTTAATGTGGGGGAGGCTGACCCCATGGCCACCCAGGGCAGAGGCTCTAATCCGGGGCCATGGACCACTGCAGGGGGGGCTCCAGTCTGACCCTGACTGCAAAGCGGAGGGGTCTTCTGGGGGGAGAGAGTCCACAGCATTCAGCATATTCTCAGAGGGGCCAGGGCCAAGGAAAAGCTAAAACCAGTGTCCCCAAGGGCTGAGAGGAAGGGAGCAGGACAGTAGGCCCCTGGGCTTAGCTGGGCTTCGTTCCAACCATGAGTCCCAGGGCCTGCAACGAGCTGCCAAAGCTCAGGAGCTCTGTTTCTGCAACCACCAACCGGACACAGTAACAAGTCCTGGTTCAGTCGCCGTGGGTCTAAATGAGGCCGTGTATGTGAAGGTGCCAGCGCACAGAAGGGGCTCAGTGGCCCTGTGGGCCCCCCACACCTCCCTCACCAAGCAGGGTGCTTCCATTTCACAGGCGTAGAGTGGCTAAGCCGGAGGCCTGGTGACATTCCCACTCAAGTCCCTTCCCCAGCATCTGCGCTGGCAGAGGGAAGGCTGGCACCGATCATTACCTCTTATTGGCTCTGGAAGGTGTTTCGCCCTTGCTTTTGAGTAGGGTGTGTCAGATGTTCTGAAATCTTCTACCAGTTTAAACAAAGTAATAAAATCATGCTGTAAAACCAGACCCCGGTGAGTGAAGCCACCAGCTCCCCCTGCCTGTTGGGCTCCCGCTCTCCCCGGCTTCCGGCCAGGGGCACTGCCTCCAGCTGCAGGGTGGCTGGGAAGCCCTGAATGAGGCAAACACCTTCCTTCCCCTGCCACTTCCTCCTTCTTGCTCGGACTCTTCCATTCCCACTCACAGTCTTTGTTCGGACATTCCCTAGAGCCCTGGGCGACATGGCAGTACACAGGTCAGCTGCTCATTGGCAGGGACCACTCCTGGGAAGAAACGTCGAGGCTAATGTTTCTTCTGAACCGTGCTGGGCAGTGCCGACGCGGGACCGCCAGATCACAGGTGTGGCAGCAGGCCGACAGAGGCCCGTGGCCGTGCTCAGCTTCCACCCAGGCCACCCTAAAGCATGGACAAATGCTAGTGCAGGCTTTCTCTTGATAGTAGGGTCTGAGAAGAAGTTTTTCCTGCTTCCTTACACTTCACAAAATCCTCACAATGAACACGAGGGAAAAGTGCAACAAGCTGACACAGGAGTGAGGCAAGGTCCTGCACCCTCAGCCTTGGCTCTGGGAGCCTCCACCCCCCGACTTCAGCAAGGCCGGCAACAACAGGACTCTGGTGTCCCAGCATTCTCGGCCTGACAGGGCCCTGAGGTTTGCACCCTGGTGCATTTTCTCAACCACCTCCTCGGCTGTCACCCAGGGCTTGCTGAGGAGATGCAAACAAATTTTAACGTGTTTGTGAGGAGGATGACACATGTGTTGTACACAGCCTCCGTAGCCAGGAGAGAACTAGAATTGTCCTCAGCAGGTATGGGATGAAGGACTGTCTAAGGGTGTCTCAGGACAACAGTTCAAAGTGCTGCCCCTGTTCTTCCAAGCCAAGATGCTCTTTGCTCTGTTTTGATATTTACCATTTACCAAATGGTATTTAGAATCAGAGTTGGACTCTTCTCCATCTCCCCAGGGTAGCTGTGACATAAGAAGTCTCAGCCCCCAAGAGGCAGGAAGAAGACAGGTCAGCTCCATGTCAATTCTCTGAGACTGTGAGAAACAGCCAGGAATTTAAAAGAATTTAAGAGACTCTACCTATTTTCCAGGTATGCCCCACAGGAAACATCTAATGTCCACGCCTCAGTTACCCCATCTATGAAGTGGGGGCAACACAGTATCCACCTCAAACACATGAGCAGCACAGGGCCTAGGATGCAGAGTCCCCACATGTCCCAGCTGCTGTTCTTACTCCCAGGGGCCTGGTGTTCCCATCTCTCTTGCAGACCGTGTGGGAGGGACCAACAGGCTGGTTCTTCCCAGTAGTTCTGCTGCTGTGAAGATGCAAGCTAAGACCAGCCCCCCTGTGGCACACATGGGTTCTGCTGCAGGAGATCTCTGAAAGATAAAACCTTGACACTGACCAGCCGCATCAAGGAACTCCGAGAAGGTCTCCACTGGCATGAACTCCTCCTGGAAGGTCTTCAGGGCTTTGTCAGCAGCTTCGTAGATGGGCATGTCATTGTGGCGGATGTATTCCGCTAGAGAGCAGGACCAGCCTCCCTCCGTGTTACTGGTAGGCACCTTCTACAAGAAGCAACAGGAGACAGGCCCAGGGGCTGGATTACTTAATGTCCCTACCGTCTCAATGCCAAAAAGCAGCCCTTCTCCCCCCGCCCCCTCCATACATCAAAGTTTCCCTGGAGGACGTGTTTTGCTTCTAGGAACAGCAAAGTCTCGTGTCATTCCTCTTGCAACCCCTTTATGATGCACCACATCATGTGACCTCTAAGCTACAAGTGACAGCTCTTCCTGCACAGGTCACACCTGTTTCCCCCCCAGGAAAGGGACACTCTCACCATGCTTCAACTGAGCTGTCCCATTCAGACTGTAAAAGGAACACCCTGCCAGGGTTCTCTCAAGGCAGAAGGCAGGGTCCCTATGAGTTGGGCTGCAGTGAGTCACACTCACACAATGCAATGAGGTTCCCCAGACAGAGGACACAAAGCAAACCAGGGATGACCTGCGGCAGGCCTGAAACTGGGTGACAGGAGCGGCCTTGGTTCCAGGTGTATGTCACAGACGGAAGGCTCTAAGGTACAGCGTAGACCCCTTCCACGGTAGGTGGTCTGCTTCCAGTGAGAGGCCAGTGGAGGAGCAGCCACCCGGACATGGGGCTGGCTCAGAGCCAGCAGCACAGAACTTTCACACCCTCGCAGAAGCCAGTCAGGCCTACCTTGAACATGTTGTAAATGAGATCGACGAGGGCCCAGAAGAGAAGGGAAGAGCGGTAGGCAGAGTAGTCCTTCACTGCCTTGTCTGTCAGCCTGGAAAAGAAAATCCCATAGCATGCCCATGAAGACCCCAGACAGATACACACAAGGACAGGCCAGAGCCCCATTACTCTGCACGCCACTCCACTCCAGCCACCTATCTCATCCGAGAAAAGCAGCTGTGGGCAAGAACCTCTGAAGCCTTGACCCAATGATCCATGAAGCACTCATCCTTAGTACAGACTCCCTTCCAAACCGGGGTGAATCAGAAGTGGGGGAACATAAGGGGCACGTGGCAACCAAAGACCACTGCCTGGGAGACATGCCAAGGAGACCCTCGCATCCCTGTGTTCAGTCCCACATAAGTTCTTGGACTTGACAGGACCTCATAAATGAAGCAGGAAACGGTTCTCTCTCAGTCTTGACGCTCCTCCTGACACATTTTCACGAACAGTCAGCAGACCCAAACCAGCCCAATACAGGGATTTGGCAACCATGGGCTGTGTTTGAAAGATTGGGGGGGGGGGGGGGGGGGGGTGGCTAGTGCTGAGCAAGAGTAATATCTAGGACGGAGGGTGCAACCAACACCTCCTAAATCCTGGGGTAATCCCAGAGCTGCCACCACACCCCTCTGCCTCTGCCCAGGACCATCTCCACTTAGCCCAGTGATTCAGTGCAGGATGAAAGGCCAACAGGCCCTCAGAACACCAGGGGTGGCCTGTGACCCCATCCCCTGCCCGCTCAGCAGACTCTGCTGGTGTGAGGAACGATGACCCTTCATCATGGTGGTAAAGCCACTGTGAATACAGAGAACCCAGGACCTCCCCTCTGCACTGGCAGTGAAAGATCGGGGCTAGGATTCGGCTTCTACCACCCATGATCTACAAGAGATTTTGTTTGCAAACTGCGTTCACATCTGCATTAAGTGAAGGCCAGGTGAACCCTTATCACGGAAATTCTGGATCCTACTACACAGTAGAACAAAGCCCGTAACTAAAGGAGCTAAAATTTGGTATTAGAGTGTGTGTATGTATAAGAATCAGGAGGGACAGACAGGCAGAGAGCTTATTTATTATCACAGAAGCCCGGACTATCCTTCATGGCCTCAAGGGGAAGGACTGCTGAGCATGGGGTGGGCCGGCTATACCTACGTCCAGTAAATGTGAACAGTAAGAGAGTGAGGCAATTCTGTTTGCTACAATGCTCTTCCTGTTCTGTCCCTGCGCCCCAACAGTCTCCAGAGCACCCACTCTCCCCACCAGGCCCACAAGCGGACTCTACAGCCGACAGTGAAGTCGGCTGCAAGGCAGGCCTGGGGCCGAGGCGGACACCCGCTCCTCTGCACACTGCGCACAAGACGCCAGATAAGGCTCTGACGGAAGCCTAAGAAAGTCCAAGGCCTAACTACCGGCAAGTTCCTGGCAGAGGAACCCTCCCTTCGATTTAAACATGCAAAAGAGGTCCTCTTCTCTTGAGCACATTCCTAGATTTTTTTATATGGGCTACTGCCTTCCACCCCATCACTGACTTAGGACAAAGTCCCCTGCAAGGAACACTGCCCAACCACCAGGATGATGCCCTCTCGGTCTCTCCTCGGAGGGCATCCTAGTATGGGACTCATGCCCACCACCTCCCCCGCTCTGTCTCAGGGGCACCTGCTCGGGCCTCCACCCCACACCAGGTTTGGCGGCTGCTGTGCTGTAGTAAGCAGGAACCATGAGTGACCTGCCCAACTTAATTATTTCAGGCTAATTAGCAAAGGTGACTAAACTGCCACAGAGAAAACGGCAGCTCGGGAACGCAGCCCACACCGGAGTTCCTGAGTAAGCTGTGGCCACGCAGGCTTCTCCTAAATTGCCTGGGACAGTACTGAATTCTGGTCTCCTCACTGAAAGCAAAACAGCTCCCATGGGTTCAGATTTCACACCCGCCACTGAGAGCTAGTGTCTCGCAACAGCCACTTTTTGTGCCATGGATACAGGCTGAGCCTGGCTTATCAACAACCTGGTATCTTTCTGATCTAACTTCTGATTTCAAGCAGCTAGTTCAGCATGAATGCTTTGGACTCTGGGAAACACTGGAAGGTGATATGTCTGGAATGGGGGCAGAGGTCAGGTAGGAAGCTGGCAAGACTTGCCCCCTCCTCCTCTGCACAAAGCAGCTGGTACTGGCCGGGCTCAACAACGGAGCCCTGACCTGGTCTCTCTGAGGGTGGGAGGTGCCGGTGACTGGCAATGCTGGCTTTATCAGAGCCAGGTAGACAGAAGATACCAGGGGTGCCAAGGTAGGCTCACGGCTGCTCCCCCCTTGGTCTGCCATGGTCAGGGGCTGGAAAGCTCCTCCTCTGCTCCTTTGTTGGCCTGTGAATGTGGAAATGTTCCCTCAGATCCCAGCAAAAGCAGACAAGATGGATCTTCCAGAAGGGAAGTGGCAGAAGCAAGCTGACAAACCTACACCCTACGGTGGAGCCCAGGGGAGGCAGAGACCGTCAGGGTCACCATGGGCCTAGAGCAGCGCCCTTGGAGTCAATGTGTGGAGATCCATGTAGTCATCTCAAAGAGCTTCTTGTGGTTTACAGGTGTTTCTCTAAAGATGCCGCCCATTCGACCCAAATCCCAGTACAAGGTAATGAAAACAAAGACACTTCCTTCCTGAAACGTTCCTTCTTTGGGACGTGTCCACATGAACAGGAGAAAAAGAAAGGCTCGTGGAACATGGCGGAGATGTGATAGCAATGTGACCAAGGAGATGCGATAATGAACAGAAAACAAAAGATGATCAGAAAAGAAAATCCCCAGTGCAGCCATGCAGGAGCCCTCCCAGTTAATGGCCAGCCAGGACTGGGAAAACCCAGTTACCTGCCCAGCTCCCTGCTGGCCCTAATTCTCATCAGTCATCTCACCCTATGCCTGGCTGGCTGCTTCTCTGAACTCTTCCACAGACTAGAGCCTGGCTCCACCTTCCTAAATGGCTAAACTCGAGACCCAGAGGTGGCCAAGCACCTACCAGCCATTGGGTCTAGGCTCTTGGCATGACAGACGGAGACTGAGAAGGGACAGAAAGGACTGAGTCAGACGAGCAGGCCCTTCACTTAGCACACACAGGGATATACCATGCAGACACTAGGCAGCCCAGAGGACCGTACCTCCCGAAGCAGGGACTGACCTGGTGGCTCCGCCTGGAGCCACTGCCCGGGCCTGAGAGGTCACCAGCAGCCTCCGCAGGATTTCCACACGTGTGGCTCTCCACTTCTCGGGGGGCAGGATGTGGAGGGCCAGGACTGTGAAATAGTGGGGCCCGTCCACTTCAAAGGCACTCTCCACCCACTTTTCCTTGGGCTGCTCCAGAAAGCCCTGGAGGTTCTTCTCCTCTCGGGAAGTTGCTCGGGTTCTGTAACAAAAGGGACACAATGAAACCAGGGTACAAGCAAGGCACCAGCAGCAAGAGGGAAGGAGATTTGGTCAATATCTCATCTTTCCAGCTCCAGCAATGCTTGGATCATGGAACACAGCCACCCCCTCTCCGAGAGCTGCTTCTCCCCTTCCAAGCCCTCCTTGGTGGCATTCTCCTTGCCTCCACCAACCCGCAGCTCGGCTCTGAAACAATTCCAAACAACTTCCTGGCTCTTGAGCCCCTGGCTATGGTGGGCACATACACAAACACTCCATCAAATGTCCTAACAACCCTGAAAAGTGACAGCTAGTACGTTTTTACCACAGTATCAGAAGCCCAGAGAAACGACGGGACCTTGCCAAAGCCAACAAGTCAGTAAGTGAGGGGGCCAAGGTGAGCCCAGAATCTGACTCTACAAGCCAGCCTGTGTTCTCACTTGCCCCACGCAGTCCTCACAGCTTGGCTATCTGTGCGACATTCCACCAGTTCCCTCCCTGGGCACTCTGCTTTGGTGTTTCCTTGTACATCTATGTCCCCTCCTCCATTTGAATAGCTAACTCTGGGCAAGCACTGCTCTGTTCTCCCTCTTGCCTAAAGTGATGACGTGATCACTAACTCACCACCAGGCACCCACTCTGAGCTTGAAATCAATCACCTTACCTAAACCCAGACAAGGGCCCTAGGACACAGGGGTACCAGCAGTACCCCAACTCCACAAAGGGGAAACAGAGGAGATGAATGTGCAGAGAACGGAGCTTTCTGCACAAAGTCACAGTGGGGAATGGAAAAAATAGGCTTCGAACCCCGGCAGTCTGGATGCTGACCCAGCCCTCCATGTTCCGATCCTTGTAAATGCCACTCCCTCCCCAGCTTCCACAAGCAGCCACTGGAGCTATGTGGAGACGTCACTGTAAGCTTTCCTGATCACAAATTCCTGACCCTAAAACATGGATGATGCTCTCACACCAAAGGCACCCGACGGTCTAACCTCATCCTGTGGGAGAAGAAAGAAAACTCGACCCCAGTAGCCACGAGGATCAAAGTTACCAGGCCTGCAGGGACCACTGGCAGACACTGGACTATGGGAAAGCAGGTGGGGATGGTTTAAGGACACGCCGCTTCCTTCTGCACCTGAAGAACAGATACGGATGGCTCAGATGGACATACCCTACTTGACTTTCCGGAATTAGAGGAGTCGGAAGCTCTCCACCACTGTAGTACCTGCCCAACTCTGCTCCAGCTCACGGTGGGATCCACCTGGCTGTGTGCACAGATGTGCCACCCAGGCACTGCTATGACCACACTCACACCAGGAAGAAGCGACCAGCTAGGGAAGCGGTCAGTGGATGGGCAGCAGTGCCTCTCCATGAAACATCCAGGTCAGCCTCTGACCCAGACATCTAGGACACAGCAGACTCCCTCCCCGACCAAGCAACTTGAGCATGAGTTACTAGTATCTGGCACCTGAGAAAGCCAGTGCCACCCAGAGTCACTGGCTCTCTTCTGCCGGGCAAATCATGCTGCCTTTCTGGGGCTGTGTTTCCCCCTAGAGTAGAGCGGTGCACTCTGCCTCAGAGCTGCCAAGAGACAGGTCTCCACAAGGCCAAGGGCTCTGTCAAAGGCCCCACGAACACCGGTAATTAGCACTGCTTAGGCCTGCAGCGGTCTGGAGAGTGCGAGCATCTGTGCTGTTGATGATGTGGGTGTTCCTTCTGACGGTCCCAACAGCTTAGCAGCTGATGTCATGTGCTGACGAGACCTGCCTGTGCATCTTTTTCACAATGAGGGCTGCGGTCTGGAAGCCAGCCTCCTATCTCCCCAGGAAATGGGAGGGAAGAGGAAAACAATATTGCTGAAGACAGAAGACCAGAAAGGACAAGTGATGGATTGTCCTTGCCGCCCAAGCTGCCCTGCAGCTGCCTCAGGCGGACCGTGCCCGGCCTCTCTGTAGCCGGCCAGTTCCCCGCCCAATACAGGTGTCAGACTTGTTGGAAAACAGGGTAAAGCAGACAAGTGTTTAAGAGCTAAAGTATGTTAAATCTCCTAATTCGCTTTTAAAATCTGGGCTGAAAATGAACGAGTACTATTCTCTATCCTAAGTGCTTCTTTAAAATTACACTTTTCATTATCAGCCTCACAGCTCTATGTGGGACTCACAGATGAAAATACAAGCTCTTCTTCTGCTCTTCTCCTGGCTATTAGCTGACTTTCTCAGATTATCTTCAACATTCCCTGCCCCTTGACTTGCTAGAGCACTATTAACTGGAGAGGAAACAGGGATAGCAAGTCCGGTCTTCCGTTTATGAGAAGGGTCCTTGGTTCTGCCACAGCCCCTAGTTGTGAAACCTTGTTACACCCAGTGTGCCCTTGACAGTGACGGCGTGGGGCTCTGACCCACGGCCTCTCCCATCCATGAATACCGAGTCCCGCAAGAATTAGAGGCTACGGGGTAGTAGAAGCTAAGGAGGTCTTTTGGCAGGTCTGGCCTTGGCCAGTTCCAGCTCCCCTTTGGGATGAGAGTCAGTCCAAGGATACAGCCCTCGGATGCCCACAAGGGGAGCTGGGATTGATCTGGAAAGGAAGTCACCCATATTACCTTATTCTGTGTGACTCTAAAAAGCTGCAGATGAACATGCATGCTTTAGTAAAGGCTACCTTAGGTCAGCCATTGGGTCTGCAGCTAACTCAGGCAAACGTGAGAAAGCAGAGACCTTGCTGGGCAGAGGGGCACAGGGTGGGCAGGCAGGTGGGCCGGCCGCTGCCCATGGGGGGTGAGATACTGACGTGTTCAGGACGTAAAGCACAGTGTGAATGATGTACGGGATCAGGTGGATGTTGCTCTCCCGGCCGCCTCCGCCGGTGTCTGCGCTGAACGACTGTTCCATGGCGAAGCGCAGGAAGAGCAGCTTGATGTCGTGGATGTTGAGCTGGTACGTGGGCTCCCGCTGGCCCGTACATTCCTGGAGGTAAGTGTTGTGCCTAGGGGACAGCGGAACAAATGTGGTGAGCAAAGCAAGCTCCCTTGGGGAAAGCCCAAGTTGGAAGGCAGAGCCTCCCTGGGCGCCACATGGCCTGATGGCTGCAAAGGTCACATGAGCAGAGGGGTGAAGGGGAGAGCCAAGGACAGGAGCTGGAGCCCACAGCAAGATGGGAGCAGAGGACATTTCCATTTCTGCCGTGATAGAATGTGATGCTCTCAAAGCTTTGAGAACTCGCCAGTTTGGGGAGGAGGGCACTTCCTGATGGACAAATGTCACATAACATATCATGGCCAAGCCTGGAAGTACATTGTGGAAAAAGAAATGTGGAAGGCATGCATTCTGACAAGGTTATCTATCCCTAAGAATCTTTTCTTCAACCCCCAAATGAAAGATAATTTTCTACATCAATATATGCACTCTGCTTCACTCTGTGACCTCAGGTAATTTACTCGACCTCTCTATGCCTCAATCTCTTCATCCAGAGAATGTGTATAGTAACAGCACACGGTAAGCACTTCAATACACTGACCATCGTTATTACTGCCAGGTATCTTTCCATCCCTGAACCTTCTGAGAAGACTCAGGATTGGGCACCACTCCTTCCTCAAAGCATCGGCAAGAACGGGGACTTCCTCTAAGTTTTAGGAACTCTACTCTGGATTTGAGAATGAGGGAGGCTTCAAAGCAGCCTGATATCTCCCCATGCCACTGAGCTGTCTGCATTATTCAAACCTTAGAAGCACACACCGCAGAAGAGATATCTGAAAATTTTGGCTTTGACAACAAAGTCAGGGTCCTGTGTCTTAGGCACCAAGATGAAGAAGGGAGAAGAGGTAGCAGACAACCAGAAGTTCTAAGTGGTGCACCAGACACTGGGGGTGCTGGCTTCTCGCAGCCAGGTTCCTCCCTCTGCCAAACGGCTTCCCTGCCAGCATGCAGAGACCAGGGTTCCCAAAGACAGTGACAGGCCTTTAGGCTGAGCTAATTGCTGCTGATCTTCCCCCATCTCCTGGGACCACCCCCCTTTTCTGCCAAGCACACGCTCAACACTCACCTTGCCAAGCAGGTGGCAAAAGCTGATTCAGGGACATGGGGCCCCCAGACCGGAAGGAGTCCATTGCACTTAGTGTTGGCATTCTGAAGGGCAGCACTTTCCCACTCTTCTCGGCCACGAGCCAGCCTGGATTGGGAGGAAAGCAGGGAAAAGTGACCACTGGAATTGATTTGGCAACCAAGCACCTGGGCAAGTGGGGATGGAGAAGTGTTTGCTAACACTAAGGAAAAAAGTTAGGCCGTGCACCTGACTCCATAGAGAACAAGCTCTTTGCATTACAATATGGTAA
Source organism: Canis lupus dingo (assembly GCF_003254725.2). Lineage (NCBI taxonomy): Eukaryota > Metazoa > Chordata > Mammalia > Carnivora > Canidae > Canis > Canis lupus. The sequence continues at coordinate 78,064,347 of NC_064244.1, read as the reverse complement.
ATGCCAGCTTCACTGCTTCAGGGAAGCAAGGTTGCTTTCTCCACCCTGAGGCCAAAAGCCAAGTGGATTTTCTTAGTCATATAGCATGAATGGCTTACAGACCACGGTTTAAGGCATGACACCCTACTTCCCTGAGATGAAAACCTCACAGTTGGCATCCTATCCCCTCCTAGCACAGGGCCCTGGGCAAGCTGCCCATTCCTCTGAAGTGACACAGGCCTGGATGGAAACACCAGAGGAAGAAGCCTCCCGAGGGGCCCTCTGGCACAGGTGCCAGGGCCTACCTGACGGCAGCCAGGTGGCAGTCGTAGTGCACGATGTTGAAGTGGGACACGGTGCTGTAGCCCTGCTGTTTCCGGGGCTTATTCTCCATCTCTTCCAAGGCTACCCGCTTGGTGAAAGTATAAATGCCCAGGACTTTTGTAGGCTGCAAAGACACCAGTAAAAGGAGAGGTGAGACGAACTCCAAGGCAGGGTTTGGGAGGAGGCAAAGCAGAAGAGCAGGAACCCCAGGGCCTCCCCTGGGAAGAAATGCACCCAGAGAGGGGGTGATGGGTCAGAACCTCAGTTGCTGGGTTAAGCACCTAGCTGGGCACAACCCCAGTGAGAGGAGGAATGTGGGGGGACAACCACAATAAAGCAGGTGCTATGCCGATGGGAAGGCGGACATGGAAGCCTCCTCTGTCACTCTTTTCTCTTTGCTGTTTTATTTACTTTAAAAGGAAGAATAAAGGGATCCCTGGGTGGCTCAGCGGTTTGGCGCCTGCCTTTGGCCCAGGGCATGATCCTGGAGACCCGGGATCGAGTCCCACATCAGGCTCCCTGCGTGGAGCCTACTTCTCCCTCTGCCTGTGTCTCTGCCTTTCTCTCTCTCTCTGCGTCTCTCATGAATAAATAAATAAAATCCTTTAAAATAAATAAATAAATAAAAATAAAAGGAAGAATAAAGTATCTTCCTGGTAAGTCACTTGCTCGACAAAAGTTATCAGGCAGTTCCCAGGAGCCTGTGCCATAGCAGGATTTATGAGGCTTGCAGCCCTTCAGTAGCATGAATGCCAAGCAGGACATTCACGGTGGAGGAAGAGGACATCTTTCAGGCCTTTAGGAGAACAAATGGGTCACTTGCTCTGCTCCTCTCAGTCATAAATCTAATTTGGTATAAGACCTGATCTTCTGAAGCAGCAGGGTATATTTTCAAAAGCCCTAAGTCTAGAGTCAGAGAAGTGTGGGCTAGAATTCTGGCTCTGCCATGTGACCCTTATTTTCACATCCATAATTTGGGGTTTTGTAGGGTTACAGACAAAATTACAGAAAGCTCTGGGCATTGGGACTAGTATACAGAAGGCATACAATAAGTGGTGCCAAGGATGGTGATGAAGATTAATGTTCAGAGCAGTCTGCCTTCCTCCCTTTAGAGAGGACAGCCAGCCCTGAGACATGCCCTGACATCAGCCCATAAAAGAATGGGAAGGCCTGCAGGAGAGGACGCCACCGGAGCAAGCGGCCAGGCTGTGCATCAGGTTCGGGCTGAGCACATACCTGGAACTTGTACCCTTCCCTGCAGATGCAGCACGTGAGGCCTGGCTCCTCAATCAGCTCCTCCATCTGCTTCAGGAGCGCGGTCTTGGTTACCACCTGGCCCTTCTCGTTTGTCTGCAGGGGAAACCCAAAGGGCATGTCAGAAGGGGATATCTACCCACCCCCCCCAGCCTAGCCTGCGATGCTCAGAAACAGGGCTGCCCTTCCACAGACACTAGAGGGAGGATGCATGGAAAGGAAACCTCTGTAGGTAGCTTCTGATGAGGGTTAAGACCCAGATTCTTACGCTCTTCTCTTCCGAAGGAAGCGCTGAGGCAGAGGAAACTATCTGGCTGCAAGTCTGGCAAGCTACCACAGGATATAAGAAAAGCCCCCTTTCTTTGTGCCAGCACTCCCAAGTCTCAGCTGCCAAGGGCTGTTGCATGAGGATTCACTTGACAGTTCCCATGGGAGTTCTGAAACTGCTGACATCCAGCTTACTACTCTGGAGAAAGCCCTACTCATAGGGCCACTGCTTCCTCCAATGTGGGGCAACAAAAGCAGACTGTCATGTCCAACATATGTGGGTTCAAACTCTTGTCAACCTCTTATTAATAATATGCTTTGGCCTATTTCCTTTGCTTCTTGCCTCTATTACTTTAACCAGAAAATGGGTATAGTAGTATCACCCTCACAGGATCACATGAGGGCTTAAATGACATCTTACAAGCAAGGTGCCCAAGCATAGTGCCTGGCAAATAGTAAATCCTCCATAAGCAAGGGTTATCCCCATTTTTACTGTTTTTGTGAACTTGTTAAGTCACTTAACCTCTTGAGTCCCACATATGTAAAGGGACCATAGTCACACCTCTAAGGGTTGTCAGGAAGATCACAGAAGGTAAAGCACCTGGCACAGTGCCTGCCACACCTAGTTCCCTCCTTCTCGTCAGCCTTCACCTTCATCATCCTCAAACCAGCTCTGTCCTGAAAGAAGCACGGCTAGCTCCTCAACAGCGTAGACAAGAATGTGAGGGATTCCCAAAGAGTGGCCTTACCGTCATGCCCAGGGTGCCCAGAGCCTTCTGCCGCATTGCCATGGCCATGCGCTTCTTCTCAGCGCGGGTCTCCCTGCGGGCAGCATCGATCTTCTTGTTTACATCAGGGTGCTCCCGCAATGCCTCTAGTAGGTTCTCTGCCAGGGTCCCAATGCCCTCGTCACTGGACACCTGTTCCAGTTTATGTAGGTTTGTGATGGAGTCTGTTCCAATCAGCACCTATCAAGTAGAGACCAGAGAGATACATGCTTCCATTTAGGTAAACAAGCATTCTGTCCAGGAGCTTATAGGTTTATAACTCTCAACAGACTGTACTCAATCTCATGTCAACTGTTTAGATTCAAACAGATCCCTCTGAATGTGTGTTTCCAAAGTTTCAACAAATAGAGGAGGGTTTGGGTCTGTCACTGACCTCTGACTAGTCATTCTGCTCTCTGGCTCCAGTGCCCAGTCTATAAGGTGGGGATGGTGTCAGGGTTACAATGAAGATTAAAAATTAGTCACAAATGATTAGCTGTTAAGCACCCTATAGGATGAAGGAGAAAGGGGCTTGGGAAAGATTCCCTAGAGCAGCAGCACCTGATGAGGCCTGGGTGGTGGGGTCAGTGACCACACAGAGCAGAGCACACCTTGACATTCATAGGGACTGTGCTAAGTTCTTCCTCCAGGAGCCCTGTGTCCACCAAAAGCAGGAACAGGATTTTCTAGGCCTAGAGATATCAGAGATACAACTACAGTGGGAGTGGGGATAAGTGAGGATCTTGTTTAAAAATAGGTATTACGAAGAAATCCCTATGCTTAAGGCTGGCAGTTACCACACGACAGTGCCACGCCATCAACATGGATGGGAGAACAAATATGGAAGGCAGGGCCAGTCCAACAAAGCTCTCCGGGTGAGTGGAGAAGGAGCACTGTACTATTAAAATCCCCCATCCCCTGCATATGTGTATTGTATAATGCTAATTACTACCGCAGAGGTTTGACAATAAACAGAAAACAACAGAGCCAACTTTCAAGGTGAAAGCTCAACACTCAACTAAGACCACTCACTGGCTTATAAACCTGCCCTCAGGGCAGGTATGCTTCAAACCTGCACCTCAGCAAAACTACAGGGCATCTGATGTTTCCTGTTCCTAGATGCTGAGCCCACTGGGCGACTGCCTACAGAATGCTGCACAAGCACCCTGACCTCCTCACACTGGGTGGTAGCTCCATGCCGGTGCGTGCATGCATACACATCTGCGTAAAGCAGTGCTCTGGTGCCAGGGGGACAAAGTCCCAACCCTCCTGAAGCCTATATTCTACCTGGGCATGTCCAGTGTGACAGAATGAGCCCTCTTGCACCCTGCTTCAAACCTCCTAGGTTCTCCACCTCCTTCAAGGGCACCGCCACTCACCTGTCGTCCAACCCAGAAACTGAACAGAGTTCTCGACTCATCTAGCCTCTTGGCAACCCCCATGTGTAACCAATCTCCAAATCCCATTCATTCTGCCTCCCACACCGCTGCTGAAGCCATCTGCTATCCACCTCACACTCTAGCTCAGCTGGCTTCATCTCTTACCTAGATTATGATAAAAGGCATCCAACCATCTCTCCTGTCATCTATCCTCCTTCCAGTTCATGGCCCGGGTCACAGCCCTCAGGATAAAATGTATACCTCTCCTCTTCAGAGAACATGCCCTGGAACCATGCTGCATCGGGGCCAGCTCTCACCACACCTCGCCCCCATCATGCAACTGCTCTCAAGCCCCAGAGCACTTCCAGCATCTTTTGGCTCTTGAGCCTTAACAGGTGCCATTCTTTCCTCCTCCCTTTGGCCCCTGTCATATTGCACTTAATCATCTTCACACTTCAGTTATCATCATGTATGAGGCACAGGCTGTGATCACCCTGGTCACCAACGTCACCTCAGCCTAGCACAGTACAGACACACAACAAGCGCTCAACAAAAATGTGTTGCTAGGAAGTGAATGGTCCCAAGTGTGAATGCCAAGTTCCTAACTAGATAAAGTCTCAGTCTAGAGAAAAAAAGTAATTCGACTTAGTAACTACAAAGAAGTCTGGAAAACAGCTGACCCGGGCTTGGCCACATCACAGCCCTACTCCTGGATTCACCCACATAGAAAACAGATGTTACAAGAACATAGAAATGAATATATGTGAAGACTCCCATGTAAGAAAAATTACTTCCACAAAGGTGTGCTAATTATGACTATCCCCACTGACCTGAACAAAAGTCTAGACAACAGAGAATGGAAGAGACACAGGGAAGAATCCTATAGCCAAGCTACCCTACCCTATTCTTGGAATGAGCCATCAGAACAGATTACAAGAGTGTTATACTATATGTCGGCAAATTGAATTTAAACTAAAAATCACGAAATGAGAATGTGGGATTCCATTCGATGCAGAACACGATATACAGAAAAAAATCCAGCCCCAAGACCTCTTCAAAGCTCATTAAAAAAAATCCATTTAGAAAACGGGCAAAAGACACGTGCAGGCAGGTCACTGAAAAAGACACGCAAAGCACATGGAAAGCTGTATAGCACCATTTACCATTAGGGAAATACAAATTAAAATCCCAGTGAAACATCACCACCATTCACTTTATCAAAGTGGCAACGTGCCACCAAATGCTGATGAGGATACAGAGAAAGTAGCTCACTTGTGCACTGCTGGTTAGAATTAAAAATGGAGCAATCACTCACTCTAGAAAAAAGCTTGGTAGTTTCTAATAAAACTAACTCAGCAATTACTGTACAACCCAGCGACTGCATGCCTAGGCATTTATCCTAGAGAAATGATTTCTAAACATACACAAAACAACACATGAACGTTTATGGCAGTTTTATCTGTAACATCCAAAAACTGGAAACAATCCAGAAGTTCTTTAATGGGTGAATGGTTAGGCCACCTGTGGAACCCACACCATGGAACTCTACTGAGCAATAAAAAGAAAAGACCATCAATGTACATAACCTAGATGAATCTCCCAGAAAATTATGCTGAGTGAAAAAAGCCAACCCTGAAAGGCTACATGCTGTCTGATGCCATATAGAACATTCTTGAAGTGACGAGATTATAGCCATGGAGAGCCTATCAGTGGTTGCCAGGGGTCAGTGGCAAGGCAGATGTGGGTATAAAAGTCAACAGGGGGATATCTGTGATGATAAAACTCTCGTGAATCCTGACTATATCGATGTCAATAATCCCATGATATTACATATGGTTTTCTATGACATTACCATTGAGAAATGGGTACAGAGGATTTCTTAACTGCCTGTAAACCTGTAATTATCTCAAAATGAAAAGTTTAATTTAGAAAAATCTAGCCTGGCCACCTGTCTGGGCCACTCAGGATCTGTGAGGGGTACCAGATATACCAGTTCAGTGGGGACAGATCAGGGATGAGGAGCAAAATGGAATGGTGGGTCTCTCTGAGAACAAAGTTTCCAGCTGCCTGAAGCAGAGCAGGAAATGGTGGTGATGCTACCATAAATGTCCCAAATGACTCCAATGGCTATACCCAGAAATCAAAACTGTTTTATATTACACTCTGGCCAGCCATACCTTCAGTTGACCCATGAGATGATAAAGCCCCACTTAAGAATGAGTTGAATGAGGAAATCACAAGCATAGCTTACTCCTCTCCACACAGCTGAACCAGATGACCTCTGAGAGTCCCCTCTACTCTAGGGGTCTTACATGCCAGGGGAAGTCACATCCTGAGGCTAATTAAGGTGGTTATCTTCATTCAGCCACGGCAGATGAGATGAGAGTGTATGGTTCCTTCATCATACATGTCCTACTTCCAGAATAAAGTCCACAGGCATGCTGGCTACTCACTCACCTGGGTGGCAGGGTGCTGGACAGCCAACCCTCGAAGAAGCCTCAAGATGAATGGCAGGGCTGGGCGAGATAAGAACTTTTTCCAGATGTCAGCATCCAGACTGCAAAGGAAAAGAAGGCTGATTAGCAGGCTGGAGGAGCAACGTCTATCTAGAACCTGGTGTTAATTCTATTCTGGCTTACTGAAATAGAACTCTTCAAGACGGCCATGAAGATTCACATAAAGGATCACCTCGCTCAGCTATGTAGCCAGATAGAAGTGAGTATTCTAAATAGAAACCAACAAGCTGCCACCCGTTCCTCAGCCCCAAAGGGCTCTGCGGTAGCTAAGGGGTCACCTTGACAGTTCCTGGAAGGGGAGGGAGACCCTCAGGAGGGCCAGAGGGGACTATGTGAAGCTTTAGGTTACAATGATAAAGGGGAAAAGGAACCAGAAGAGGGAAAGAAAACAGCCATTCTAATAGAGTTCTCACTTCTTGGCACTGGGAATGTGTTTTTTCATATAGTCCAGTGCACTCTGGGTGATTCCCTTCTGGAGAATCAGATCCTTTAGCTGATGCCCATTGCTGCTGTTCTTGATGCCAGCTGCAATCTTACAGAAGCAGTCCAGGAAGACTTTATCATCTCCACTGTGGTCTTCATCATACCTGAAGCACAGAGCAGAGACTCAGAGTGTGAAGGAAATGACAAACATACATCTTGTTATTCTCTTGGTTAATGATCTTCAACAAGGAGCCTGCTGATCTGGTTCCTGCCACCCCCTCTTACCTGCTACGTCCCTCAAAACTCCCAACATTCTCTTGTGTTTTCCTGCTTTTGCACACGATTCCATCTTGTCATGCCCATCTCATCTCACCAGCCCCTCCATCATCTCTGCCTAGCCAACATAACACAGTAATATACTGACTCCCCAGTTACAATGGAACCCCTTAAACGCCGGAAAGGCACACAAATATCTAATAGAAATTCAGGTGATTCTTCCCTAAGTCTTACAGAACTAGCTCAGGGTATCAGTGAGGACCCTCACATAGCCATCTGAAATCCAAGCACTTACTTGTCAAAACTACAATATGGCTTGAACCGCTCCACCAAGATCTGCATTTTCTCCAGTTCGCCAAAGGATAGGTATGGGATGATACGAAGCAGGCCCTGGAGCACACTAGGGTTGGAGCGAACAAAGGTGCTATTAATCTGGTCCAAGAGCATCACAAGCTGATCTTTGTCGCCCGTCAAGAGAAGGTTGCCCTGCAGTAGAAAAGAGGACAGAAGGCTCAGTTACAGGGTTAGGACTCTGGTCAGATGATAGCTGAACCCCAGACGTTACCCCCACACTGAACCCCGATCAGAAGCAGCCCTCGAAGAATGGTTTTGGCACTTCCTGGGAAATAATGAATAGTATGAGTTCCACTTGATACCAGTTTTTAAGATCTTGTGTGGCTCTGTTTATAGTCTCAGACAAATTGTTAACATAATCTCTCCGCCCCAAGGGAATCCAGGCTGCCCGGTAATGACTGGATCATCCCTCTAACCAAAACATTAGTACCAAGACGGACAGGGGAAGGTAAGGGTGTGATCGGCGGAGAGAAACTGAACCGGGAGCTAAAGACCTGGGTTCTCCACCTGATTCTGCTGCAGCCAACTATGGAACACTAAACAGCTCCCTTCACTTCTCTGGGCTTAGAGTTCCCTTAACTGGGCAGTGAGGGGCTGGGCTAAGGCCCCTATCAGTTGGAACATGTCAGCATTCCATGATTCCATGAGCAGCTTCTGATTCAAAGAACATACTTAGCAGCTTGGTTTCCTCCAAATCCAGATTCCATGCTTCAGTGTTGTCATGTCACCATTAGCTGAGCTTTGTCATTTCTGACCTGAGCTCATTCAATCAATCTTGGTGGACACAGGTAGACACACAAATAAGCCCACTGCTGCCAGTGAGATACAGTATGTGCTCCCAGTGTTTGCAGGTAGACAGACAGGCCCCACATACCTTGTCCTCACTCAGGGGCTCAGCGTTGGATTCATCCAGAATGATCTCCATGATGCTAAGTACCTGCTCAGCCACAGTTGCACCACCACTGTCCTTGCTTTCCTGCTCAGCTACCAGGGCCTGTAAAGGAGACCCAGTTACACCGGGAATAAGACCACAACTGCTCACTGCTGATGGGATCTGCTCCTTCCTGGTCTTACCCCCAATACGTGTATGTGTGTGCGCGCGCATGTCAGAGAGAGACACGTGTAGACTTCTGCAGACAATGAAATCGTGATGCTCCAGATCTCTATCTTGGTTGCCCCAAGGACGTTGGCACTACTTCTCCAACGCTGTACATCTGGACTGTTTTAACAGACTAACTTCCTCTGACCTCTGATCTGAATTCGGGAAAAGGACCAGGAAACTCTTGCATGTCCCAGCAGCAGCATAGGGGTGAGCCAGCAAGAAAAGAGACAATTTAAATGGTCCATACCTTGGGGCCAGTCAGCTAGACAGAGATAAAGGGTCTGAAAAGTCCACAAACCCATTTCATCTGAGACCAGAGCTGAGATGCCCCTGCCCCCACCCAGGACTCCTGAGGCTCACTCTATTGTCTGCAGCCCATACTCCTTACCAGGTTTAGGGTCCCCAGCATGACATTCAAGGTGTTCATTTCCAGCTTAACCAGCTGCTGTCGGTTGACTTTCACCTTTACGCAGTAACTAAACAATTTCAGGAGTACCTGCCAAGAAAAGCTGGTCAAAACCCAAGAGGCCATCTGAGAGTGTAAGACAGGACAAGCAAGAAAGAAATGTCTGAGGGGGGTCACATACAATCAGTAGGTACTCTTCTTGAAAAGTGGGGAACGGTACGGAGAAGTGTTTTCTGGAAAGGACATATAAGGTGGAGGAGGATCTCAAGCTAGGTTGGCATTTTATTTATTTTATTTTTTATTTTTTTTTAATTTATTTATGATAGTCACAGAGAGAGAGAGAGAGAGAGAGAGAGAGAGAGGCAGAGACACAGGCAGAGGGAGAAGCAGGCTCCATGCACTGGGAGCCCAACGCGGGACTCGATCCTGGGTCTCCAGGATCACGCCCTGGGCCAAAGGCAGGCACCAAACCGCTGCGCCACCCAGGGATCCCTAGGTTGGCATTTTAAATGGCAATATTCTCTGGCAATAGCCCACGTGGCCTCGGCAGAGCGTATCATCTCTAAGACTATGGCTATGATAACCAATTCCTTGGAACAGGTGATGCTTTGTTGTTTCAGGGAAATCCCAGTATTAACTCAGACTCTAATAGTAAACAGAAAGATTCCAAAGCTCATGGCCTGTGGGAGCACAGAATCACGTAGGTCACATACCTATACATTTACTTTTTTAAGTAACATTTTTCCTCTATCAAGAGGATATTAAAAATATATTTCTTAGATTTTAATTATTTTTTTAATGCTTTTTTAAAAACTACTTTAATTCTTTACATAGGTCATTTGAAATACGATTACAGTAATAGATGTTCTCCTATCCTCTGGAGTGAAAAATAATAGTGTAATGTTTATGGTGCCTTTGGGATCCTCTAGTCCTTAGAAAATAGTTGGATCATCACCCAAACAAGATCCTACCAAAAAAAATGAAAAAGCTACCTACAAATTCAATTTAAAAAAGCAACAGTGATAATAATGGACTCAAGTACAGTTTCACAGGGAAAGTCAGGCAGGCACTGGCTTTGCCCAGGGGAGGAAGGCCAAGAAGCAGGGGAGGGGGAGCTGATGGAACAGCAGGCTGAGGGAGGCTGCCAGCCCTTGGCTGGCTTGCCCTGGCCTGTGGCACCATGCCACCCTCTAGGGCTTCATAGCACAGTGGCCACAGGCTTCTCTTTACAAGGGCCATTCTCAAGGCAGAGGGTTGGTCCCACATGCTGTCCCCAACTCACGGTTAGAAGGTGGCGTCCCTGCTTGAAATCTTTGATCCCAGCCAGTCTGTTGAGCATGCACTCCAGGCCCCCACACTGGGCCATCACACCAGCCATCTTATATACTTCCTCTTCATCTTCTTCTTCATCTGAGGGAGGAGGGAAGCCAAGCAGAAATGGCAGGGAAGGGAAGGATGGAAATAAAACAAATAATCCTCTTCTGACTGACAGCTAGTTCCCTCTTTCTTATCTCCAAGAAAAGCATTGACACTTGGATGTTAAACTATGAGACTGAAGCCAATTATGATTATTTACTCAAATATATGAAAATATATACAACCACCGTCACCAAAAAAAGCCAAAAACAAACCCCAACCCAACATGCAGCAGTGTCTGTAAGGGCCTACCTGTGGTGGAGTCCAGGGACTCAATAAACTCCTCAGTGGCATCACCCAATAGCCCACGCATGCGGTAAACAATCCTCATGGGTTCTCCCTGAACAGAGGCAGGTAGACAAAGGGGCTTGTAAACAGGTTCAGAAAATGCAAAGGACTTAATACCTGGCCTCGTTCTTCTACTTCTCTACATGATCTTAACCACAACATCTAGAATTCAAGCATGTTGCAACTCACGTAGTGGAAAGGAAGCCAATTTTATGTAGCATCTACTATGGGCCAGGAATTGTGCGAAGCATTTTATAAACACAATCTCATTTAATTTCATTAAAATTGTATGTAACAAAAATAATTACTATTATTTATTGAGTGTTTTACTCTGTGCTAAGTTCCATGCTAATCAAGCACATCTTACACTAGGTTAAGCAGCTTTTTTAGAGTTATCCAGTGATAAGCACAGTCTAATTCCAAGCCTGTGCCTCCTTCAGGAGCACAAATTCTCTCTAACCAAAGGGACCACAACCCAAAGAATCAGGACAAGCAAGATCAATTAGATTAAAGAGCTTTAGAAGATGTGGTATACGGGCAGCCCCAGTGGCTTAGCGGTTTAGCGCCGCCTGCAGCCCAGGGTGTGATCCTGGAGACCTAGGATCAAGTCCCATGTCAGGCTCCCTGCATGGAGCCTGCTTCTCCCTCTGCCTGTGTTTCTGCCTCTCTCTCTCTCTCTCTCTCTCTGTGTGTGTCTCGTGAATAAATAAATAAAAATCTTAAAAAAAAAAAGAATAAAATCTTAAAAAAAAAAAAAGATGTGGTCTATGTATACAATGGAATATTACTCAGCCATTAGAAACAACAAATACCCACCAATTGCTTTGACGTGGATGGAACTGGAGGGTATTATGCTGAGCGAAATAACTCAACTGGAAAAGGACAAACATTATATGGTCTCATTCATTTGAGGAATATAAAAATTAGTGAAAGGGAATAAAGGGAAAGGAGAGAAAATGAGTGAAAATATCAGTGAGGGTGACAAAACATGAGAGACACCTAACTCTGGGAAATGAACAAGGGGTAGTGGAAAGGGAGGTGGGCGGGGGGTTGGGGTGACTGGGTGATGGGCACTGAGGAGGGCACTTGGCAGGATGAGCACTGGGTGTTATGCTAAATGTTGGCAAATTGAACTCAATAAAAAATTTTAAAAAAAAGATTAAAGAGCTGTGATTCAAGACTCAGGAATCAAAAGTAAGAGCATAAGCTAATCCTGAGATCTTCACATAACCACACAACAAGGAAAGGGTTCTTTCCAAGTTACTCAAGTTAAAACCTCTAACCTGATGGAAGGATTAGAAATAAGTCTTTTGCAAACTAGAAGAGTAGAGCACTTTACTAGACTGGAGGATCAGGACAGGTCACTATATACTGTATACTAAGTTAGGCACTCTACTGTGTACATTACTCTCATTTTGGAGGTAAGAGAAACAGGGGTCTAAAGTCACCCTGTGTGAAATGAAGTTGAAGTGCAGGTACCACATTAATTCACGCTGCCTGCCTCTACGTCCGTGCTCAGTTTCAGGAGAGGAAAGCCTCATGGGAGAGAACCTGTCAGGCCACTTGCAGATAGGGAAGCCCAATGGCAACTTAAGAGAATGAACGGCCAGAGAACAGGGCAGAAACAGAGACACAGAAACAGACCAGGCTCTAGTCAGTAGCTAAGGAGAAAGGCTGTTTATCAGGAAACAGAGGGGTAGAACAAAAATGCAAGTTGATGAAGGCCCTCATAAAAAGGTACCACAAACTCTGGACTTTGCCAGAAGTCGTCCTCAGTGGACTGAGCAATAAAATGAAGGGCAGTGATCCTCAACTTCTACCTTGCCTCATGGTTCAAGGAGGAAGATGCCCATGTATGCTCTTTGGGTTCCATACCACCATTTACAAGGCAGGCATAGAAGCTTGGTGTTTATTTTTTGTGTACACCAGGGATCAAATCTGTATGTTTCTGTTTTGGTGCGTTAAGTGTCAATGACAAGATGCACTGGACCGGGCAATCTTCTGTGCGTCTCTCTGCTAACCAGCAGCAATACCTGCTGACCAGGATTCCCAGCATAGTGGGAGAACAGAAAAGAGAGAAGCAAAAACATGTGACAGACCAAAGGCCAAACATACCAGCAGATACCACCAATTCAGTGTCTTAAACTCTCCAGAAATATTTGGGACTCAATATGGAAAAGTTCACCGTGCTTTAATGGCACACTAGCTTGCCCTACTTCCATTACTTTGACTAAAAACTCCCCCTGATGAAGGGATGGGAAGAGGAGGGGAAACAGAACACCTAAGACCCTGACAGAGAGGCCAAACGGTATTAAGGGGGCCAAAGGACCAAAGCACCATGCTTCCTTCACTTCCCTTTCCTATCCTCAAGAACTGCCTGTCTGCGTCTCATTTCCCTGCTAGTAAGACAGAAGCCATGCTCGCTCCCTGAAGGCTCCACGTGAGCAGGCCCCTGAAAGCAGAGTGCTCATCTTAGTGGAGAGGTGCTCATGTAGAAAGGATCCAGGACAGCAAGCACTTCCTGTCACATGCCTCCTCCGACACTGTTGGCCTGAGGGGACCAAGCCAGACACGCTTGTCCTCCCCTGAAGCTCTTCTACCACTGGTCAGATGCCTCAAAAGGAGGACAAGATGACTGGCTTTCTCAACAACCAGAGCCAGGAAAGGCACGGCTGTGGAAGCACGGTGACAAGCTGGGCAGGGATGATTAAGAACGGTGCCTCCTGGTACAAGTCTGCATAAGTCAGAAAAGTAAAACCCCACCTCCAAGAAAACAAGCACATACCTCATTCGTGGTACACCAGACTTTCTTGTAAACCTCAGCCACAGGAAGGTCCAAACTAATGATCTTATTGTTCACTAGAAGCTGAACAGCAGAGGAGACGAGGCTGTTATTCCAAGTAATTATAATGCAAGTACATTTCAAGATGAAAGGGTACTTAATGACAGCAGTTCCTAACTCATCACTTTTGTGTTCTGAACTCATCAACTCTCCCTCTCTAAACTGCACACATGTGTGCACAACACACAGAATCTGGGACATAATTTCAGAGGGTACAAATACCCTTAACCCAGACCACTAACTCCAAGTTAAAATCTACTGCCGAAGATCTTCTCCTACCCGGAGTCCCTCTTAGGTTCTGCCAGAAAAACCATTTTCTCTATTTCCCTGAACAGGCTTTCCACCCCATAGGTGACAAAGCCAGATCCTGGAGTTGTCTGCCACAAGGTACTAGACACAGGGCCAGAAATCTGCACAGGGGCCACTGTGCCAGTATTTAGAGAGCTTAATTAACTTGGAACCCCTGGGAAATCTGTCAGAGCAACAAAAATAATAAAATCCTACTCTGTGACAAGCAAAACTCACTCACCATTTGCTTACAGCATGGCAGGCACTGGGTACCCTTTACAGGTAATTAACCTTAACACCAGGTAAGATACATAGGTGGGAACCACTGGCCCCATTTACAGAGGAAGAAGTTAAAGCAAGCTACCTGCCCAAGGTTAACCAGCTACTAAGTAGGGAGGTACCTGGATGTGACCCCAGCCCAAGTTCTTAGCCATGAGAGCAACAATCCTACACTTATTACCTCCATCCCGCTGTCATCCTCCAGGAGAGCCACCAAGTCACAGTCCTGGCAAATCTTGTTCTTTATATCCCTCATAAGTGGCCCAATGCCTGGCTCATTGCTACTATATGGGTTCCCGGGCATCCTGCCCTGTAAGAAGTCTTCTTGTTGGGGGTCCTTCTCCAGGGTTACAAAGAATTCAGTGACCTCATTCTCCTCCTAAAGGACAGAGAGAAGAACGCATTGGCAGGGATGGCATAAAGATATTACAGAAGGATGGCAGAGGTCTTTTGGATTCAGACTATGCTACTTCATTCCATAGAAACAAACACATGGAGGAAACATCTAGCCCCTTACACGTTTTAAGATATAAACAATAGAAACTCAAAGGTGATTCTACATACACTTCAAATAGCCTTCAATATCAAGCATCTCCTCTGAAACTCAAGGGTGGAGTAGGAGAGAAAGCCCACCATGACCAGCACATGGGCCCTGTTATCAAAGCTGTTACTGAACCAAGGAGAGAGGGCTTTCATCCTCCTGCTCGCCTCAAGCAATGCTAGCCCATCCGCAGTGGGACGACTCTGCCACTGATGACCCCCACACCAAAAGGAGGGTCTTTCTATTATGTAACACTCAGGCACACGAAACCCCAAAGAACTCTCATCATTAACTGATAACGCCGATATTTTTCAGCAGGAGAGGGTCTTTGGGTCATACAATGCTCTCGGATAGCTAGGTGAGAGAAACAAACACATGTACATGTGTGCGTGCACCAAACAGAGGTGGGGAAAGCAGAAAGAGAGGGAGCATTTCTTCACTCTAGCTCAATATTGTTTCTTTCACAGCATACTGAATGGGTAAAGCAGCAGGATCTTAGCAAGGTGGGGGTTAGACCCCATTCTTAAGATTGGTCCAAACCTTCAATCTAGGACATAAGACCAAGGAAGGTCATCAGATTTCCCATCAAGGAGCAAGAAAATTAAGACCACCCATAACTAACAGGCTTCTTGGCAGAATGGCGCACACGGACCCCTGGGAGGCACAGGAAGAAGCATGGCTTACGGGATAAATGATGCTGCAGAGCCTCTCAAAGATGAAGACCGGTGTCCGGTAGTCATCCAGGTTGTAGCGCTTGGCTGTCTCGATGCACACAGCCATGAAGGCCTTGGTTTCCGATTCTGTGCCTGCCAGAAATCAAAGTGGCCACGTCAGTTGGGAGAGAGCTTCACATACACAAACCCTGATGAGACTTTACATGAAGCACAATCACCAGCAGGTTCTTTCTTTCCAGTAAAATTTTAAATGCCCTGCATGGCAGTATCAATATTTCAATTGGAAACTTGAAGCTGACCGATTTCCATGCTCAGACCACACTCGGGCATTTGAAAGCCAGAGTGCCCAAGTCAACATAGTACATCTTGCTTCCTCTCAGAATGATCACTTCAAGGAGAGGAACTATGCTTTATTCAACTAGCATCCTTTTGGCCAAAACAGGTACTCAAAAACGTCAAATAACAATCCTAACTGTATTCCAGGCAAATCAAAGGGAAATTATAGCTTCAAGCTTCAACCTTAAGTGATAAAGGCGGACTACCCTCTACAAACCAGAGAGACAACTTCAAGTCACAGAAGGAATATGCTTCAAAAGGATCCAACTGTGGGAGGCTTGGGCAGCTCAGTTAGTTAAGCATCTGACCGTCTGACTCTTGGTTTCGGCTCAGGTCATGACCTCAAGGTCCTGGGATCAAGCCCCGTGACAGGCTCTGCACTCAGCACAAAGTCAGCTAGAAATTGTCTCCCTCTCCCTCCATTCCTCCCCCTGCTCATGCGCTCTCAAATGAATAAAATAAAATCTTTTTTAAAAAGGGAAGTAGGGGCAGCCCGGGTGGCTCAGCGGTTCAGCGCCACCTTCAGCCCGGGGTGTGATCCTGGGGACCCGCGATTCAGTCCCACATCGAGCTCCCCGCATGGTGCCTGCTTCTCCTTCTGCCTAGGTCTCTGCCTCTGTGAGTGTGTGTGTCTCATGGATAAATTAATAAAATCTTTAAAAAACGGGGGGGGGGGGGGCAGGGGTCCAACTGACATGGCAAGGTCACAAACTGGCTCAGCATGGCATGATGAAAATACATCAGGAATGTCTTCATGTTTGAAATTATGACAGACTACACTTCCTGATCTACTCCCACTCCTCACCACTTAAGTAACATTTATCAGTGAACTGTCACACTAGCAAAGACGAATCAAAACCCAAAACTAGGAGATATTCAGAACCTACAGAGGAAGTTGGTGTCTGAGCTTTGGTTTCCAGAACCTGCCAGGATTTGAGAGCTAGACACAAAGCCCCAGGTCTGCCAAGGTGAAGAATCTAGTGGGAACCCCTCCCCACACACAAAAGTCTGGTGCCCCAAAAGAGCTACACCATGGTACAAGGGTCAACTAGAAGTAACTCTTCCTCTTCCCCAGGCAAGTCACAAAAATGAAATGGTGTTCCCTTATAATCTGGCATTGAGTAGAGGAGAAAAAGATCTCCCTGGAAAGAACTCATAACAGGCTGCCCCTCCCCCAGGGGTCTGTGGCTCAAACTTCATACTACCTAAGGAGGTCTACAAAACCTGAAGCTCAGAACTTCATGAACGACTACCCTAGTCTTCGGCAGTACCTGGAGATGCTTTGCAGAAGCAGTTACAAATCCTCACTGGAGAAACCCATACTTGGCTTGGGCCCTAAAGAATTTTCACAGAGGGTGCCTGGGTGGCTCAGCTGACCATCCAACTCTTGGTTTTGGCTCATGATCTCAGAGTCTTGAGCTCGAGCCCCATGTAAGGCGCTGGCACTTGGCAGGGAGTCTGCCTCACCATCCCTGTCCCCCTCCCTGCACTCTATCTCTAAAAAAAATAGTTTTTTAAATCTTAAAAAAAAATTTTTTTTCCACAGAAAAAACCCTGAAACATGAGCTCACAGTCAAAAATCACAAAATACAAAAGATTTAAGGCATCAGAATCAAGAGCTGGAATAACAAACAGCAGAACTGGATAAATATTTCAAGCATTAGAATTATCAGACACAGAAATGTTTGCTATGTTTGCAAATTACAAGAGGAATGGAAAATGTGAGTGAAAAACAAGTGACCTATAGAGAACCACAAAGACTCAACAGGTAGACTACAGAGCTAACACAGTGAAAAAAAAACTAGTGAACTACATGAAAGAACTGAAAAAATCCTCCAAAGTCAGCATAAAGAGATGGTGAGATGGGCCCAGAACAGAGCAGTAAAGAGAAATGGATGAGAGGGTGGGTTCCACAAGGTTGATGGAGAGACTGGGGCAAAGACAACTGAGGAGATGATGGTGGAGAATTTTCCAGAAAGCAAAGACACCAATCTGAGGACACACACTTCCTTCTATTCTATGACCTTAATATAAAACGTCTAAATGGACTAAGCCCAGTTCTGGAATTTTACAGCTCCAAGCACCAGAGCTTCTCGCCCTCTTTCCTCAAAGTAGAGAGAAGCCTGCCATCGTCTTCTAGCAGGCATCCCCCCTGCTCTGGGCTGCTGGGCAGTGCTACCTGTGGTCATGTCCTCTAGCATCTCAAGCAGCATGTCCTGGGTCTCGTCGATCAGCTTGGTCCTCTGCACCACCAGCTTTCGCAAGCACAGGTATCCATTCAGCACAGTACCCACCAAACGACTTTTAAAATGTCTTTTGATGGACTCCACCTCAACAAAGGAGGAAAGAAGGCCTGTGGGGACAGAAAAAAGCTGCTGCCAGGGCTCTGAATGGGAATGACCGTAAGGAAATTCATGACTTCCAGAGATTATGATCAACTCCAAAGCAACTTCCAAGCAGAGCAGGCGCTCAAAAATGTCAGCCCACCAAAGAGGAACACACAGAGTTTAAATAGGCACTGAGTCAACACAAGAGAGAACAGAGTCAATCTCTGTGCCCTAAGAACAAAGGTCAGCCCCCAAACTATACCCAGGGTGCCTAAAGGAAAGACCCGGAGGCTCAGTCTACCTGTGAGACTTTTGAGGGCATAACCCTGCTGCAGGTCAGTGCTCAGGGTGGCCTCCTCCAGGGCCAGCAAGCGGGCAATCTCCTATACAGAACAACAAGCAGAGTTAGTGACAGCACTGCTGACGATGTTGGCCCCCTCCAGTTGCAGTCCAGGAGCCCGCAACAGGAACTAGACACTCTGCAGTCACCGTTTTATCCCAATGACCCCTTGAGCTGAACCTCTACAGAACTCCTAAAAAGCTGGGGGCAGTTTACAATGATGGTAAGGATGGCTCAAAGACCAGTAACAGCCGAAATGCCCCCAGCAGGTTGCTGCCTCCTTATGATACACAAAGCTATAAAGATAAATTTTTCAACAAACATTTCTTCTCCGCCAAGAAGGATGGCATGAAGGATGAAAGCAGAAACAGAAAAGGGCTCTCCTGAGCAGAGGGGCGGCTACCTTGGTGATGAGGTTGCCGACGTAGGGCAGGACTCCCCGAGCTGCAAGGTAGACTTTCCAGTGGGCCGAAGTGATGAGCTTCTGGTAGAGAGCCAAGTACTCAGCAGCACACTCGCCAGCTATGCTCAGCTCGTCCAGGTAGCTGCCCCAAGGGACACAGAGCACTGTGAGAACTCCGCTCCAGTGGCTCCAACAGGCACTCTCCGCTCCTCCCACCTCGTCCTCTGCTGTCCTGCGCTCCCCCCCTTCTTTCTGGGCACCTCAGGAAACCCCGAACTTCCCACCGGGGAACTCCCCACATGTGGGGATAACACGCGCACACAACGGGGACACGATGCAGTGAACTATACTCATTTGGACCAACTGGCACCGAGATTTAAGAGTGCCTATCCGGGGAGCGAGACTGCAGTTCGGAGTGGCTTGTGGAGAAGGCAAGTGTACCACGGAGTTTAGTGGCTGATGGTGTGGGCTTTGGAACTCCACCGCCTGGATTCCAATCCTGCCTTCAGCTGACAAGTCCCTCAACCACATCAAGCCTAGGCTGCTATGAGGATGAAATGAGATGGGGCAGGCTGCACATTTATATGCTTCTACAACCTTAACAACCGTGAGCTACCAGTGCTGATGTTCTATTACCACCAGCAGCAGGACCACTCAGCTTTCTAGTCCTTTCCTGTTTTGTGCTCTTCTATGCAGCACAATATGGGTATGGAGCCCAGGTGTGCCTTCTATCATCCTGACCTATTGATTCCCCCAGGAAAATAGGGAAAGCTGACCCCAGGTGAAGCCTGAACACCCTTCCACCCCCACTCAAGCAGTACCTGGTGAGGAGGTCAAGGACCTGCTGTTTGCGGCTGGGAATGGTGGCAAGAGCTTCCACAATGGTGCAGGCTGCCTGCCTGGCTGCCTGCGTTGCTGGAGTGAAGAGCACCTGCAGGACACAGGAGAGAAGCTCCAGCTCAGGGGACAGCCTGCCTCGCCAGGCCCCCAACATGGCACAATCAACTGCCACCCTTCCAGAAGTCCTCTGGGCACTTCTCAGGGAAAAGATTAAAGGTGAAAACCAACAGCTAATGCCAGATGCAACCGTGGTTGCTCAGGAGTCCCCTTCTTCATGGAAAATTTCTTCCTCAAGCAATCTGGAGGATGCCCCTAATGGCTGAACTAGTCAAATAATCAAGTCTTTTTCTTAGCATACATTTCTTTTAACTCTATTTTTGGGATAGCTATACACTAAATACTTCTACCTAGTAAAATATTTCTCATTTTATGTATTAGTGGACAAGTGGATGCCCTTAATTACTTTAATCCTTCCTTATGTTTGACAGAACAAAGAGAGAGGGCAGCAGGAGGTAGGGATGAAAGGAGAAAAAGGGAAAGCAGCATTGAGGCTTTTTTCTGGTTAAGGGGCCAGGGAGGATAGTGGCAAGCACACCAGCTTGAGAAAGGCACAGGAAAATCCTGTCTTGACCAGTCTACCACACTGGTAGCTACAACCAAGAACCTCCCATTGCTTTCTATATCTGAAAGGAAGAGAGAGCAGAGCAGACACATGGGGAGGAGCAGAAATGGGCTGCCTGGCTCTGGGGCAGAGGGCCGAGCACGTGGTCACTCACTTGCCGCAGCCAGTTGTTATGGCCTAGTTTGAGATCCAAGGGGGGCGTCCTCTTCCCACGACGACTCAGGAACTGTTTCCACCTCCACACGTACTTCTCGGTCAAATAGAGGTGGCGGAGCTCTGACTTGCTGGGGGACTTCCCATTGCCATCTATCCCTGGCAGGCACAGGGGTTCACCAGGGGTAAGGAAAGGAAGTGACAGAAAGTAGGGATTGCAGGGCTGTCGTGATATGGGTAAGAGGGTTGACTTCCCCGGTCTTGAAGAGACAGACACACCTCTGATAGGAAGACACTTCTTCCAGGATTCATAGGATGCTTTGGGGTCTCTCTTGAGCCACAGCTGAGCCTGGGCATGGATCTCATTGCAGTACGGTTTGACTGTGGTGAGGGCTTCAACGGGGACGTCCTGCAGGTGGAAGGCCGAACAGGGTGGGGAGCTTCAGAGCATACCTGAGTTGGGCTCCAATACAACGGCACATACGCCCCAGCGGGACATACGCAAAAGCAAGGATCAGAAGGATCAATGTTTGTATCAGTTATGCCCAAATATGTGTTCCTGTTAAAGCATTCTGGCCCAATTTAGCAGCACCAACTCCATGCTTGGCTTCAAGTCACTGCTTTGACTGCAGAGGATAAGATGTAGCTGGCTTCCTATAGACCATCCTACAACCACAAACACCAATTCCTATCCCAAACCTGACTCGCAGTTTCCTTAACCTAAATCTTCAAGGAGTCTCTGAGCAGTCTCCAGAATTTCAAGAGCCACTACTAAGCCGAACTAAGGTGCACAGCAGAGAGATCC
Organism: Canis lupus dingo; assembly: GCF_003254725.2. NCBI lineage: Eukaryota > Metazoa > Chordata > Mammalia > Carnivora > Canidae > Canis > Canis lupus. The sequence goes on along the minus strand of NC_064244.1, from coordinate 78,043,146 downwards.
ATACAGCACTCTAAGCTTGCCGTTCTCAAGCTTTTTGGCCTCAGGACGCCTTCACTCTTAAAAAATTACTTAAGACTCTAAACAGCTTTTGTACGTATGATTCTATTGATATTTACCATGCTAAGAAGCATGAGAAATTCTTAAAATATTTACTAATTTCATTTAAAAATGAGAACAAAAAAAAAAAAAGGCAAAAATAAAATAAAAATAAAAAATAAAAAATAAAAAATAAAAATGGGAACAAAGGGACAATGTAAATGACATTTTTTATATTTCCAAAGTAAAAATCATCTGAAGAAGTGACACTATTTTTGGTTTTTGAAAATTTGCCTAACAGACTGCCTTAGTAGGAGCTGGATTCTCCAACCTACTTCTGTGTTCCAACTGTTTGGGAGAAGTTGTTTGGGCTGAAGTGCATGAAAAACACCCAGCTGCATACAGATACACAGCTGGAAAGGAGAAGAATGTTTTACTAGACTGCTCATTTAATTGTGGGTTTCTTTCTTTCTGATACTACTATTAACAAGTTATAGGTTCTTAAAGATTGGCTGTTACATGGAAGCTGAAATCAATGGATAAACTTTTCACAGTCCTTTTTTTTTTTTTTCTTTTCATAGTCCATTATACTAAAACTCGTTTTACCTACTCATGATTCTGTAGCATTTGCTGGTCATTTGGAAAATACTGGCTCACTGAGTTATGCCAATGCCTCTAAAGTGACAGGCATACTTCATTCATTTTTAAAGAAAATGTCTGCTAAACACCCAATTCTGAATGACAACTAGCCTGGTGCACATTTTCCCAAGCACATTTTCTTACAGGGGCTCCGTAAGAAAAGCATCTGGCTCAGCCTGCATCTGAAATAATACCCCATGTGCTTCTCAAGACAAGTGCTGTAGCAGGAGCACTTCTGTGTACTTCCACACTGAATATTAAAAACACAAGTACACCAGAGTCAAGATTTACTAAAATTCACTTGTGCTGCTTCACCAAGGATCCCCTTGAGTCAAAGCACAGGACAGTGAAGAGCCCGGCCAGGAGGGTGGCTGGGAGCTGTCGCCTTTCCCACTGAGGCTCCAGCAGCCCAACCCACCACTGAATATGTGCCCTTAGCACCAATGGTGCCAGACCTGAAGGGGCAAACAGGGTCAGCGGAAGATTCTGCAACAGACATTGACCTCACAGATTCCCGGATAGTCTGGGCAACACCCAGGCATCTGGGAGTCCCAATGTTAGAACTGATGCTTTCTCTAGGCTGGCGTTAAGCACAGTGTGAACATCGATATGGGGCTCTGGTGCTTAGAGGGTAAGCAACTCTAGAAATCTGCTGCCTCACTCTGGAAAAAATCGATGGTTATCTGAAAGTAGGGTTCTTCTTCAATCAAAGGCCAATTTTATCTAAGAATGAGCTCTGAGGGGAAATAAACCTCACCAAAGGGAAGGAAGATGGATACTTCAGTCCTGCCTTTTTTTTTTTTTAAGATTTTATTTATTTATTCATGACAGAAACAGAGAGAGAGAGAGAGAGAGAAAGCAGAGACACAGGCAGAGGGAGAAGCAGGCTCCATGTAGGGAGCCAGACACGGGACTCGATCCCAGGTCTCCAGGATCACACCCTGGGCTGAAGGTGGTGCTAAACCGCTGGGCCACCAGGGCTGCCCACCCCCCCGCCCCGCCCCAGCTTTTTAAAAGATTTTTATTTATTCATGAGAGACATACAGAGACCTAGGCAGAGGGAGAAGCAGGCTCCTCTCAGGGAGCCCAATAGGGGACTCAATCCCGGATGCTAGGATCATGCCCTGAGCCAAAGGCAGATGTTCAACCGCTGAGCCACCCAGGCGTTCCTGCCCTGCCTTTTCTAAGGACTGTCTAGGAAAAGGAGAGTCAAAGAAAATTCAGTGAACTGTTCAGGATCCAGCTTCCTCCCTAGTGCTAACCACTCAGAAAGCAGTCTTCCTACAATGCTAAAGACTGTTCTCACCAAAGGATTCTATCAGGATGGGGCAGGAATCAAATAGCCCAAGGACCACAGAGGAGTAAGGGACAAGGAGCCTCAGGCATGGCCGTGAAGAAGAATTATGGTCCATGTTTTCCAAAGGCTGTTACAAGCACATCAATCTGGGGCTAGGCTATGGTTATTTTAGAATAAAACTTGGCTTTCCTCTCTCACTTAATGATTCACTGAGTGGCTATCATCTGCTAGATATTACACTCTGCCCTGGACATAAAATAAACGTCTAAACTAATGTCCCTGGGTTCAAGGAGCTCACAACCCGCCTAGCAGGGAACTGGATCTTCTAAGGAGCAGCTCACTGAGAGGGGAGATCCTACACAGTAGACAGCATGCAGCGGCAGCCACCATTTACTAGGGACTAACATGAGCCACACAGCATTCTGGGCATGTGACCGCATCAAGTAACTGATTCTTCACAATGTATTGTGCTCTCATTTCAGAGGTAGGCAATCTGAGGAGCCTGAGTCAGTAACTTGCCCAAAGTCACAAGGCTAGTAAATAGAAGAGCTGGGATGTGAAGTCTTGCTTCAGAGCCTAGGATCTTCACCAAAGCACCATGCTGCATGGTCAAAGTCACAGGGGCAGGAAAGAACACTGTGCTCTCTGGGAGCTGTGAGTCCTCTGTCCTCCAATGGGACTGGAAAGACAGTCCTCCAGTAAAGCTGTCTTGTTCAAGGCTCTTGATTTTCATGTTTATTTTACCCTTGAGACTTTCCTCTGAGAAACCTTCTTTCTCAAAAATCCCAACTCCTAATAAATAAAATCTATAAAAGGTGGGGGGGGGGGGGTCCCTGGGTGGCTCAGCAGTTTAGCGCCTGCCTTCAGCCCAGGGCGTGATCCTGGAGTCCCGGGATCGAGTCCCACGTCGGGCTCCCTGCATGTAGCCTGCATTTCCCTCTGCCTGTGTCTCTGCCTCTCTCTCTCTCTCTCTCAATCTCTCTCTCTGGGTCTCTCATGAATAAATAAAATCTTAAAAAAAAAAAAAAATCCCAACTCCTATCTGCTGAAGTATGGCGAAGGAAGTGCTGGTGCCCCACCACGAGCAGGCTGAGTGCCGGGTAAGGCAGGACACCATGCTGGCTGGGGCAGGAGGGGGCCACCGCCTTGCTCTCTGTGACTCCCCACCCGGTACCTTGTTCTTCTTGCTGGTTGGAGCAGGTGGTTTAATCAACTTCTGCAAGATCCGCAGGCACATGAGGGTAATGTTCTCCACAACCACAGGAGTCTTAATGTTCACGGCCATGAGGAAAAGGCTGAGAGCTAGGGGCAGGGATAGGAAGGACAGGCCAAGTCTCAGTCATAGCACCCTGTACCTGCTCCAGCAAGGCTGTCCATGGCGGCTGCCCTGCCCCACCACCTCTGTGGCTAGAACTGCACCCGAAGCCCCCATCCCCTTTCTGAAAAGCCCCTAACCAGCTCACCACAGCGTAACCGGAGTTCCCAGCAGCTGTCCTCCTTTGAGATGGAATCTGTCAGCAACAGCATTTCATACTGAAGGCTGCTTGCCTAGAAGGCCAACGAGAGGAGACATGAAAAGAGGAGAGTCTGCAAGTGAGACCAGGACTGGGCCTCATGTCCAAGCTCTGATCAGGGAACTCAGAACTAAGATGTCTAGTACTCAGTGGCACCATCAGAAAGAGAAAGGAGGGGTAGAGACCCCTGTACTCCATCCAGCCAACCACCAATTTCTCTTCTCCCTGAGGCTGGCTCTGACCTGGGACAGTCATTCTAGGGTAAGAGCTCTCCAGGCTGCTGCTCCTTGCCTCCCTAGCCACGCCAGGGAGACTGATGGAAAGAAAGTGAGGGAACGCAGGAGAAAGAGGAAGGAGTCAGAGTGTGGCTGTCCTGCTTACCAGATCGGGATTGGCCCAGTGGCCCTTCAGGGCAGTGGAGACTTTGCCAATAATCAAGTCATTCATTTGCTGGGTGGCTTCTGGATTGTCTCTGGGGAAACAAAGAAATGGAAGTCCTGTTACCTACCTGAAGGAGCACAGAGAAAAGGCACTCAATGCCAAGGGCCACCTGGCCTCCCCACGGGCCTGACCACAAATTGGCCCCACAAGACCTGGATCTGTAAGAGAGTGTCCATCACAGCCACCTGCCCCACAGCAGTCACTGGGGAGAGCAACTACAGCATCTAAGAGATCTCCCCATGCACAGCCCAGGCTAAAGAGACCTCCCCAGGCACTGCCTGGTGCACCACATCCTCCAATCTCTGAATTCGGGGGACCCCTGCCAGGATGGGTTACAACACTTTCCTCATTTTCTCCATCTGCCTCCACTTTACCTCCCATGAGGTACCCACATTTCCCACTGACGCCTCACCATAAGAATGTCTGTATTAGTCATGACAATGTCAATTGTACTAGGTCACTTTCTCACTTCCTTCCCTGTTTCGAATAAAAACCAGAGTCCTTCCAATGGCCTAGAAGATCCCCCCAGGATCTGGCCCCCAGAAACGTCTCATTCTCCTTCCTGTTTCCCAGGTGGCCTCCTTCACACCACCTACACAGCTCCCGCATCATCCCCAGCACAGGCCTGCCTCTTGCTCTTAAATGTGAGGTTTCCTATGTGTGCAACCACAGCTGAGACATCTTCATGGCTTGTCCCCTTACTTCACACACGTCTTCTCTGACCACCTTCTCCCAGCAGCAATTCCTGCCACAGTCAGGGGTGCCACCCCAGCTGTACCTCCCTTTCACAACCCAATCTCCTGACACTGTACTTGTGCAAGTATCTTTCTACAGTTCTCCCCACCTGGACTGCAGGCTCCAGGAAGCAGGGACTCTGTTTCATTTACCACTGCACAGAGTCCAGAACAATGCCTGGCATTCAGCAGATGCTCAAAAAACACCCACTAAGTGAATAAATAATACAGCAAGAAACAGTTACCAATCACCTAACATGTCCCGGAACTCATGTCGCACACTTAGTAAATCTAGCTCTGGCGACTGCATCCACAATACTAGTACTCAATAAATACAAGTTATTGCCCACGAGTTATACCATTCCACCTTCGCCACAAGCCTTTAAGGTATTTACTATTATTATCAGTATTTTTCAGATGACGAAAACCTCAGCTCAGGGAAGGTAGGTAAGCTGTCCAAAGCACAGAGATCAAACACTGAGCCCAAGCTTCACTGCTAGGCTACACTGTTCCACTGGCCTCTTCCATGTGAGTCTGAAGTCCAAGTGCCCGGTCACTCCCTTCGCTTCCCTCACCAGAATCCAGAGACTGTTCAGGGAACTTCACTGGAACCAACAAAGTACAAACCAAATATTCTTTTTATGAGGAAATCTGGTCTCAAATGCTCACAGAGTCTGCTCATCCAGACCCCTGGCCATCTCCTGCACTTCCGCCCTCCTAAGTAAGCCAGCCCGTCTGGCAGTGACAAACACCACACTTTGCACCCCCAAGCTCCCAGCATGGCTGCTACCACCAATTTCTGTGCCAGCAGGAGTTACTGTGTCCACAATCCCAAGGCAGGCGCTGACCGAGTTAGCAGGCACATGAGCTGGCGGACCTCCTCCCGCATGCCTGCAGAGCCCCGACGGAGATTGTAATCAAAGAGCTCCCGGATGAGGCCCTGAGAGACGAGGATGTGCCTCAGGGCTGGATTGGTGGCCAGGGCCCGGAGCAGTGTGATACAATGTTCTGTGACAGCCGAGGCGCAGCCGTAGCACTTGGTGGAGGATGTGTGGCCACAGCCCAGGACAGATAAGGCGCGGTACTGGCTGGCAGTGAAAGTGGGCTGCACGGAGGTTCGGGACGATTTGGTGGCCGCTTCCCTCTGTTGCAGGTCATATTCCAACAACTCTTTTCGTGAAGCAAAGACTTTCTAAGAAAAAAAAAAAAAAGATAAAAGAGATACAAATTAGCAATTAAAGGAAGGAGAAAGGGAAAGTTAACTAGAAATCAGGTTTGGTTTGAAAAAACACTTTAGGGGTGCCTGGGTGGCTTAGTCGGTTAAGTGTCTGCCTTTGGCTTAGGTCATGATCTCAGGGTCCTGGAATTGACCCCACCTTGGGCTCCTGGCTCCGTGTGGAGCTTGCTTCTCCCTCCCCCTCTGCTGCTCTCCCTGCCTGTGCTTTCTCTGTCAACTAAATAAGTAGGTAAAAAGATAGCTAGATAAATAGATACATAAATAGATATATATATATCTATACATAAATAGATACATGCATGATCTAATTTAATCTTTGTGATGACCCCACCCATTAAATATTTCATCCTTGTTTTACAGAGCAGGAAGCTGAAGCTTAGGAAGGTTGGTGTGCCCAAGACAAACGGCAGAATCAGAACTCAAGCCCTGATCAGAAGCACATGTCCTTAACTTCCATGTAATGCTGTCTCATAAAGAACAAACACAAAGATCAGAGATGTAGGCCCATGAAACAAAGACAATTCTAGGGGGCAAAGAACCAGCTTGTCTGTGGCCAGCCTCCCATCCCACGGAGATTAGGTCAGTAATATTCCATTGGCCTCACAGCCCACCTTGGTTGACTGGCATTGGTGTGCCCTGCCCCTCCAGTCTACAAATATGGCATATCAGAAAAAAGAGGGAACAGAATCTTGACACCCAGTTTTTTAAAACTTGCCACCCCTCTGCTGAAAGATGAGTTGTGAATGGGCCAAGGAAAACAGATTTATTTATTTTTTTTTTTTTTTGGAAAACAGATTTATAATCATCTGTTATCCTCAGTCTTCTGGAACAAATTCAGGTCTCTGCCAAGCACCAGAAACTATAGTGGGAGAGAAGCTAAATGGTTCAGCGACCTAGACCTTGCCTTTTCAGCCAACTGAGCAAGGGAAACCCAAGATTTGAACTGCCGGAGCGGGGCAACAGGCCTGCTCTGAAAACAGGAGGGGTAACACTTGACAGAACACTAGAGCGGCTCCAGTTCCTCTACCTGGATGATTTTGGAAAGCTCATCAAACGAGTTCTTGCAATCTCCACAGTACTCCTGAGCCAGCTGCAGGATGTACCGATTCACGCTGGCTGAAGTGGAACTGATGCCCCCAGCTGTCCCCGAGTCATCCTGCAACCCAAGAGGTATGCTGTCAGCCTCCTGCTTCAGACCCAGAGCCCTCTCCAGATGCCCCTCTAGCTTGGGGTTACCTGTGGCTTTTCAGGGGCTGCCTCGTTCACTTTGCAGAGCAGGTTCTCCAGCTGTGGCCGGTGTCCCATCAGCTGGTGATACACTCGGTCAGCTTTGTCCAGAAGTGTATTAATGTTGGAAACAGCCTAGCAGGAGAAGACAGAACTGTGTGTGAAGGCTTTTCCTTGAGTGATCCCAACTGCTAACCGTTTCCTGAAACATTTCCTACAGGTCAGGTTCTGCGTTTCATACATTCATCACTTCTATTCCTCACAATAATCCCTGGGGTTGGTACATTATTTATAGTAACATACAATATGTATCTAACACAATATACATAAAAATACACAATGCTGAGAGAAGTCATTTTCATTAGGTCACATAGCACTAAAAAGACACAGCAGGAACTGGAACTTTGGTCCTTCTGACTCCATAGCTAAATGTTCTCTTGCTTCCCATGCTGCTTCTAGCAGCAATCCCAAAAGCTCCCCACTTTTGACTATCATCTAATCCCTAGTCCCACCACACCACACAGACTGAGAACCAGACCCTGGATAAGCAGACACTGCTGGAAGGCCAACAGCTGTAATACGAGACATCTCTGGAATAAATGCAAGGCACTCATCCGACTTCTTCCTGCCTTTCCAAATCTAAAGTTACATGCCCCTTGAGACATTCTAGTTCACTGCCAACATGCTCCAAAGTCCTATGTAAATCACATGTTCCAATGTCATTATCTGCACCCGCCTGAAAGCCAGGTCCTAAAGAGAGTGCTGAGTCAAGGAAGACTTGGATGAAAAGGAAAAGCACACTGCCCTCCAATAGCCCTGCTGCCCAAAGCTCAGAGCAAAGCCACTGTCCTTGAGTATAGGACAGACCCAGCCTCACCTTCTTCCGGTCTTCTTCATTCTCAATGGGATCCACTGCACAGCAAGGCTTGGCATAGAGCATAAAATCGAAGCGAGCGTATTTACAGAAACCACAGGCATTGCAGAGGAAGGGATCTTTTTCATCGTAGTTGATGGACCTAAAGAACCAAAATGTTTCGGTCAAGGAGGGGCGGCAGCAGAGGTTTGGAGTGGTGTGCAGGGACTGTGAGTGCCACACGCATATTCTGGAACTGTGTCAGGATGACAAGAGGTGAGGATGCTTACACAACCAGGTAATGAGAAAGGATGACTTGGAACTAAGCTGAGGGATCCCCACCCCCAGGCTACCACGGGACAGGTGCAGGCACCGCTCTTTCTTCCACCACCTTCTAGCCTTGAACTCCACACACCCATAACCCTCCAATAATGATGAAGGCAGCAAACACCGAGACTCTTGTAGGGGATACAAGGGACATACGTGGCCCCAACCGGGGCGACACACTCTCCCCCTCACCTGCATTTGTGACACTGGTAGACATTCTCTCCACAGTTGCCACAGACCCCTGGGTTGGCAGGGACGGAGGCACTGCAGCGGGGGCACTGCAGGGTCTCTGTGGAGGCCTGATAGTTTTCGTAGAAGTCCGCAAACTCAATCATCAGGTTGGAGGCCACAATGGGCAAGGGCAGGTCGATCTTCACCTCTGTCTGCCCAGGGGTCAGCTGAACTTTCTTGGCCTTATGCCAGCGAGCCGGCCTAGGAGAGAGAGAGTGGCAGCTAGAGGGATAGAGGGCCGGGGAGCCACTTTCATACCCCTCCAGTGACAGAGGTCTGAGGAGACAAAGAGCAAGACTGTCCCCATGTGTTCTCCTAAGGTAGTCATCACTTTAAGAAGTGAAGATACAGCAAATAATACCAACCTGATTTTTAAAACATTCACTATAGAAAAGAATATAAGCACTTTAAGGTGCTCTGTAGAATCATTTTTTCAGATTCTAAAAAAATAACAAAAGACATTACTCCAAAAGTATGCTGCCCTGAAGCCTGAATCCCAAGAGGTACCATGTGCCAAGTACAGACCAAAAAAAAAAAAAAAAAAAAAGCATGTAATTATTTAGAATAATCACATTAATCACAGGTAATATTTATTGGGCACTTAATATGTGCTAGGCTCTGTTCTCAGCACATTACATACACTAAACTAGTTCTAATCCTCAAAATAACACCCTAAGAGTGGACTTATCTCCATTTTACAGTTAAAGAAACAAAGGCAGCACAACTCCCATGTCGAGACAGGTAGGAGGGCGGGGGGTGTAAACCCACGGTCTTACTACAGAGTCTGAGCTTCCAGCTGCTGCACCGATGCTACACGACACAAAATGAAATCCACCTCCTCCAAAGGCGGTGGGTTATCCCAGTGAGCAGCTTCTACTTGCAGGTCACCAATGTTAGCTACTCCTCAAAGGAAGAAAACTTCCTGCAGGCAGTGCTCCTAGCAGCCGTCCAATGATGTGGTAAACTCTAGCTTTACTCTGCCGCTCAGAGTGATACCAATACTTCCATTCCGTGCACAACAGCCCCAAAAGTCTTACTATTCAAGCAGCACCTCCCCACGTCCTCTGCCCAACAGCAGTGCCTGAGATTTCAACAAGAGATCGGTTTCTGGGAGTCAACACTATAACCCACGCTGATGCCTTCTTTGGCCCACAAACGACATGCCCCCACTCAGACACTGGAAGATGTGAGCTAGAAAGATCCAACTTGGGCAGATATAGAGGGAAGGTACATGTGGAAATGGAAGGACAGCCTGAGTACTAGAGGAGCTTCTTGAGACTTACTGCCTGCTCCATGAGCAAGAAAACAGTGTCTTAACTGAAAAAATGACAACTACTTCCCAATACAGATGTTATAGAAAACTAGAACTGCCCTAATTAACATGAGTAGGAGGAGCCTGAAGTTCCCTCACTCAGCTTCCCCTCCCAAGGAAGGCTGTGAATTGCTTCCTGAGACCCCAAAGGCTCCACTGGACATGATTTTATTATTTTTAATTTATTATTATTTATCTATGTATACACATATGTATGCATACACACATAGATTTTATTTATTTATTTATGAGAGACCCAGAAAGAGAGAGGCAGAGACACAGGGAGAGGGAGTAGCAGACTCCATGCAGGGAACCCGATGTGAGACTCGATCCTGGGACTCCAGGATCACGCCCTGGGCCGAAGGCAGACGCTAAATCACTGAGCCACCCAGGGATCCCCATCCATGGACATGATTTTTCTTTTTTTTTTTTTTTTTTTTTAAAGAGAATGTCTCTTCTTTTTTTTTTTTTTAATTTTTATTTATTTATGATAGTCACACAGAGAGAGAGAGAGAGAGAGAGGCAGAGACACAGGCAGAGGGAGAAGCAGGCTCCATGCACCGGAAGCCCGACGTGGGATTCGATCCTGGGTCTCCAGGATTGCGCCCTGGGCCAAAGGCAGGCGCCAAACCGCTGCGCCACCCAGGGATCCCCATGGACATGATTTTAAAAGAACCTTTGTCAACACCCTTAGGAACTGTGTTTCACTTTTGTCTGCGTCATGACGCAAGGGGGTAAGAAGATCCTACCAATCCCTACGGATATGCTGCTTTACCCGATTCTAGCAATCAGAGCCAGCAAAGCCTTACAAGCTGCCCCTTCCCAAGTCTGAGGAGCCCTTACTTGTTTTTTAACTCTACGATGGCCTGCACAGTCCGGTTGTTGTAATAGAGGTTGATGGTCCGCACCATCTTTGTCCGTTTCAGATCTCCAATTTTCACTGTCACTTTGCTGATGGTGTGGCTGCCGATGAGCTTCACAACCTGCTGGGTTGTGGTGTACCGCGTGTCCACTTTAATGGAAGACAGCTTGATATACTAAACACAGGAGTACACACAAAACATTGTATCAGTTCAAGGTAACTGGCTCATCCTGCCTTCTTCAAAACTGATCACTGTAACCCACTCTTCATCCATGGATAAAGTTTCTATTAAGGGTGGTTAAGTGTGGCAAGTAAGCATGCCATACCACCAGTGACCAAACACCTATGTGGCCACACTCAAGCTCCAGTAACAAGAAACCCACTAGCCCTGCAAGCCTCATGACTGCCCCTGTTGAAGACGGCACTTACACAGAACGGCACCTCTGGATTATTACACACCAGGCAGGGATCGCTCTCCAGGTAATAGCCATCAAATTCCACTAAGCCAGACAAGGTGCTAAGGAAGAAACCAGTCTCAGCATAAGGAAATCTTCATCTTAGAAAGCACTGAGCTTCACGAAGAAGCCATGAATGAGCCACTGCTCAACATTCCCTGAAGTGAGCCCCACCCTAGTAAGAACATAAGGGGAAGTGAGAACTCCCAATAGGGCTTAGACGTCACAGGAAGGGAATTTCAACCAATTTACCAAGATGGTTCCTATTTCTGAGCTGTTCTGAGGTCAGAGGAATCCTAAAAAGTGACATTAAAATTTGACTCCAAGAAGAGTCACAATTAGATTTACTAAAAAAAAATCACTGAATTGTATACTAAAAATAGGTGATTTTTGTGATATATAAATTATACCTCAATGAAGTTTAGAGGGAAAAAAAGTCACTATTAAAACTAAAGAAATAACAGCTTGTTTAACCAGCAAATAGTCTTTCAAAAGTTTTTTTTAATATAGCTATTTTCTGTAAACTTATCTGATTTAGACTTAGACACTTGAAATTGAGACATTCTCAAATTTCTGCTTACCAAGACTTAATTTAGCAGTCACATTTTGAGTACCCCATGGGCACATGGCCTCAGCTACATGGGAGGGATTCGAAAACCAACTAGGCAGAGATGTATTGATTCTTATGTAAAGGCCAACCAATGTGGAAATAGCAACTGGGACTTCAAACAGGGAGAAAGCAGAACAAGCTCACTTGTAAATATTGGAGTTGGGATGGTTGGTAAGAATGTGGTTTTGGGTCCGCAGAATTTCCACAGCCTTCTGTGAATACTCCTTCAACTGAAACAGAAGTCAATAAAAAAAGGCCACAGTTAAAGCCCAAGGGAAAGTCTTACTGGCAAAGACTTCTGTCTTCTGTCTAGCTGATACTGTCCAAGAAGCACCAGGCCTCTCAGCCCCCACGTAAAATCATACAAGGCTGGGCCTAACTCCTACAAGTGTCCAACAATCTTTAGTGACAGCCATCTCTCTAGACCCTGTACATGAAAATAATTTCTATTCCCAAGGAGAAGTCATGAAATGGTTATCCAATTGCAGAGACACTTTTAGGGATGTCATCAGGGCTGCCAGGAAAACCTGGGGTACACCTTCTTTCCTAAAGCAACTTTAATGGGTTGCATTTTCCTCCCCACCTGATTACCTCCTGTTGGCTAAGGCAAATTGAGCCTGTACTTATTTGCTAACATATGTTATCTGTGTGGTATGTATGTTGGCAGTGCTTACCATACACCTAAAAAGATTTCACATATGCACTCCCTATGCGGGTTGATGATGTTCTTAACTCAAAAGAAAAAAAGGTCAAATATGCCAAGTCAGCCCCTCTGACCATATGTCAATTGTTACCTTCTTCTCCGTTTGTGGGGTTTTCAAGGAGAAATATCCTAGTAGGTCCACAAACTGGGCAGCCTTACGACCATAGGCTGGGAGTTCTGGCCATATGGACCACATCAGATCTAACAGAAGTTCCTGTTGAGATTTACTAGAGTTTCTGTAGATAAAGGATAGTTCGTATTACCAATCAGCAGAAAACCTTGTGGTTCTTTTTATTCATCAACTAGGCCCAAGTACCATTTTTATAAATATACATATCTACCTCCCCACAACCAGGGGTTAAGTTTGAATTGTTTCTGCACTCTTTGGGCAGTAGATCCTAACAGGCATAGCTCCAATCTTTCCTATCTTCAGAAGGTAGCCTAAAGAGTGAAGCCTGGTCGCTTTACAAACTTGTAAACACAGCCCTCTCAGGAAAAATGATCATTTCTTACTTAAAACATCACTTTAAAGGCAGATAACTTGATGCAGACATCTATAATAGTCAAGAAGACCCAGGCTGATATAAATACACTGGGACTGTGAATGTGTGATGTAAAGCAAGACAAAACTACATTGTCCACTGGGATCCTGGACCCATGCAGACTGCCAAAATGAACCCTGGGACCCTACCTGTAGATATGCAGGGTCAGACAGTGGGCCTGCCAGCGCACCGAAGAAGAATTGGACTCTAACAGGAAACAACGCAGGAACTGAACCAAGGTCTCCTTATCTGCAAATTTGTTCAGCTGGTTCACCAGAGCTGTGCACAGCTGGTCCTCCTGGCTGCCTGAGCTCTCACCTGCAAAATCAGGGGAGGACTGAGGACTGGAAAACAGGAAATGTGCTCTAGGGTCTCAAAGCTGTTACTACCAGATGGAGACGGAGGCAGTTCAGTCCATTTCTAAGAGTTTCAACTAAATGATTTTAATTTGAAAACAACTTTAACTTGTTTACTGGAGAACAAAAGGCCAGCCCCATATGAGACCAGCAATAATACTGCTACCAAAAAAGCACAGGACGAAGTGCCGACACAGGCCTGGCCCTGAGCACACATACAGCTACCCTAGAGGGGGGAATCTCCTTTCAGGGGTTTGCTCCCTGAAACAGCTGTCTGAAGAATTAACTGGGAGAATGTAAACCGCCTGCACTGCTCTCCACCCTTAATCACCCATCCCAGGACTCCACAGACCATGAGAAACAGTAAAACAGAAAGGCTTTTGCCTTCCTGATAGTAAGAAATCAGCCAAAACACTTCCATGTGTAGAGATTTAACAGTTTACCAGGCATGTTTACAAGCATCATTTGAGGCTCACAACCTCTCCACAAGGCAGGTGTCCTGTATTACTTCATGGGAAAACTTGGGTTACTAAAAATGTTTAGTGCACTCTCACCTTTCTTTGGTATGGGAATCCACATGATCAAGGTGTAATTGACAATGGAACCAAAACTAGATACTGGACAGCCTCTGAGCTGTCAGGTCCTAGTAAATAGGGATAAAAGCCCTTTCCAAGGAGGACCATAAACCATGTGCTCCAAGAAATCAGAACACATTGCCCTGGTCACCAAGGTAAGAGAGTAACGTTTACCCTCTTTCTCCTTTTCCTTTTCTTCTTTCTTGCTTTTCTTTGTAGACGACTTGGACTGTGTCGTGGCCTGACCAGAACTGGCAGCCACAGGGGCTGTGGAAGAGGAGGCACTCGAGGAGCCCGCCGAGGCTGCCAGCGCGGCAAGGACTTTGCTGCCACACAGGGCACAGGAGAGCAGCTGCAGCAGTACTGGGGACACCCCCTCATCCACCAGGAAGCTGACTTGGAGGAGGAAGTACAGGACGGCTGCAGGCAGAGGAGACGGGTCTCAGCTCAGAGACAAATGTGCTGGACAGAGGTGCTGCAGGGGCCACATCAGCACATGCTGGGACTGCCCCCACCCCACCAGCTGGCGTTCTGAATCTTCTCTACCAGATGCTGCCCAGAATTCACACCTTGTGCACAAATAACCTAGTAAATGTCCTGACAGCTACCTAGCCCCACTTCTTTCAATAAGACGATTCTCTAACTCCACAGGCTCCTCTTTAGCTGTAGCTCCACAAACTGGAGGTCAGCTACTCCTACTGTGCCCCCCTAGTACCCCCAATTTTGCATCTGACCCTTATCAATCTCAAGTTTTGACTGGTCTTCTTAGCTAGGCAGAGTTCTAGCTATGTGTCTTGTTCACAGCCCTATCCCTGGCATCCAGTTCAGTGCTTGGCACAGGGCAGGCTTCAATAAGTAGTTCTCAAAGGGATGAACAAATAGGCACTGAAAGGAGCTGCCCTGCTTACAATCGTCTTTGATGCAGAATTTCTGCCAGTTGACGGTTCGCTGGGCAGCAATCTCTGCACAAGCCTTCAGGTGCTCCATCTGAAAGGGAAACCAATTGCCAGAATGAGTAAGCCCACCAATTGGCCTGTGCCATACCAAACATGCTCTCCCTTGAGGGTGATCCTGTGCCCCGGTGAGCCACCACACAAATACCCTTTGTTTTCAGGGACCCTTCACACCACTCATTAACACAGCAGGAAAGATAGGCCATGATGGGAAACTATGATCCAGTTTCCCTTTTTTTCTTTTCTTCCTACCCTCCCAGTTTACTTTTCTCTTGTTGAAAAAACAACTGTAAGGACAAGAGTTTTAGAGTATACGTGATACCAAAGATATTCTCATCTAGAGGCTCCCATGCAATATATTCAGTTCGATCCCCAAAATCCGAACATCTTCAGGCACATCATTTCTTTAGTATTCAAGGACAAAAATCAGAGATTTGCAAATTCCAGGTTGATCCTATCCTATCCATATGAGCCAATGACACAGGAATAAGCCCAAGCTACTCCTCCTCATGATGGAACCACTACCAAGTGGAGTGGGGATGGTGAGGGGGTTATCTCAGATCTTGAAGCCAACCACACTTAATATACATGTGATGCTTTAATATACATGTGATGGATCCACCCTGAACTCAACTGTGGCTGCTGACGTTCTCTGAGTACATAAAAGCCCTACACCAATCCATCCTATTGCCTACCTGACTCTCATCACAAGCCCTCTCCCTATCCCACCATACCCCTCACCCCTCATACCAGGCTGATGAGTGTGTCATACTGCAAGGCAGAGCCTGAGCTGGCTGTAACCACACTTGCCCGGAGGAATATCCCTTGTTCCTCCAGCAGCTTCTTGATCCCACGCACGTGGGAGTCCAGGGTGTGCAAATCCCGGAGCTGGCGATACTTTTCCTTTGACCCACAGATGAAGAGCAGAAGTTTGCGGACTTGACGACGCACAAAGGGAGTTTGCTGGATCATCAGGTACTTGAGAAGAAAGGCAACACAAAGAATTAAGGGCTTAGGAAGTGTACCACCAGTGGCTCCCTGGGCTTTCATGAACTGTTAGTGAAAAGTGGTAAGAAACACACACCAAGCTATTTCCTCATGGCCAAGCTAGCCTCCAGTGAACTTCAGTATTCCTGACATGGGCATGAGAAAGCTGTCAAAGAGGGAGAAACAGTAATATTCCTGCTCTCTTACTGGGAAGGTTCTGGAATCTACAGGGAAGCTAGCCTCTGCTCCAGCATACCCAGAGTGAAATGGTCAGGAAAACATACTCAGAATCTTTCAGGTTAAAGAGGTGGAGAAGAGGTTGAGTTGTTCCATCCATATAACCTGAAATGGTCACCGCGGGTATGCTAATAGCCTATTCTTCCCAGAGTTAATCTCAAGCTTGCTGTGATGGCAGCTAATCTTAAGCTCGCATCCCTCAGCTGCCTCTAACCCCACCCATCACACGCTGCTCTGCAATAGCCAGTCCAGAAGTGTACTAACTATGCTTCTCTGACAGCTGTCTCCCCCTCAAGTCCTGCCAATAGGGAACAAAAACAGGCATGAGAGGGTACAAGGAAAAACCATTAGCTCCTTCCTGTCTGCCTGCTATCCTGGTAGCAGCCCTTCGCTCTGGCAGCCTCCATCAGCTCTTTGGTGTTTAAGGACAAACCATCCACAATTGGTTCTAATCATCAGCATCTTCCCGTACTTCCAGAATCAACTGCATCATGTCCTCTCAGAGCTCCTGGGATACCAGCTACAGCACCCCTCCTCAGGCCCACCAGGCCGACTCCACTTCAGACACAGGGCTTCTGATGCCTGCTGCCTACAGTTACTGTTTCTGTGTTCACTATGGGGGGTTTTTTTTTTTTTTTTTTGGTTCTTCAATGACCGTTCAACCAGTTCCCTGTGTTAAAATCTCTGTAGTTTAGTCTATTTTCTGTTTCCAGACAGAGTCCCAAATTATTAAACCCATCCCTTACCATCATGGCAAAAAAAGTTATATACACAGAATCAGAAACTAAAGCTATAGCTTGTTTTGACATCCACCTTCCATGGTTTCACCATTCAGCACACCTGGGAAAAGACCTAAACAGTGTGAGGGGTGCTACTGGGGGAAACACTTCTGCCGGTGAGGACGGAAGGAGGCCATAAAGGCTGTCAGAGCCAGGGTGCCTAGGTGGCTCAGTCGGTTAAACTTCTGCCTTTGGCTCAGGTCATGATCCTGGGTCCTGGGATCGAGCTCTGCATCAGGCTCCCTGCTCAGTGGGAAGTCTGACTCTCTGGCTCCTTCTGCCTCTCCCCCTGACATGCACATGCATGCGCTCGCTCTCAAATAAATAATTTTTTTTTAAAAAAGGCTGTCACAGGGTCACAGGGCAGCCCAGTGGCTCAGCGGTTTAGTGCCACCTTCAGCCCAGGGCGTGATCCTGGAGACCCAAGGTCGAATCCCATGTCAGGCTCCCTGCATGGAGTCTGCCCCTCTCTCTTTCTCTCTCTCTCTCTACCTCTATCTGTGTGTGTGTGTTCTCATGAATAAATAAATAAAATCTTAAAAAAAAAAAAAAGCTGTCACAACTGATGTGTTCTTTCCTCCCCACTGCCTGGGCCTTCACTTACCTCTGAGAGAAAGTAAAACCATGAATGATCAAAGACAGGAGGCGGGATTCTAGAGTTGGTATCGGCAATCTTCTTGATTTGGTAAGGAAGCCTCAGGACCATCTCTGTGAGAAGCTGAGTGTAGGCCTCAAACACATCAGCAGCATGACCCTGTGGGAAGAACATCTGCGTAAGAACCTGCGACGGACAATTGTCCACAGCCACAGTTTGGAAAAGGGCTGGTTTACTGCTCATTAGGCACAGCTTATATTGGAGCTGGTAAACAGTACCTTCCAAAGCTGGGGCCATCACGGCCTGACAGCTTGGTTTAAAACTAGCAAGGACCCAGAGCTCCAGGGGACACAGATCTCACTTGTCCTCAAAGTTCCAAAATTTCACACTGTGGACTTTGCACTGATTATACTCTGCTTACACGAAAATTAAACTTCTAATGGGAAAAAATGGGGAAAACAGTGGTGGTGGAGGATTTCTGACTTTCTCTGAGAGATGCACGGTCTATTCCCTAGAACCAAAACCTTCTAGGATAAGAGACAATTAAATAAACCAGAAAAGGGGGACCTGGGTGGCTCAGTTGGTTAAGCAACCAATTCTTGGTTTGGGCTCAGGTCATGATCTCAGGGTTCTGGGATGGAGCTCTGCCTCGGGCTCTGTGCTCAGAGGGGAGTCTCCTTGAAGATTCTCTCTCCCTCTTCCTGTGCCCCTCCCCTCACCTGCATGCATGACCCTACACCGCACACGCTCTCTCTCTCTCTTTCTGAAATAAATAAGTCTTTTAAAAATAAATAAATGAATCAGGGTGGCTAGGATCACTTAAGTGGCAGTTGTCCTGCAGGCTGCATGGTTCTGGAAAGAGCCTGCAAGAGTTTGGGGCACAATGTGTCTCATATATTGAATTGCCAGTTACTCAAGTCTTTGCCAAGCACTGGGGGTGCAAACAAGGGGAAGCTTCCACATGTGTGCACAGGGCTCTCTGGGGACCTGGGGAAAAGCCATTTTGACCCCACTTGTAGGAAGGGCATTTTGGGGAGGGTTTTCCCAAGATCCAGTGTGTGAGCTGGGTCTTAAAGGACTAGCAATTAGCTTAGAGGGGAAGAAGTGATACAGAGGGAGAGAAATTCAGGAGAACAGAAAGCAAGAAGGCAACATGCCACATCTGGGGAAAAGCACAGGATAGGGGGCTGCGTGCTACTGGGGTGCTGTAGTAACACAGCTAGAGAAAGTAGATGGCTGGGTCCTCAAAAGAACTTTTTGACCCCAAATTCACTGAAAACCAAGAAAGGGTTAAAAGAGTAGAAGGACATGATGTGATTCACATTTTACACCTGTTATATACCCTGTCTTAGTAAAACCAGTTGGGAGTGTGCAGTGAGGAACATAGCTCGAGCCACCCCCAAATGCAAATGTGCAGAAGTGGCGGTGATGACTAACCCAGACCGGACCGGCAGGCGCCTAGCACTGGGCTTTACTATGTCACAGCACAACAACCCCACACAGGAGACCCCATGTGGAGTCTCATTTTCCAGGTATGAACCTGAGGCATGCAAAAGCTACACATAACTTGTCTGAGCTTCATGGCTAGAAAGTGGGAATGCCTGTTCTCAAACTCACCTGATCAGAAAGCCCATCTTCTATTTTTTTTTCCTTTTTTTAAGATTCTATTTATTTACTCCTGAGAGACACAGAAAAAGAGACAAAGATACCAGGGAGAGGGAGGAGAAGCAAGCTCCATGCAAGGAGTCTGATGTGGGACATGATCCTGGGAATCCAGGGTCACTCCCTGAGCCATAGGCAGATGCTCAACCGCTAAGCCACCCAGGCATCCCAGAAAGCCCATCTTCTAAACCAACTCCCTACTAAAGGGCCTCTGACACCAGCAGGGGGAGTCCCCCCCTCACCCCCCACACAGACACGATCCACCTCTGACATTACCCTGTGCCTTCTCACCTTTTTCTTTCCTTTTTTTTTTTTTTTAAAGATTTTATTTATTTATTCATGATAGAGAGACAGAGAGACAGAGAGAGAGGCAGAGACAGAGGCAGAGGGAGAAGCAGGCTCCATGCAGGGAGCCCGACGTGGGACTCGACCCCGGGTCTCCAGGATCGTGCCCCGGGCCAAAGGCAGGTGCTAAACTGCTGAGCCACCCAGGGATCCCTCTCACCTTTTTCTAATGAGCTTATTAATGTCAAAGGACAGGCCTGTCTGATTTCATTCAGTTCCACTTTACAAAGTGATAGGACTCTGAACCCCAGTAGGTTGGAAGAAGTGGTCATCCACTAAACTGCCCTGAAAGCAAAGTCCCCCAGGGCACACAGTCTGCCTCTTGCAACTCCTTGTCCTTGAATCCTTCACTGTACTCATGGAGAGTGAAGAGAATGCTCTGGAGGAAGGCAGGAGCAGTCCTCTGTTCAGGGAAAGGCCTCACCTTCACATACTGGCGGAGGAAGAACGGGCTCATGTCGGGTGGGGACGAAGTTGTGTGTGGTTTCAGCAACTGGCTAGTAGCCACCGGCTCCTCATCATTCTGCTGGCTCTTCCAGTATTCTAGCAGGGATTTGAGCACATGCAGGCAGTAGTCCACGGCGCCAGAGCTCAGCAGGGCCGCTGCTGTGGCGCTGGAGATGAGGGAAGATGACTGGGGGCAACAGGGAGGGGGTCAGACCGGCTTATAAGAGAACTGGGCAAGGGTGGGGGATAGAACTGGTGCCAGCCTCAGAGTGGGCTGTTGGGGGGAGTGAGTCTGTCTCCTGAGTTAGAAGTCTCCCCACTAACTCAAACACTCCCCACAAACTCTCTCCAATAAAGGCATGGTAAGAGCTGGTCAAAACCAGTCCCCAGCTCTACTCATCATCACACACGTGCTAGAGGCCAAGGGAACAAGGACTGGATAACCCTTCTCCCGGGAGGGGCAGGTTGTCTTCTTCCCTTAGGCAATTAGAAAAGAAGCCCATTTCAAGAAAGAGAGGGAAAACTTTCCACTATAAGCACCTTTCAGCACCCCACCCTCCCCATAGGGGCTCTCTCCCAGCAAACTGGCTTCTAAAGGAGATGGGGTAAGTGATCACACGAATAAAAAAGCAGGAGAAAAGCCACTGTAAATAAAACCATTAGGAGAGCCTTGCAAATCCCAGCAAACCCCACAGCTCATAAGCTCATTAAGATCGGATGCAGTTCAGTCTCCGTTTCTACCTTCTCTGCTTTGTGTTAATCTCCTTTCCACCACACACACCCTGCTTTCTCTCTGCTTTATTACCATACCTTATAGCAACACACAGTAGGGGAATCCTCTTAGCCACCCTGCGCCTTGCAGAACAGTCCCCACCTTTCAATAATAGAACTTCCAAAAACCCTGTAACCCTTCCATTGGAGGAACTCCTGGCAAAGATCAGGGCTTGGAAGAGATTCTGAAAAAGGTGGCAGCTCTGCTCTTAAAGAGGTGACAGCTTAGAATCCTTTTCCTCTAGAGTGACAACAGCATATTCTAACTATCACCTCTGCCCCTCAGCCCTAGCACCAACCAGACAAGCCTCTTACCTTCCCCACACCCCTGTGCTCAAAGTGATAGTACCTCACATATAGAAGACTTGGATCCGGATTTGGTCCGGGACATGAAGACACTCAGGAGTCTCATTACTACCAGATGGACTTCATTCAAGGCACTGCGCTCATTCTTCCTGGAGACGTCCTGAAGAAAGGAACAGAGCCCAGGAGCCCATGCTTACTTTAAGCTTGAGGCATCCTCTTAACAAGGTTCCCTTCAGCCTATCACCACTAACTGTTCCTCACATGAAATCAGAGTCAAAATGGGTGCCAACGCCTCCATGGAATACATCTGGATTACCTAGAGTCCAACACGCTTAAAAAGCTGTATTAAGATACAAACAACCAATTTACTGTTTTCAGCTTGGGGAGCTACAAAAGGTCTGTAGAGGCAGGGACTTGGTCCGTTCCTCATTTACGTCTAGATCTAACAGGAAATCTAGGCCAAAACAGGCACTGCCAACATTTTTGTTGAACCAACAGAACTGGAGCCCTTAGTGGGTGGTTACTCTGAAATGATATGAAGTCCCTCTAAGAGAAGGATGACAAACCATGAACAGACATCAGTCTCTCTCACATGGCCGGACTCACCAGTCTTACCTTTTTGTCCATGCCCAGTTCAGCAATCAGCTGGGAGAGCAGGTTGTCCAGGGCCCCCTTGTCTTTCTCATCTTCTCCATCCAGGTCTGTAGTGAGCATCAGGATGACCTGGAAGTCAAGAGAGAGGTGTAACATGAGCACCAGGACCCTAAAAACAACTCTAAAGGCAGGGGGGTTCAGAAGAAATCCCAATCTTCCTGACTGCCCTGTCAACAGTAACTGTAATCCATGAAAAGGTCCTAAATCCAAAGTTTAAGTGTCCAGAGTCAGAAAAAGAGTCCAATTTTGGTATATGCCATATGTAGCATCACAAAAATGTTTTGCAAAGAGTGTGCAAAACGAATTGACTAAACTACATTATAACCAACCAAGGTGGCTTGACAAGGGCAGTGTGTTATGCTCAAAAGTAAAGAATTTTCTGCCTAAGAGGAAGGCAGCTAGTAAGAGAATACTACCAGACCACATTCCAACACTGTGTTAATAAAGTCTCACTACACACTAAGAATCTCTGGGGCGGACATCTGCTCCCAACTCTGTCAATAACTAGCTGGATGACTGCAGACATCTTTTTAAATTCTCTGAACCTTGGCCTTTTCACCTAGAGAGTTAAGGGCTAGAACTTACAATTCAAAATTGCATTCAATTACTCTATAACCTAACACCAAACAAAGCCTTACAGAGCTTCTAAAGGAGAGACGTGAACATGCTGAAGGATGGTCCAACCATAATGTGACAGACCCAGGGGAACTGTGGGATACCTGCATGTACGGGATGGCCCGGACACCTCCAACATTTCGTAACTGGGGCAAGGTTTGCAGTAGTCTCTCCAACAGCATCAGACGGACCATGTGCAGCCTAAAAGGCCAAGGAAAATACATGAGATGTGAGCTAGTTCACAACCACTAACCAGCTGGATATAGTTCTTTCCTCCTGCCACTAAAGTAAACAAGGAGTCTACTGCTTAGGAATAATCCTACCATTACCAGCACGTTCAGAAATACCTATTTGGTATACCACCAACACAGAAGGAGAAATCTCACTCTGTTAAAAGGAGCACACTATTCCAAAATACAACTGATGGCCCTGAAAACTTGATACAGGAAAAGTTAAAAATATTTTTCAAACAATCAGCCCTAGTTGTTCTCAGTAGCAAAACCAAACCTTCAGTAGTACGCTCTATAGCTTTTTCCAACACATGGTGCAATTCTGCCTCCAAGCATTATCTTTTGGGATCCTTCCAACTACAAAGCCTACATCGTCCCGTTGCACAGTGACCCAGCCCTTCCTTTTTTCCTGCTTCCCGGAAGGACCAGCACTGCTTTACACCCTCTCAACTTGCCTACCTACCTTTCCTTTTTCTTAGTAGAAAATTCAATTTCAACACCACCCTTTCCACACTGGACCATGACTTCTCCCATGTATTCAGTTGGGCACTAACTAGCCTTCTTCATCTAAAGATACACAGCTGGGCTTTTCTACTAAATGTGTGCTTCTGGATCTCTAGTGAACATACTGATTCAAGAGAGGACCAAAATGATAATTCATTAGGGTCTTGCTAACAATCTGGTTGGCAATCTCACCTAACACACAATCTTACACAGATGAAGAGCTCATTTACTCAATGGCTTCACTCTCATAGTTTGTTTTTGCTTCATTTAACTTTACAGGCTGTATAAAATAAACCACAATACCTACACATGCATAAAAAAGTGATTTTCATGTATTAACATATCTTAGGAGATATCCAAAATATTTTCAAAATAATAAAAGCTTGAATCAAAGTATGGGGTCTTACTTGAATGATAAAAGACCATGATTCCAAAAATAACTCAAAGGAATGAGCTAATAACAGTCCCTCAGAATACAGTCACACATAAAAGCTCACACACACATCCGGAGAATAAAGCAAGCTGTATGGGTACCACAAACAAGAACAGCTCAGGAATGTATAAGATATAACAAAGAAGTAATAGAATAGTAGCAGTTCAAATTTAGCAGGTCAGTTTATACTTGCAGAATAAAACATAGCAAGCATTGAGGTGGATGAAAATCTTCAGATTGGCAGGATATACTTGTGAATACACATATATAAAAGAAAAAATCAACAAAATGCAAAGAATGTGGACCTGGACCAAGACATTGCCAGACTGTTGGCTTTTTAAACTCTTAGATAATACTCTTAAAAAATCTGACCAAAAAAAAAAAAAAAAAAAATCTGACAAAAAAATTAACCTTATACCAAAAATTGCAATTTCCTTTTCTTTAGTGACTTCAAATAAAAACAAGTTAATTATATTATTTAAAACAAGTCATTCAATAATTGTTCAATTAACTTATCCCTGGGAAAAAAAGTTAACTTAAAACCACTTTAGAGACTTCTATTACTAATAGTTAAGTTACCTAAAATGGTCCTCCTAAAAAAAAGAACATCCTTTTTTCTTTTCTTAAAGATTTATTTATTTGTTCATGAGAAACACAGAGAGAGACAGAGACACACATAGAGGGTGAAGCAGGCTCCCTCCCCATGGGGAGCCCACTGTGGGACTTGATCCAGGGACCCCAGGATCACGACCTGAGCCAAAGGCAGACATTCAACCACTGAGCTACCCAGGCATCCCAAGAACATCATTTTAGAAGCAATGCTGAATCTCAAAAAACTTGAAAGGACTGAAATCACTTAGTATGTTCCCCAACCATACTAAATTAAACTATAAATTAGTAACAAAAATAATTTAAAAATCCTCAAAAGTTTGGAAATTTAACAACATACTTCTAAATATCCCAGTGGCTAAAGATGGAAGCTTACAACAGAATTTAGAAACATTCTGAACTGAACAGCAATAAAAATACAACACCTCAAAATATGTGGGGCCCCAGCCAAAGCAGAGTTTAAAGGGAAGTGCAGAGAGAAATATTTAGCTTCAAATATGCATTTAAAATGAAAGGTTTAAAATAATCTAAGCTTCCATCTTCTTAAGCTAAAAAAAGAAAAAATTAAACCCCCAAAATAAGGTACTATAAAAGCTTAGAAAGCACAGAAAGGAATATTAAGAATAGAAATAAAACAGAAAGCAGGCATAACACACACAAAAAAATCAAAGCTAAAGGTTCTCTTTTTTTATAGATTTTACTTATTCGGGATCCCTGGGTGGCGCAGCGGTTTGGTGCCTGCCTTTGGCCCAGGGCGCGATCCTGGAGACCCGGGATCGAGTCCCACGTCGGGCTCCCGGTGCATGGAGCCTGCTTCTCCCTCTGCCTATGTCTCTGCCTCTCTCTCTCTCTCTCTCTCTCTCTCTGTGTGTGACTAACATAAATAAATTTAAAAAATTTAAAAAAAAAAAAGATTTTACTTATTCATGACAGACAGTCATGCAGGGAGCCTGATGTGGGACTTGATCCTGGGATTCCAGGATCACACCCTAGGCCGAAGGCAGGCACCAAACCGCTGAGCCACCTAAAAGTTCCTTATAAAGTTGGCAGCTCCAAGCAAAACTGACTTTTGAATAGAGAACAAACATGTAAGTTACCATCAGAAATGAAAAATAGATGTATCACTACAGACCCTAAAGACGTTAAAAGGATGATTTTTTTTTAAAAAAAGGTAATGGGGGCTCCTGGGTGGCTCTATCGAATAACCATCTGATTCCTGAATTTAGCTTAGGTCATGATCTCAGGGTCTGGGATCAAGCCCTGAATTGTGCTCTGTGCTCAGCATGGAGTCTGCTTGAGATCTTTTCTCTCGCTCTGCCCTCTCCTCCAACTTTCACATGCATGCATGCTCTCTAAAATAAATAAATCTTGGGATCCCTGGGTGGCACAGCGGTTTAGCGCCTGCCTTTGGCCCAGGGCGTGATCCTGGAGACACGGGATCGAATCCCACGTCGGGCTCCCGGTGCATGGAGCCTGCTTTTCCCTCTGCCTGTGTCTCTGCCTCTCTCTCTGTGACTATCATAAATAAATAAAAAAAAAAATTAAAAAAAATAAAATAAAAATAAAAAAATCTTTAAAAAATGGTTATAAGCAACTTTATGCCAATAAAGTTGATAACTTAAATAAAATGAACAAATTCCTCAAAAAGCACAACATATCAAAACTGACACAGGAAGAAGCAGAAATAATTCTGTACCATTTAAAGAATGAATCTGTAATTTTAAATGTTCCCTTAAAGAAAGTCCAGACTCAGATGACTCTGCTGCCAAATTTTTACAAGAGTTTATAGATGAAATAATACCAATTATCACAGAAACTCTTTTTTTCTTCTTGCTTCCAAGAGTTGCACACTTAAGCAACTGAGCCACCCAGGTGCCCCCTATATATTTTTTGATGCTCATATAGATCTTAAAAAGCTATAACTAATTAAGCACAGAGAATTTTTTTTAAAGAAAAAAAAACATTATGAGACATGGAAAAGAGAATATGACGGTAAAACATCTACCTAGAATCCTTAGGAAGAAAAATGACAGAAAGTGAGGCAGAAGCAGTATCTGAGAAGATTAATAGGTAAGAATTTCCTACAATAAAAGACACTAACCCAAACATTCCAGATTCCCAAAGACCACTAAGCAGAACAAATGTAAAGAAATCCATCCTGGGGTACCTGGCTAGCTTAAACTTAAGTCATAATCTTGGGGTCCTGAGATTTATAGTCCCACATCTGGCTCCCTGCTCAGCAGGGAGTCTGCTTCTCCTTCTCCCTCTGTCCACCACCACTCGTATTCTCTCTCAAATAAATAAGGAAGGAAGGAAGGACGGACTCTACCCTAACTATATCTTAAAAACAATGACAAAATAAAGATCTTATAAGCAGCAATAAGGATCCTATTTTCAAAGAAGCAATGGTTGTAATAGTAGATGACTTCTAACTGGCAATAACAGGGGATATCATTTTCAATTTGGGAGGAGAAAAACTATCAGCACAAAACCATATAGCCATCGAAAATATGTCCACAAAATGTTAGCTGAATGAAGACATTTCCAGACTAGGAAAACCTATGATTTTATAAATAGTGGTCCTCCCCTAAAGGAAAATCTAAATGACACACCTCAAGAAGAAATGATCCCAGACAGAAAGTCTGAACATACAAGCAATGCTGAGCACAGAAAGTGGGAAATGTGTGAGTAAATCTGAACATTGACCACATAAACAACAGGAAACATTAACAAACAATCCATTGAAAGCTTCAAAAACCTTTTTGAAAAAGAATTAAAATACACAAAAACAGCTTAATTGGTACGAAGGGGCCAAGTCTTCTAAGGTCCTCTATATCTTGTAGGAAGAAGATGCAGCTGTGAGTTAACTTGAGTTTTGAGTTAAGTTCAACGTACATACTGAAATGATCAGGATAACCACCAGGAGACTAGAAACACTCCACCTTCTGCAACTAATCCATCATCTTAGTCCTGAAATATTCTCCCATAGCCTCTTGACTGCAAATGGCCAAGTCCTAACCTGTTGCTAGTGTGGACATCGCCTTCCCCTTCCCCTTCTCCTTCTCCCTCGGAGCCATCTCCTTCCTGGTGTCCAGTGGTGGTGCTGATGGCGCCAGTGCTTGAGCTGACACTTCCTGGTCCAGCTGGGTGCCCCTCCACTGTGGCATCACCGTAAGCACTGCTCCGGCCAGATACTAGAGGGAAATAGTTAAAAAGGTGGGAATCAAGTCCCCCAGCATGATGGAATCCAATGCACGCTCAAGTCAGTAATAGTTCAGAGATACCTGATAGCTTTAGAGAATTTTTTCTTCTGTGGGCAAAAGAGAATAAATAAGGACTTTCAAGATTCTGGCCCTACAACAGTACGCTAAAAGACTCTCGGGGTAGCCACTCATCCCTGACGGCATATAAGATCCACCTACTAGAACAATCTCTGCTGCTGCTAAATTTCCATCTCCTAACCCAGAGGAAATGTACACTGACTTGGGAATCTAGGAATTGTCAGCTACTCTTAATCCCCTCCATAAAATATTTTTACATCCAATTTTTAACCACAGACTGGTTTACAAGGTCAAACCAAAATTGCACACTTCCTCATTCTAGAGCCCTGCCCTATCAGCAGTAGACTATGAAAATGGCCTATGTTAACAGGACGACTGCCCAAAACAGCTTTCCCCAACAGAGGGGACAAAAGCCACAGTATGATGAACTTCAAGATCATACCATAACTGTTTTGGACTACTCCTGATTCGGGATTAGCATGTCCTTGCTTTCTTCCAGTAAGACACAGTTAAAAGCTCCCTATATAATGTTCAAACATTAACTATGGTGTGCCTAAATTCTTTTCGCTAAACATCTGAAACTCCAGGGTTGAGGTTAAATGAATTCCAGCAGAAGTTCGGAAGCCCTCAAAGCTGCCCTTTGCTGACACCAAAGCTAGGACCCAGGCAGAGATTCCCAGAGCATTCCACCCCTGCCCAAGGAGATCAGGCCCCCCAGCCGCATTACCACTGTGTTCGCCAGCCACCGAGTCCACTGCGCTTCCCCCACTCTCTGAGCCCACACTACCGCCGTGGTCAGCAGGGGAGGTCCGAAGGGTGGAGCCGTCAGTAGCTGCTGTGCTGCCCTCATCGTCCGAGGCTGGAGCTGAGAGAGTAACGAGAGCTGTTACAGGTAAAAACCCCTCCTGGGGGGTGACAGCATCAAACCACATAGCGCAGAGGACACAGTGCAGTTTATATATCCTGTCATCAAAGGAAAAAGGGAAAGATTTGCTTTGCTGGTTCATCACCAACAGGAACAAACACTATACACGGTGCGTAGCAAACGATACTGAGACAGAGGGAAACCCCAGTTCGCTGGGCATTTCCTTCACTGCTACACTATAGTGCAAGGAGACAGCACAGAGATCCAACGAGAATCTGTGATATGATGGACGCTCAGGTTTCTAGCTAGAATGCCTCAAGGCCACCATTGTCTAGGTGTTACTGACACCTGCTGAGATCAGAAACTACCCATTATCATTCAAAGCGCAGAACTCTGAATTTTAATGAGATTTGTTTTTGCAATCAGTTAATTTGTGCTTCTGGTAGGAAATCACTTATCATGAGCTCTGGAATCAACCTCTGTTCATTTGTTTGTTTGGTCAGGTGGTCCAGAGGGGAGCTCATGGGGAAATTTCACCCCTCCTCAGACGCTAAGAATGAAGCAAGGAAATCCCCCAGAGACAGCCACAGCATCCAGGATCAGGGCTGAGCTGAGACAGGAGGAAAATGCTGGATGAGATACATGGGGGAAGAAAGCCAAGAGAGCCACAGAGCACAGGAGGAACACAATCGGCACACCACAACAGCCACCTCCAAGCCTGAGATGACAGCAGCTAACGAAAACTAAGAAAAGCAACACGCCATGGCAGCAGGTGAGAGGGGACAGCCAATGTCTCCCCTTTCTCTTCTACAGGGTAAAACTCCCAAGAGAAGAGAAAAAAAGGGAGAAAATGAAGAAAGAAATACAGGGGAGCAGCACTCTGGAAAACTCTAAATCAACCCGGACATTCCTCAGTTGATTTTCCAGGGGATTATTCAGGTGTTCCCTCTTCCTCTATTTGGTCCAATTCTCTACTCAGAACATTTTTTTCCCTTATGAGATCAGCAAAGAGATTGAGTGTAAAAAGCAAAATGAGGTCTGAAGAATTCCTATGCATTTTAACTCTCCATGAACCCCCCACTCCGAAGCTCACAGCCCCCTGATGGTGAGCCACGCTGACCTGGAGCAGGACTCAGCTTCTTGCAATTTCACTTTTATTTGTAAATGAAGAGAAAACAGTGAATGGTAGGAGCTCTATCTACTTCTCATTTCCCTTTTCATGTTGTCTAAAACATTTGGATTCTGGTGCAGACCCCTGAAAGCTGTTACTGAAGCCCTACAGCCAACCACCCAGCAAGCCACTCTCTCAGCCTCTCCTTGGGGAACCAGCAGGAGCCAGGCAGCATGCAAAGTGTAAAGAAGCGGAGCCATGAGTGCCTTTGCCGAGCTGCATCACTGTGCCCTCCATACCCATATTTCTAATGCAAAGGCAGAAGCAGGAAGTCCAGAATGGCCTGTCAAAGCAGCTGCCCGTTCCACTCTCACAGCACTGGAAACAAGGCCAGAGGGTCCTGGGGCCCTGAGCCGTGCTCCTTGCTGTGGACAGTTACCTGATGCTGTGGTGTCAGAGAGGGTTCCTGCGTCCAGAGAGGAAGAGCTGGGTGCCTGGCCGGACAGTCCCAGGCTCTGCAGGCCCAGGGCACTGCTGCTGCTGCCTGGGAAACAAGTGGAGAGTGAGCACAGCATTCCCTCCAGACCCCATCCACAGTGCTGCTTTGGTCACCTGCTGCCCTCGAGAGTCTAAACTCACCAGCGTGTGACCCCCTCTGGCCTAGAGGAAGTTAAATCAACAGCCACCGCTGTCTACCCGAGTTCGGTTACAGACAGAGTGGAAGGCTTCCTTTGGCTCAAGCAGGACACAGGCCGGAGAAACCTAACAGATTTGGAAGGAAATAATCCCAAAGACCAAACTAACAGAAATGAGGAGATTGACACTCAGACGGCAAATCCCACCATGCCCCTCTCACTCTCCACCTGTGTCTCTGAACAGCTCTCACCCAGATCAACCTCTCCCCAAATCTGGGGACAAGCTAAGTCAGCTGGATATCAGTAACTGCCAAACCCTCTCTGCTGTGCAAGGCCACCGGGCGGCTCTGTTCCTGGCATTGCCTTCTACCTTGCTGGTCCTGCTGCAGGCTCAGGGCAATGGCTAGTTCAACCATGGTCTCGTCATCTGCATCAGGTGGGATGTCCAGCATGGGGGGGAAGCCCTCTGCACCTGCCAGCAGGGCCTCCAGGGGAGAGGGGTTGCCATTGTTGACATTTTCAGCTGTCTCCAGCACCATCGACTCAGACTGCAGAGAGAAAGCTCTGTCAGTTTCCCATGGTAAATGGCAGCTTTTTCAAGTCCACAAAAGAGCCGGAAGAGAATCTTCCTCCCCTTTCCTGCTGCCAGAGACTCACCACCATCTCAAAATCTCCATGGTCCACCTCACTCTGTTCCTGGCTTTCCTGACGGATATGACCACCATTCGGAATCCCTGATGACTGCATTTTGTCGTCTGCATCATCATCGTCATCATCATCCTTGTCTCCTAAGTCAGAGAAACCCCAGTCACCTGAAGGTGCCTATTCTTTCCTCCCTCAGCATGTGGTGCCGTAAGTCACAAAGCAACATAAACCCAAGCCAAGCTACCAGAGAGAGCCCTGTGCTTTAGAGGGTCATCCCAGCCTTATCTTCCCTATTCCTGGACCCGGCGGGATCTGGGAAGATGGCTCTGGCATTGACAGCTTGCCCCCTTAGGAAAACATTTTCCCAGTTGATGATGTGACAAAAACAACAGTCCCCCTACCACCACCAAAAAAACCTTGGATTTCCAAGAGATCTCCACAGGCAGTGAAATCTAAGACCAGTATGCCCCATGAGCCCACACCAATTCCCAGGAGACTGGACAAGACCAGGAAAATAGTATACTGGAGATGTTTATCTGTGATGTCATGGCAGCTTGGAGTATAATTTCACTCCTGTCCAAAATAACTGGGTCAGTTTAGTTGTTTTCACACTGCATAATCCTCATGAGAAGAACCAGAACTAAAATGTAAAACCAACAAATGGAAGCTAGGGCAGCCCCAGTGGCTCAGCTGTTTAGCACCATATTCAGCCCAGGGCGTGATCCTGGAGACCCAGGATCGAGTCCCACGTCAGGCTCCCTGCATGGAGCCTGCTTCTCTCTCTGCCTGTGTCTCTGCCTCTCTCTCTCTCAGTCTCTCTGTCTCTCATCAATAAATAAAATCTTAAAAAAAAACAAAACAAAACAAATGGAAGCTAAAGGACACCACTATAGGTCCTGTCCACGCTGGCTTCTGTGTGAAGTGAGAGGCCATCTGAGTAAGGGAGAAGTCAGGGTTAGACTCGTAATTGTCAGAAGATGGTGGAGCCCTCACCTTCTACTTATTGGGTTGTGAAAACATGTGACCATGGCCTGAACTGGAAACATTAACTCCCTGTACTCTAGCTTCCAGCCTGTACCTAACTGAAGCTTACATCAATAAGTGAGGATTATAAAGGAAGATTATCTGAAGATCACCAAGTTATACACATTCCTCTAGACCTGCAACCGTTACCACAAGGTAGCCACCAGCTACAGGTGGCTGCCAAGCACTTAAAATGTGGCTAGTCCAAGCAGAGATGTGGTGTTAGTGTAAGCTACCCACTAGATTCTGAAAACTACCAA
The DNA here is from genome assembly GCF_003254725.2 of Canis lupus dingo. Taxonomy (NCBI): domain Eukaryota; kingdom Metazoa; phylum Chordata; class Mammalia; order Carnivora; family Canidae; genus Canis; species Canis lupus. Next base: position 78,011,248 of record NC_064244.1, on the reverse strand, counting down.
AAACCATTTTCAGAAAGGAAAACTTCTCACTAATAACTTTTCATATTGACTCACATTAAAATGGTATTTTTTATATACCAGGCATATTTCTCTTTACTCTTCATAAAATGGATAATAGAAAAAAGTTAGGTATGTGACTTTTGTTAGAAGTTTCCTCTGGAGCCCAACCAAGTAACCAGAGTTACATAATAATGCTGACATTCAGACACTTCACAGAACTGCTTTTACTAAAAATGTTCAACTGTATGCCCTTGACCTGTATGCAAGTATATGGAGAGAAATCTCTTGAGCAATGTGCTAGCAAACTGACTGTAGGTTAAGTCCACTGGGGCTACTACCCCTTAGGCAACAAAATGGGTCCTTAATGAAGAGTTTTTTTATGCCAGGAAAAATAGAGTTTTTCCTGGAAAAGGGCCATTTTTTGTCTGTGGTCATGTGATTTTTGTGATTGTTCTTATTTTTGCTCTAAGCTCTTAGGACACTTTCAGCCAAACAGAAGATCTTCACTTTAGCAATAATGCAAGACACGTAAGAATCTTATGATAGACATTTTCAGAACCCGGGGCACCTGGGTGGCTCAGTCAGGAGTGTCCAACTCTTGATTTTGGCTCAGGTCATGATCCCAGGGTCATAAGATCAAGCCCTGCACTAGGCTCTGGGCTCAGCTAGGGAGTCTGCTTGAGATTCTCTTTCCCTCTGCCCCTCCCCCTTGCTCATGTGTATGTGTACACTCTCTCCTTAAAACAAATCTTTTAAAAAAAAAAAAAAAGATTTTATTTATTTATTCATGAAAGACACAGAGAAGAGAGGCCGGCAGAGACAAAGGCAGAGGGAGAAGCAGGCCCAATGTGGGACTCGATCCTGGGTCTCCAGGATCACACCCTGGGCCGAAGGCAGACGCTCAACTGCTGAGCCACCCAGGCATCCCTAAAACAAATCTTTTAATAAAAAGACATTTCCTGCCATCCTTGACTTGCTTTTACTATTGTATCTTTACTTTCCTACGGCTTCAATTTATTTTATTTTTATTCTACTTACCATACGCTTTTTCATAGGACACCTTAAATTCTTTATGGAATAAGGTAGATTAAAACAATGGATATACACAAAAGTTTCCAGGACATTGGTCAAAAGGAGCAACATCTCCTAAGGCTATACTTTCCTCTCCCAGCTCCATCACATACACACACAAGCCTAAACCCAGACCTCACATTACCCATTGGAGTGTTGCTTCGAGGGGAGGAGGGCAATGTCACATGTCTCCGCTTGTTTCTGGGCCTTAGGACTCGAATTAGAGCTTGTTTACAAGAGAAGCTCACAGCAGGATCCTGAGGTCGGGGGGGGGGGGAAAAAACCCAGCATAATTAGATTTTATATAAATCATGAAACTGTATTATAGAAGATTTTCTTTCCTGGTCAGTCACTTAGACAAATGTGTAAGAGCTATCTATCTAATCTCACTTGCAACCCTGCTGACCAAGTTCAGTAGTTAATCCCATTTCCTGGCATGGCGTATGTAAGACCCACTCCCTGCATCCCTCAATCTCAGTTCTTAGCAATAGATTTGCAGGTCATTTGCTCCTGAAGTCACACTGGCTCCCAGCAAAAACAAATGGAAGCTAAAGCTAAATAGATTTTGGCTTTCATCAGATAGTAGGTTCATCTTAGCTCTATGCTAAAATCAATACTTCTAACACTAAGCTTCTATGACACAGTCACTGGAAACCGATCTTTGACTTTCATTCACAGATTTATTTAAGTAATACTAACTTAGCACTAACTATGTAGCAACTACCAGTACATTCCCTTGGGATTTAGCACTAAACCAGAAAAACAAAATCCATCTCCATTTCAAACTTTTCTCTAGCATGGAATGAACGAGATTATAAAGCTTTTATTGATACTCAAAATTCTTACTTTCCACGACCTTCAAGTCTATTGTATTTTGTTAATTTAACAAAGTTATTCTAAAAAAATTTCCAGACACTCCCAGGCCAATACAAAATTATCTGGGGCTGGAGTAATACGTACAGGACACAGTAGCATCTGCATGTAGATCTTGGATGCTGTATTAATACAGTCCAGCTCACAGGTACAGTAGCCATGAATTATGTCTACCAGGGCATTGACAGTAGCTTCAATATGAGTCAGGCCTACAGGGGAGGAAAACATAGTAGAAAGACTTCTAGCTACTTGTGAATCTATAACAAAAGTGCAAATTCTTATCCCTACATAAAGGTCAAGCTAACAAAGAAATGACAAGTGCTCACACACGACAAAACAGATGAAAAAAACATGCATACAGAATGCAAGTTACCAACATTATTTATGATTTGCTTTATTAACAGTCAGTCTCCTAATCTCCCAAACTGTCCTCAAAAGCCTTTCCAGATATCCTACATCACAGCAACGAGTAGTTGTCTACTCTTAGATAGTAAAAGGGCAGAAAAGTATGAAGATGTGAGCAGGCTGTACTTGTTCTCCACAATCCCCAACCCTTAGGTGATAATAAACTTGCCTCTGACCTGCCTTTTAGGCTGACTGCCCAAGCAACCTGCAAACACAAATCAGCGCCAGTGCTCACTTTACTTTCCTAGATGGCTATTCAGATCCTTACCTTTCCACTTAAACTTTGGATAGTGAGAAGTCAGATGCCAGATACAGCAGTAGGTTGGAAATAAAACAATTCTCAAGGTGATGCTTCACTTTTACCTTTTGAAGTGGCTTTACCCAAGGTTTCAAAAAAACAATTATAACTACCACTGAGGATACATGGAAACACAAAAGTGCCTCTTTACGTGAAATATTCAATCTCCCAGGAGAAGATACAGTATAAGAAAATCCCACTTCAAAAAAAAAAAATCCCACTTCTCTGCCACACTGCTAAGCTCCTGTGTCACGGAGAATGCACTGATCTCAAAGACTTCTATTTCCTGACTATTAATTCTGGAAGAGATGGATGACGAAGCAAAAGGATAAGGGATCGACCTGTTCCAAAACAGAAATTGGATCAGGCTTCAAGTATCCCTTTGAACATGATACCTGGCAGGCAGGCAGGTGCCAAGAAGGCATTCTTGGGTTTGGATGCATGGAGTTTCCAGAAGTGGTTCACCAGCTGGGTGATGAAACTACAGCAGTCTCCTTCCAGCTGCTTCTGAGGTTCTCTCCCCTCATCCACTCCTTCTAATAGAGCAGGAGAAAGAAAATGATTAACGATGGTAAATCTGACAGGGAATTTAATTTGTTTTAAGGTTAACTCAGGTCAAGGAAGCTTGCCTGGGGAGGGAGTTTCAAGTGGGGCCCCAATCAATATGCCAACTATCCCTAGACTCCAGCAGGCACATCTAGGAAAGAAACAGTCTGGGAAAGGAATATCACAGAAAACATTGTATGTTAGAATTAAGTAGAAAGGGGAGCATTCAGGATCTTTACAGCAGATTCAGAGATCTCAGGTCCAACTGCTCAACTTCTAAAAACTAGGGGAACATCTGAGATTTTCTGGCACAATTCCTGGATGAGAATATCAGAAGGAACCGGACGATGACAGCAAATGAGAGCATGTAAGTAACAGAACTGTAAAGGCATTGATAAGCTGTATTTGATAAAGCAAAATGAGTTAGGTACCCAGCCAACGTGAGGACAGAGGAGGAAACAGAATCAAGCACTGAGAAAGGCCACTGAACATGTTAATAAAAACATTGGCAAAAAATAGCACAAAAACAAGATCTGATCCTATTATTTTAAAGTAACCAGGGCACAAGCTTAGGTTTGCCCTGAAGATCCTAAGCGGTAGTTACTTCAGAGACGGATTATATCTGACATCCAAAGCACTAAATAAACTCAAGGATTTTCCAAGGCATAAACACTAGAAAGAGTATTTGCTTCTTAAATGGTACAATCTAAATGTCGAAAGTCTTAAGGTACAAAGACAAGAGTAAAAGCTCTGTCTCAGAGCATGCACTCAGGTGGAGGCCAGAGACAACAAGAAGAGGGTGAGAGGGTAGAGAGGATGTATCAAGCAGATTTCAGGACCACGACCACATAGGCCAAGTTCACCTGTTTCCATTGGGGGCAGCTTGGATTCCGTAAAGTGGACAAGGTTGTTAGGGCGCATGATGGCAATGGAACGAGCTGTGATCACCAGCCTCTGGAAGACCTCGGGGTCCAAATCCTTGCCCTCTCTGCTGGATGTGTTGAGACACTGCACAGCTTTGCTCAGCAAGGCCTGATCCTGTAATGAAAGGGTCGCAGAGGATGAAGCAAAAGCAAGGCCTTCATAGGATACTAAAGCCAACAGGAGAAGACAGCTGGCAGGTCATCAGGATGGCTATTTGGCTCTCAGGAGAACAGGTTAAGTACAGCCAACTACTTGGAATAAGTCTTCAGAGCAGCCCAGGACAGGTAAGCTTCATCATACACAAAACGTTAAAAGGGGTAGCCCTGGTGGCGCAGCGGTTTAGCGCCGCCTGCAGCCCGGGGTGTGATCCTGGAGACCCAGGATCGAGTCCCACATCGGGCTCCCTGCGTGGAGCCTGCTTCTCCCTCTGCCTGTGTCTCTGCCTCTCTCTTCGCTCTCTCTGAATGAATAAATAAATAAATCTTAAAAAAAAAAAAAAAAAAAAAAAAAAAAACGTTAAAAGCACAAAGTTCAAAAGTTATTAAGTATCGAAGTAGAACAGGAAAATGTGGAATTGCCTGATTCTCCAGAACTGCAACAACCCAGATGGCTTTGCTACAGTAGAAGTGCCATTTCTCTGCAACTTCCTATCCCCCAAAGAGTCTGTTTCTAAACCTGTCTTTCCATGAGAGAACGGTTCAGCAGGTTAAACTTGCATTTTTCAAGCCTCTGGGCTGGAGGCACAAAAGCTAACCGAGGCGTCTGGGCTACTGGCTTCTTCCTTGTAGAACTGACTGGTCACCTTGACTGGTCACCTTTCCCATCTACAGTAATTGGCCTAAGTTACTGCCTTTGGCCACTACTTTTAGTTATAGGTGAGAATCCCCCACCCCTACCCCATGTCCCAATTTCCCCCTCAGAGTCTCTCCAACTATCCAGCAATTCCCTCTCAAGTGAGTACACCTAAGCAAGGGTTCACAGTTGGAGGAAGGATCTCAGTGATTCCCCTGCTCTAGTTCTTTTCCAGAGAACCCTCCCAGTCTCTTAGATCTTGCTGAACCTACTAGAGAGAAAAAAAAAAAAAAATCAGTGTAAGCCAGAGACCCCTTAGTCTGCTTGGCTTCAATTTTGGGGGTAGTTGTTCACTTCTCAGGGGACACTTTAGATGCTATGGGTCTCATCTCAATGACTTCACTACATCCTCCTCACTTTGCATGTGAAGAACCAACTGGCCTGATTCCCTGTCAGTACCACAACTTGCACTTCTACGGAAGGCATCTAGAGAGGCAATTACCTTGTGGCTGTGATAGGCTGAGCGGCTGGTGTGCAAGCTGGCCAGAAGGCTCTTGGACTGCTGCTGAACACTGGCAGGCGCTGGCAGAGACAGCAGCAGAGTGGCCAGCTCCTGAGCTGCATTCTTGTTTCTCTCCTGGTGCAAAAGACAGTAGGGTTATCGCTGGGCCCACCAAATCCATGCAGAACCAACTATGTACACTCTGCCCTTCCCCATTCCTCTTTTCTAGACCACCAGGGCTAGGTTATGCTCCATGGACTGCTAAGAGCAAAATGAGGAATTTCAGAAACTGCTATCCTCCCATGATAAAGGAGCAGGAATCAAGTCCAAGCCTATGGATCCTGGAACAATGTTCTTTTTGCCAGCACTCATCTTCTTCTATGAAACACTCTCACAATGGATCCCCCAGAAGTAGGACAGAATATCTTAAGCTGGAGATTTCTCTGGAGCTTCTTTGCAAATCAAGGTTATTCTACAAATATTCTTTAGCTGCAAGGCCTGGGGCCTCTGACAACTCCACTGACTTCCTGCCTCTTCAGAAACCTTCCACGTGCTTTGAAAAAGTCACTTGCCTTCTCGATGATTGGGCCAACAGCAAAGCAGCTTTCCAGGGCTTCTAAAGAACTCACAACCAGCCTAGGGAGACAGAAAAGCTGGCCTGAGTACAACCACCACCCTTCTCTCTGGTTGTGCTTTAGCCTGTACAAACTACAGTCAGGGGAACCTTGGGAACAGCTAACGAATGCCAAATACAAAATCAAAGCACAATAAGACCTGCCACAGGCATCATGCATATCATTTCCTTGCGTGACAGGCCAGAAGAAACCTGGCTCCTGCTTGGAGATCAACCTGAGGCCGTGTTCATAATCCGTAACTGAAAGACAGGGCTTTTCTTCCTCAAAGCGGATAAGTGTTTCCTTCTGCTGCCTGTGGCAGGGATCACTGAGAAGGGCTTAGCACTGATGCAATGGGACCCGAAGCTCAGGTGCCCAGAGATCAGGAGGCAAAGGGATACACAAAGGGAAAGGTTAAAGCCATCTTCTCACACTGGGAAGGTCCACGTTGTACTTTATTTACACCTCCAAGCAAATGTACAAAGGCACTTCCTGTGAGCCCCTAAGTCCGGGGAGAATACAGACTGAGTTTTCAGGAGCATGCCAACTGCCAACATTCACAGGGCACAACAAAGCACCTTTAAAAAACTGAGCCACTTTCTCCTGGGAAAGGAACCAGAAACCCAGCTGTTGAAGGGCACCTAGTAACATTCTCCCCAGGGCTTACTCCTGTGAGTTTAATGTAGCATGGTAAAAAGACCAACATCTTGATGCTGAGGCTCCAGGCATAGAGGGAAAGGCATGGAGAAGGCAGCTGGAGAGAAACAGGTCAAGGGGTAGCAGAAGGCAACAAAGAGCAAGGGAAGGGGTCCTGAGGCGTGAAACAAAGGTGGATGGAACAAGCTCTCCACTGGCTTGTCAGATGCTAGGATTTTCCCATCATCCCACTGCCCGCCCCTGCCCCCTTCTCACCCACTGTGGGGAGGGAGCGGAGAGGGACAGGGGATGGAAGAAAGAGCTAAGAGGTTCTGGAGCGGCCACCACCAAGTGTGCACATACAACCCTCCACATACTCCATTCTTACATGGGGATAGCTCCGCAGCCATGCAAGGACCAGAACAGAAAGAAGCAGGAGGACTCTACCACAGAAGCAGAACCAACGCGAAGCCACACCATCGGTTACACTGCTCTCTGACACACACTCACCCGTGCAGAGAAAAGAAAGAGGGCATACTAACCGGTCCAGCTTGGTTAGGGACTCAGTTTCAGAACTTGGGGGAGAAGCAAAGGAAAAAAAAAAAAGGAAAAAAATGTGAAGCTCAGAAAAACCTGGAAACATATCCTAAGCAAACAATATAAGAATAGGGGAGGGGAAAAAAAAGAAAGTGAAAGAGAGAGAGAGAGAAAAGAGTGGGGGCAGGCTGCTGGTGGAAGGCAGTGATCCCAAGCCAGGCTATTCTTCCGACTTACAATGTAAGAAACTCAGCGTCTTACATCGTGAGTCGCCTCATCTACCGCACAAACCAGCAGCCGCCTAGCACAAAGAAGCCAAGCGCAATGCTTCAGAAGGCCACTGGGGGGAGCCTGGGGAGGCTCTGAACTCTGCCGCACGAGCGGCAGCCAGCATCTCGCCAGCAGCGCCATTACCACCTAAGTGGCCGCTGCAGAGAAAGAGAAGATGATGACATCCGAATGACCGGGAAGATTCTCCCCTCTAATCTCAGCAAGACTGGACCCAAATCTCTAATGCTGGCTTGAGCATCTTCTACTGGGCAGCCTCTGGCTCCTCCAAAGGGCGCCTGAGCATTAAGAGAAGACACAGAAGCCCCCAGGCAGGCAGACTGGAGCCCCACGGCTCTGAGCACGCTGTCAGGCTCCGTTTGCAAACTAAGGAGATGCAAGGTGTCAGGTGGCTCGGGGGCGAGCTGAAACTCACAGGCTACCCTTGGGACAGTTCTGAGGGATGGATGCTCTCAGGACAGGTTGTGCTGGGGGAGGGGAAAAATGCTGGGGACTGGAGTTACCCCCTGCCCAGGCAGGTACCTCTCCAGGACAGTTCCGCTGGTGGTGGCAGGAGCCGCAGGGTCGCTGTCTCCAGTGCCATTGCTCTGGTTCAGGTTGGAAGGACAGATGTTGCTGACAGAGGCAGAGGGGAACTCTTCTGGGGGTTCATCGGGCCAGCCAAACTGCTCTTTCGTTTTGCCGTAAATTTTTACCGCGTCAATCATGGTGACGCCTGCTGGATCCACCGAAGCCCCAACTGCAACAAGTTAGAGAAACCTCTAGGAAGCACATTCTCTAAAGGGCAAACGTGGCCACCTCCAAAGTGAAGACTAGACTCATGAGTGAAAAGTAGCACATCCCACTGATTTTAGTCATGGAGAAACTCTGTCTCCTGAGATTCGAACAGCGCTTGAGCCCTGAGGAGACACCGAGTACATATGAAGCAGTCCCACTGACCAGAGGCCTAGGAAGTCTACCTCCCAGAAGAACCCCTGAGCACCACAGCAGGAATCCTCTGGGGCTATCAGGGCACTGCATCCCCCAGCCTCCACCCTTAGGGAACTCAAAGCACCCCCTTTGTTCAAAACACAGATCATCATCATTCTTCCTAACAGCAACTATTTCTAAGAGCAAAAGCATGAGACAGGCAACCAGTAAATAGTAGAGAAGGATGCCAGGCTCGTCAAAGGGACAGTATTTATATTAAGGGTTTAAAGTGTCCGACACAGCAAAGCCAGGCGTTGCTACTCATCCCTCTCTTAGTGATGTGTGACCAAAACCCTTGTGCTGGAAGAACACATGCTGCTTTTGCATCCCAAGCTTGCCTCTTCTCTGCCCCGCCATGGAGACCACACCAGCAAGGCTGAGCCAGCCCCACAGATGTGGGACATAGAGGCAGAGTCTGCCCCGCCTTTACCCCTCGCATTCTTCAGTACACTCCTCTCTTGCCCCCCTGCCTCCTGTCCACCTCCGGTAAAGCTCAGAGGTCCAGGATGGCAGATATCACTGAGCAGCAGAGAGCAGAGGGCTCCTAGAATACTGGAGAGCCACAGAGAAGTGGCCCCAAAGTCAGCAGGCAAATGAGAAGGGCAGGCCGTGCCAGGGGCTGGCGACTCACTGAAGAGGTTCAGTTTCTTGTCAGCCTGTAGGGCTTCTTCTCTGGTGAAGGGGAAGTCAAACCAGCGGGAGCGACTCAGGTTAAGCTGCATGGTCCTGCCAAAAATCTCAATGTATGATGGGGCCCGTTCAATGGCCTGGGTCCCAATCTGGATCCGCATGCCTGTCATCACCATAGTGCTGTTGTTGTTACTGATCTCAATGGTGAATCCACCGGGCTAGAGGGAGGAAATGCACAAGTCAGAAAACGGAACACAATTTCTTTAAGGCAAACTTGGAACCCTTCGTCTGCTGGCACCAAAGTGTGCGACCCCAGACAAATCCTCGATCCTTCTAACTCCTTGGTAATTACTTATTTACTTCTGAGAACAGGAAAATAGAGGCAGGGAGTGGACAGTCTCCAATTTGTGGCTACTTCCTCCCTATCACAAACCACCTCCTGTTGCTAACATTGGAACAGGAGCCGTTCTATGTGGAAGTCGAGAATAACCAGCCATTTATTCCAAGGACCACTAACTAGAGTCCAAGGGTCAGTGACTGTAAGGATAGATTTCACACCTGCATTCTAAGAGCAGACGTGTCTTCAAACCATACTTCTACCCAGGCACCATACCCTACCCAGCAGTCCTCACCTTGGTGTTGGCCACATACATGCCGGTGGAATTCAGCCGGTGCTTTATCTGCTGCGCGTTGTACACCTGCAGAAGGTCGTTCCCACCAAACTCCACGTCCGTCAGCTGCTGGTTGTGTTCAAAGAAGTCGATGGGGAAGGTCACCTGACTAGATGTGCGGGTCGCTGTGGGGAATGGCACCAGTGTACAGAGACCTATCAGTGTGTTGCTCCTGCCTCTGTACCCACTCCACGGGCAAAGTCCCTCCCAGACCAATCCCACAATCAACACTCTAACCTCTTCTGGACAACTGGGATTATAACATTCCTATCAGCATGATGCCCACATGTGGCCAGCAACCCAATGGTCATCATTCCTTACCACAATTCAACAAGTGGGACAAAGAACTTGGGTGTGGTACTGAGTAGTTAGTAACAATAGGCTCTCTCGTGGATGGTTTGTTTAAAGTAAACAACAGTGGGGCACCTGGGTGGCTCATTGGTTAAGTATCTGCCTTTGGCTCAGGTCATGATCTCAGGGCCTTGCTATCGACCCCTGCATCAGGCTCCCACTTACAAGGGAGTTTGCTTTTCCCTCTCCCTCTGCTTGTTCTCTTTTCTTCTCTCTCACATAAACAAAATCTTTTAAACAAATAAATAGAAACTATTTCTTTACAGTAGGATGAGCTGCATCATTACCTCAAACATGGACTCTAAGACAAATTTCTTTTTTTTTTTTTTTTTTTATTTATGATAGTCACAGAGAGAGAGAGAGCGCGGCAGAGACACAGGCAGAGGGAGAAGCAGGCTCCATGCACCGGGAGCCCGATGTGGGATTCGATCCCGGGTCTCCAGGATCGCGCCCTGGGCCAAAGGCAGGCGCCAAACCGCTGCGCCACCCAGGGATCCCTAAGACAAATTTCATTCAGGGGATGATTCTTGCAAAGGTTTCTGCTTAGCTAGAGTCACTCATTCCTGAATTCAAGCCTTCACATCCTGAAGAGTCCTCTATCAGCCAGGAGCAAAACACCCAGCTCAGAGATCTATAATGGGTTCTCTGCTGCTCGGTGGGGAACTGCTAAGTGGAAGCAATATTCCCTCGGTTCCATCTTATACTTCACGTCAGGCAAGCCATGTTCCCCAAACCCAGAGAAAAATCTGTCCAACAAGGTCCACGAGATCATTCTTTTGACGGCACCTAAGAACCACTGAGCTAAAGTAGAAAGCTGGTGAATGCTTGCCATCTGTCCCATGGGTTTCTAAAAATCACAAGAACACTGCTGGCCTCAGAAAACTTGACACTGCTTTTGGGAAATTAACTAACACCTATTCCTCTACCTTTACAAAACAGGCAAGCAAGAGAGGCACTCTTTCTTCATGGAGATTTATCATAGTCTGTTCCAAGTCTTGTCTAAAAGACTGCCATCCCTGTTCCCCCACCAGTCTTTTCAGGAAGGGCCTTACTGATGGTAGCGGTCTTGCGCTTTCGCACAGGCTTCATGATACTGATAACACTGCTGGGCTGCAGGGACGGCTGCAGCCAATAGGAGGTGTTCTCCACGTTGGCCATGTAAATGCGCAGGCTGCCATCCTCACACAGCAGGATCATCGTGGTCCGCTGCTGCTCGTTGCAGGCCGTGTGCCGAATGGCAACCATGTCTTGGATCTGGCATAGGGGACAAAGGAGTGTAAGAGTTCTCACAACTATAGATCAGAATCTACAAAAAGAGGCAGAGATCCAACTAGTTCCACAGTTAGTCAAGGGGTGTAGAAGAGCAACAGGGAAAAGGCATCTAGGAGAAAACAGGTGAAAATTCTTTGACAAGCCTCTTCTACTGAAAGAGCTGGGCAAGGAACATAACATACAAATACGTAAATATAAAATTAGACCAGGTTTCACAGCCAAGTGATAGGAGCATCTGGCACTCACCTTTGCTTTCGCAGGCAGCGTCTTAATCTCTTGAATAAGGAAAGTGTCCGGCTTCACCATAACTACCAATGGCACACCTGTAGTTTGCTGGACACAACATACCAGGCCAGGGTGGTTCATCACCTCGGACCACTGGCAAAGGGCAGGAGATGTCTTACTGCCACCATTGGAACTGCAGACAACAAAATTGGCCACAGTCAGAGTGTCAATCACCCCTAGTCATTTTTTTCTTGACTTAAAGGCCATCCCAACCAAACACTTGACTCCAGAGCAATGCATCTTTCCAGGGCCTGGAGTTACCCATGAGTCTCAAGTTTATTCTGAGCCACATATATACTCTCACATACCCACTGTGTGGCCCCAGCAAGAGTCCTGGTTTAGAAATCTCCTCTGCTGGCTTCCACTGTCTGAGGAAAGAGGGGTCTCAATGTGCCTAGAGGTCGTCAACTGAACAGAGCTGCTTAAGGCACATGATCCCCAGTCCTATCAAGCATCTCCAAGTACGTGAAATTCTGTGTGAATGGTATCCCATTTGCTTTTCACAACGTTTCACAACACAGAGGCCAGAGAGACCTGGCCTACAGCACTTTTCTGGCTCCTCAGTGGCAGAAAGGAAAGACAGGAAGAAAGTCTAAGTCTCTTCCTCCTAGCTCCCTAAATACTCACCACCTCATGTGCACCTCTATTATCCGTACACCTGATGCAAGCCTCTACCCGCCGCCCCCCAATCCTGTGAACCATGCCCCCATTACTGACACCATGTTCTGTGTACCGATCAACTACTCCAGCAGGAAAACTTAAAGGGTATTTTGGTCCTGTCAGTGTCTAGGAGCAACTGATGCTCCCTTCTCAAAACTCCGTTAGCACACCCAAGCTACATGCACTGCCTTGACCATTGCTTCTTCCTTCTGAGTGACAGTGGTCCCCAAACCACCTCTTACAGCTTGGGGTCTGCATGGTGGAGGACAAACCATGCAGACAGCCAACCTGCCAACACTGGGTGCCCTCTGCTTGTAAAAGGGAAAGGACCGCTGGAGCAAAGTAAGGTTCACCAGGTTCCTCAGAGACGCCAGCACTGGGCCAGGGCATCTCCCCACTGAACACGGGCACTGTGAAAGCTGAACATGAAGTGCTCCTTCCCACCTTTTGATGTTGATGGAGAAGAGCTGCAATACTTCCAGAGTTGTCCTGCTAACGGTGGCTGCGAATGATCTGCCTTGACAATAGCTGAAGAACAACATCTGCAACACATGGGAGTAGTAGACGGACACACCGCCACCTGCCACCTGGCTGTTACTGTCCTGTCAGAGCAAAAATATGACACTTGCATTAATCTCGAGTGTTGCCTTCGGGACCAGCATCCGGTTTTGCTGCTTATTAGTTTTAAATCATGAATATGGGCTCTAAAAATTTAAGCCCTGTGGGTTAATCTTAAAATAACCTGAGAGTCAAGGAACTTCACAGTTAATCAGTTTGGTCCTCGAGGACAAGTATTTCTGCCATTAGGGGAAAAGTCAGAGACTAAAGAGAAAAGAACAACGGAAGAGCTGCTATGCTAATGAGATCTGGAACAGCAGGAGAAAGCAGTATCTGCCCAAACCTTCAAGTCCTCGTGGTTGATTTCCAGCACATTAGTGACGTAAAAGGGTCCCTGCTGGGCACTGCTGGCCTCTTCCATGAGCTGGGTATAGATGTAACCAGCTGAAGACATTATAACAATGATGTTCTTTCCCTCCTCGTTGAAGAGGAAGGTAACATCTCTTATCTTTGAGCTTGGCAGGAGAAAGTAGAAGGTCGGGCTCAAGGCATCAACAGACAGGTCATAAATCTGCAATACAGAAGGAAGGGAGATCTATTTCAGTCCCACCCCCCAAATTATCCTGACAAATCCAAAGACCTGCCACTGGTGAGTAATGGGTATTCCTTCTCCTTCCAACAAAGGTCTGGAAGTGTCAGGCACTGAGCATACAAAGATGGGTATCTTTTTATTCTCCCTCAAGGAATGACTAGGGGACAGATATGCATCTACAAATTCTATGACGAGTACAGAAAGAGCCATGCACGTGATATAGCAAGGGTAGAACCAGAATCAATGTCCTATCACCTACACAAAGAAAGCTCTTGCTCGGCACCATAACAAAAGGTGACAAAAATGTCATGATTGCTTATCTTTAATTCCTGGGACAAGCTAGCACAGAATGGAGATCAGACATTTTGGATTCAAAAACAAAACCATTCTAGGACTACATCATCAAAGAACAGTAACTATACCTTGACAAAGTCCGCAGTGACAATCGCTAACTCGGTCTGCGAACCAGGTAACCACACAGCTTTGATGATGAAGTTGCCTGTTGCCAGCTGAGGGTGCAGCACCAAGTGATCCGAAACAGAGCCTGAGCTACTGAAGGTCAACACGTGGCAGTCCTGCACAGGGTTTAAGGAGCAGACTGGTTAAAAGATAGCAGGAGGCAGGCTAACTCATTTCAGCTCTTTCAAGTCTTCCTGAACATTCCCTGCCTTCAGATAGTGTTCCCACTGTCAGATAATACACTCAGGTTTCAAGAACACACACAAAAATCACTTCCAACACAAGAAAGATCTGCAAGAGCTGGGAGAAATTCAGAGAAAGATTTCTTTTATATTCCAAAAGCTTTTAAGTTTTCATCTCAACAATGAGTACAAGAAAGTGGCGTTGACTCGGTGTCCATCGAAAGATGAATGGATAAAGAAGATGTGGTTTATGTATACAATGGAATATTACTCAGCCATTAGAAACGACAAATACCCACCATTTGCTTCAACGTGGATGGAACTGGAAGGTATTATGCTGAGTGAAGTAAGTCAATCGGAGAAGGACATTGTATGTTCTCATTCATTTGGGGAATATAAATAATAGTGAAAGGGAATATAAGGGAAGGGAGAAGAAATGTGTGGGAAATATCAGAAAGGGAGACAGAACATAAAGACTCCTAACTCTGGGAAACGAACTAGGGGTGGTGGAAGGGGAGGAGGGCGGGGGGTGGGGGTGAATGGGTGACGGGCACTGAGGGAGGCACTTGACGGGATGAGCACTGGGTGTTATTCTGTATGTTGGTAAATTGAACACCAATAAAAAATAAATTTATTATTAAAAAAAAAAAAAGAAAGTGGCGCTGAGAACAAAGGAGAGGAGAGGAATGCGATCCATGCAGGACCTAGAGCAAGAAGTAATCAAACTTAGATCAGATTATTACCTTCAGCCCACACACAGCAAGGTAGTCCTCCTTACAGGGATTCCCAGTGAGGCTCAATACAGTAAAAGGGACGGGAGCAGAAGCCAGGCGGGTCAGAGTCAGCTTTCTTTTGCTGGAATCCGCTTGCTTCAAGAGTGCAGAGAGCTGCAGAACAGTGATCTGCAAGGGGACAATTGCCAGATTTCCTTATCGCCGTCCTCTTAGAGAACATAGAGCCCAACAAAAGCTCCTTCAGTGGGGTACTAGTCCACAGCTAAGCCTCTTAAGAAAACCCTTTCTCCCGGCTCAAAGAGATGGAATGCCTTTAATTTCCTCCTTCAAGTGACAACAAAAGAGAGGAGTAATGAAACCAACTCCTCCTTGTATAATCAGTTCACGAAGATCATTACCCCACTTCCTGTATGCTATCATCCTTTCTAGTTTTCTTTTTTTTTTTCCTTTCTAGTTTTCTGTACAAGTTTTTGTTTTGTTTTTAAGTATCTTAGAGGGATCTTATGGACTATTTGGATTTCTAGTTTGTTTTTCACTTAAGATAAAGTTAAAACAACTTTACTGATGATAAAGAAACCAGAATACAGAAAAATGTTAACATATCTGCCACTGTTCCAACCTCTACCAATTCTATAAAACAACCTAAGCTTCCCTGTGTCCACAGTGGGCCAGGAGGACAGGGAAAAACTAAGGAACACTGAGTCTTCCCATGAAGACTTTTATTCTCTTGACTTGTGCCCTCCCTCCAGCATGACCAAACCAGGCCAAGCCTGGGAGCCATGCTGTCCTAGGTAATCACGTCATTACCTTTCTCTGAGGGCTTGAAGGATGTTTTGAGTGGGAAACTACTAATGAGAAACAGCAACTTTGTTCTAGTCCCACTGCCTCTAAGTCTTATCAACAAACTGAGGGGTGGAATAGAAAAAGCTCATTAAGCTCCATCCCCTAAAGCATTCTTAGAATCCAAGACTTTTTCCCAGAGGGCCAACCTGAGCATAGTCATCAGTTTTGTTTAGCACTTGACAAACACGACCAGGATGCCTGGGTGGCTCAGTGGCTAAGGGTCTGCCTTTGGCTTGGGTCGTGATCCTGGGGTGCTGGGATCAAGTCCCTCATTGGGTAGCCTGCTTCTCCCTCTGCCTGTGTCTCTGCCTCTGTGTCTCGCTCATGAATAAATGAATAAAATCTTTAAAGGAAAAAAAAAAAGACAAACATGACCTAAAATGAGTAGGAAAGAATCGGAAACCCACCTTCCCTTTCTCATGGCTAACTGCCAAATGCTGGCGGCGCCCATGCGGGGAAGAGAGCACACACATAGCCACCCGCCTGAGCACATGGGCACTAATTAGCTGTCGAATAGTCTGGCCCTGGTCTCCGCTGTAATTCATCCGAACATTTTCAAAGGCACCTTCCTGGGAGCCTAAGGTGGGAACCTGGCAAAGAGGGAAGGAGAGAACATGCAATATAGTAAGGCAAAGAGATCAAATGGATTCATACACTATTCATATGACTGAGATACTATACGATGCAGTCATTCAAAAGCAACAGATTCCAGTCTCTGATCTATGGACAGTTAGGTGAATCTCTCAAAGTTATTGTCAATCCAGTAAGAATAACATAATAATGTTTCACCAAGCTAAATTTAATTAATAAAGTATAGGCTTCTTGAAATGTTAAAATGCCTCTTTTTTTTTTTAAGTGAAATGATGCTAATGACAGAATGGTTTCCATTCATCTGACCTTGCAAAACTAAAGTCAGCAACTTTATGATCACCAATACTATCCCAATAATTAACTTCATCTTTAATAGCTCGAAGTCTAAAAGCCATTACCACTTTTACCAAAATATCAAAATATCTGTATGTATGTACGTGTGTGTATTTCCGAGGGAATATTTCTCCCTTAAAAACAGATACCCTCTAAGATCGGTTCCCATACCTTGTTCGTTTGTGCACTTCCTTTACAGAAGCACAGACACTTAACACTGGTTTTCACTACTTTACACTTGCTACTACACAGGACAAGCAGAACACACCAGAACTCCTAGCCTCAGTGCGAGCAAGAGGACTTAATGTGGATAATGACTCAGGACTTCTAAGCCATTTCATATGAAGAGCTAGGGAGAGTTGCCTGAAGGGCTATAAGCAGAAGACGACAAACATGAACTCTGCAAGCCAGTGGAATCTTAGGGAAGAAGAGGTTTTCTACTTTAGATTCAGAAGAAATTCTACTACAATTGCCCCCAGATGCTATCTCCAACATCTTGGGAGTTGATCTATTTTTATGAACTGAAAAGGGGACTTATTCACTGGGTTGGCCCAAATGACCTTTTCTGTCTCTTCTTTTGAAGATACCCTCACACATGGATCTTCATGCTGGATAGCTAGGGATTGGCTGTCCAAAGGATCCTCCTCAGAGTATCGGCATAACTTAGCATTTCAGTAAATATGCTCCTCCGGACACACTCACCATCAGCTGATCTGTCATCTCAACCACCTTGTCCACGGTATGCAGCTCCCGGAGGGCTTGCTGAGCCCGGCTGCTGCTCCCCACAGCTGAAGCCTGCTGAAAGTTGGTCTGAATGGCATCCATGAGGAAATTGAGCATGTCTAACACGAGAGGAGCGAAGGAGAAATTGGCCTGAGAAAAATCCAAATACACAAATGAAAAAAAAAAAAAAAAAAAAAGAAAGAAAAAAAAAATAACAAGTCGTACTCATCATAATACATCTTGCCAGTAACTCTACAATCTAGAATCCAGTTTCCTCACTTCCAATTTGATATTCTAGCCGTATCTCTTCCTCTCAATAACATTAGATTTGTGCTACAAACTCTAGAGCAATCTTTCTAAACCGGAAATCCCACCAAAAAAAAAAAAAAAAAGAAATCCCACAGATACCCTACCCTAATGCTAGAATATATCCATCACGTATGATTAAATTCTCTCCTGTGCATCTAGAATCATTCTAGTTACATGCCATCCTTGAGAAAACTGAGAAAACAATCACGTAAATCACTTTCTGTAGTCTGTACTTCAGATGAGGAACCCTGGCCAAGAAAGGTACTCTAGAACTAAAAGACACCCTCTCCTGCAAATTCCCATAGTACTCCTCAGTCTCAAATCCCTCCCTGTGAGGCAGGGGCTTGACAACACATCCTACTCATATCAGTCCTGTGAAAATGAGCCAACTCACAGAAAAGAGAAAGTAACTCTCAGCCCCTCAAGGCGCACTGCTATATCAGCCCTGCGCCTAGCCTGCTTGTGAACCAACCTGCCAGGCTCCACACACCACCCAGCATCCCAGGCACCACCAAAACGCACACCTGGTTCTGCAGCTCCTCCCGGCAGCCCTCTACTGTGCGGCATAGGCTGCTCTTCTTTGGCTTCTCTTCGTCAGCAACCTTTCCATCACTGATGGTGACTTTGGCCTTGTCAGCTGGAGAGGTGCTAGTGTGGCGCACCAGACTCTCAGAAACCCTGGGTTCACTCTGAAAGGCTGACTCCTTCATAGTGGAGCTCATGCCACTGCTAGGAGTTCGCTTCACCAGCGCCTAGAGACAGAAAACATCAGAGGCCCAAAGCCTGAACCACAACCCAGATGAAACACTGCCTGAGATCTTGGAGGGAAATCTGGACCAGGAGGAGAAATCAGCCAACCATTTAAATGATATCCAAATGCCTAAATTCTGATTTTCACGATACCCACCTAATAGTTAACACTTTACCCACTCACACCGACAGGTCTTGATTACAATATCCAAACCTGTGGTAGTAGATCTTAGAAAAAAAACTACAAGACCTTTTAATGACCCTGCATGTTCTAACATTCTAAGTGAAGCACTTAGGCCATGATCAGTGACAGACCCAACGTACTCCTAGACCCAGGCCACCATGAAGGTGACATGGCAGCTTCCCAATCTGGCTTTAGCATTCCCGTGTCACTAATAAGTCACCCTTCCTAGCCCAGGAAATGTTCCAAACTCTCACCAAACAGCTGCCATCTTCCTTGGCTCCACAGTCACAGAAGAAGGACCCGTATTTGGCATAGGAAATCTCATGATCCTTGTGGCACACCTTGGCGCAAACTGTGCACACACCTACTCCATCCACCATTTTGCAGGTGTGACAGTGGTACCTACAAAGAATAAGAATGAGCAAATAAGCCCAGCAGCCCCAACAGTCAAGACCCAACAAATCCTCACCTGAAAGAGAACTATTCTTACCAATGCTGGTTCATGAATTCTTTCTGAGTGATTGTGAAAGTGCAGAGTTTGTTACAAAGAGAATCTTCATCCTTCAAAGATAACAAATCTTTTTAATCAGAAATACACCCTTCTACACAGGCACCCCCAAAAGTATACCCTACAGAGAATAAACAGTCAATTCATAAATGACCAGTAAAACTTATTCCGGAAAATAATCTGCAGGCTATAAATGCGCTACAATTCCAAGTGAGAGCTTAATGTTGTAGGAATAGAAAAAAATAAACCTAGGGGCACCTGGGTGGCTCACTCCGTTGAGCATCTGATTCTTATTTTCAGCTCTGGTCATGATCTCAACCATGGGGGTAAGCCCTGCATCGGGCTTCATCCTCAGCGGGGACTCTGCCTGCTATTCTCTTCTTCTCCCTCGGCTCCTCCTCCTACTCATGCAAGCTCTCCCTCTCCTCCCCCCTAAATAAATAAATAAATCTTTAGGAGAAAAAAGTTTTTCCACTTTCTCTGTAAGGGAGTTCACACCATAACCATTAAGAATTCATCCCTAGGACTCCATTATGATACAAAAACCAAACAACTGCAGAGTAAGTGACTTCTGGATGGAAGAAGGCATATGCTTATTCAACAGCCCCTTTCCTAAGAGATTAGATCCCCACAGCTTGCTCTGGAGACCTGGAAAATTGGTCTGGCATTAGTCATATAAGCTGGGAGAAAGCAGACAGGAGTGGGAGAGTTTCGAAGCGCACAGGGCTAGAAAAGAGGGCCAAAGGCTGGTTAGCATGAGCTGTGTCAGTGCCAGTCAGTCAGCCACTAATAACCAGTTGCCTGGATGGTTACATGGTACTTACTGAATCTTCAGCCTGGGAGTCTTCCTCTTCCACTGCCAACTCCTCCACCCAGTCCGAGTCCACCTCAATGGCCCGCTCCTCCCCATCCACTGAGAGGTGACTTGGGCCTTGACCATTACTCTGGCTCAGGGCATTGGTGACATCAGCCAAGTAAGACATAATATGGCACGTGCACTCCAGGACTATCACGTGCTAGAAGAGAAGACCACCATCATACCAAAGAGACCTTAGCTTCTCCATACCTAATTATTATATACTGTGTTTTCTCAAACTTTTCCCAATAAAGCTGAAGATCAGAGAAATGGTTTAAAAGCAGACAAAAAAACATGTTTACATTATCTATTTCCTCAGCTCTGAGCACTGTAACCACATGTAGCCAGTCAATATGCTGTACTGAATTAATGTGATTCTTTCATTCTTAAGCACAAAAACCATTCTCCACAAAATGCTATAAAATGAGGCAAACCTGAAATCAGGAAAGCAGGTAAAACTGGAGGCAAAAATCATTCAAGAAAAGATGACTGATACAGAGAACAGAATGGTAGTTGCCAGAGGCAGGGAGAAGGAGGGGGTGAGTGGAGAACAGATGAAGTGGGTTCAAAAGCTACAACCTTGGGATGCCTGGGTGACTCAGGGGTTGAGCATCTGCCTTTGGCTCGGGTCGTGATCCCAGGGTCCTGGAATCGAGTCCCGCATCAGGCTCCTTGCAGGGAGCCTGCTTCTCCCTTTACCTATGACTCTGCCTCTCTCTGTCTCATGAATAAATAAATAAAAATCTTTACCAAAAAAAAACCTACAACCTTCCAGTTATAAAATAAATAAGTCACAGGGATATAATACACAGACAGTATAAGGACTATAGTTAACAACATACTGAAAAAAAAAAAAAACATACTGTATTGCATATTTGAAAGTCACTAAGAGAATAGATCTTAAAAGCCCTCATTATTAGAAAAAAACATCTTGGAACTATGTATGAAGACATGTTAACTAGCCTTACTGTGATCATTTCACAGCCTACACAAACATCTAATGATTATGCTGTCCACCTGAAAATAATCTAGTGTCATGTTAAGGATACCTCAATTTAAAAAACAAAAGAGGGACACCTGGGTGGCTCAGCGGTTTAGTACCTGCCTTTGGCCCAGGGCTTGATCCTGGAGTCTGGGGATCAAGTCCCACATCAGGCTCCCTACATGGAGCCTGCTTCTCCCTCTGCCTGTATCTCTGTATCTCTGTGTGTGTGTGTGTGTGTCTCTCAAGAATAAATAAAATCTTTAAAAAAATAAAAAATAAAAAAAAAATAAAAATAAAAAACAAAAGAAAACAAAAAAGACTAGATTAAAAGTATGAATGGGCTCTCATTGGCTTTTTTCCTACCATCAGTATTTTTTTAACCACTGGTGAAAGACACTTACATTACCAGGTTTTAAATTAATGCAATAAGAAAGGAACAGCCTCAGAAACCAAGCAAAAAGTCTTCCAGCAAACCACTACCAGTAGCTTAGGTTTGCCTAAAATCCCAGCACCTGGCGTCAAGGCCTCAGATTTCTAAGTTCCTTCCCTTTGCACTCTGACAGTTCAGAGCTGAGAGAAGAAACATGAAAGAAAGGAAAGGAGACATGAACGGTGCTGTGCTAGGTCTCAGAGGCCAGTTAGCTCTTTTTAGCCACTTATGTCCAGTTCACGGTAGGGCAAGTAGGAAAAATGCCTGAATGCAAGATTTCTGTCAGTTTAAAAACCCTTCTTCTCAGCAGTAAACAATACTAGCAAGTGGACTAGAGCTGAGAAGGCAGTAGGTAACCCCCTAAAACACATACTCAGAGCACAAAGTTCCAATGCAGGAGCAGGGAACAATTTTCCACAACATAACAAAATCTAAAAATAGCAAGAATTTACTAGGTTTTAAGGATTCAGTTGGATGTTTTGTCTATCGTCTTGTATTCCCCCTTCCCTCCCCTCATCATTCCTCATAACCTAGTAGAAGCCTGAGAGCAGGTAGTTCATGTTACACACCCCCAGGGCTTTGAAATTGTGGGCAGGCTGGCTAGGACCAGGAACCAGTCAAAAGGAGAGTCTTCTACATGACCACAAAGAAGACTCATCACTTCCTGACTGCTGTCAAGGTGCATTTCGCTTACCTTTCCATGCATCACATTGGCATTCAGTTTTTCAACCACGTTCTTCTGTGATAGGTATTTCTTGCTGTCCCAAAGGAAAAAAAGGGGGGGGGGGCAGGAGAGACACAAAAATCATCTAAGGAATCAAAGAAAAGGAACCAGTTTCATGAATCCTGGTTTAATTTGTGACGCTGGGAAGCATAGTCATTCGGAGAAAGCACTGAAGTTTGGGGTGTTCTGGCCTGATCACCAACACGTGGCACACTTTCCCTAAGACTTCTCTTAGGAATAATGAACAGGAAACCCTACTAAGAATGGGACGAAGGTGGAATCTAAAGTGAACAGTTACAGGCCACTCCCTCAATCTCCAAGAAAAAGGGAGACTCAAGTTCTTTTATACTCACTCCAAGCTACAAAGAAAATAACCTGCAACAAATTAACCCCCTTTTCTCTAAGAGCAGTGCTGCACCGATAAATGGGCTCCTCCAATTTCATCATCTTACCATCTGCTCAGCCAGTCCACAGCAGCATTGTGGAGCTGAAGATGGCCAGCACCTTGACCTGCACTGGCCAGGGTGGCCATCACAACCATGAGTTCCGGGAAACCAGTCCCATCACCGTTGGCCAACATCTCTGTCGCCATGGGGATCAGGGTACCCAGCAGCACAGCACACACACCTTCCCCAACTTGGCTGGTAGAAAAGAAATAGCAAAGTATTAAATACACAACAGGAATCTGACTGTACTTTTAAATGTATAAAAATAACAGACGTTGGGCAGGCTGGGTGGCTCAGCAGTTTAGTGCCACCTTCAACCCAGGGCATGATCCTGGAGACCCGGGATCGAGTCCCATGTCAGACTCCCTGCATGGAGCCTGCTTCTGCCTCTGCCTGTGTCTCTGCCTCTCTCCCTCTATGTCTCTCATGAATAAATAAATAGAATTAAAAAAACAAAACAAGGATGTTGAAAATTAAACATTAAATATGTGACTTGCCCCCCCGTTTCCTCCCTACTCCATATATATGCACCCAGTTTTGGACTTCAGCTATTAGAGCACAAAACATTCACCCATGTGACAACTGATAGGCCAAGTCACTTCAAAACTTTTCCACAGGAGAAATTAAGGAGCTCTACTAGATTCCTTAAGTCTAGTGAGGAGAGTTCTGGAAGCACTCAAAAGGCTAAGGACCAATGCCTGAAGGAAAGAAATCAACAAATGGGTCTCAACGTTCACTTGGGGCTCTTAGGAACACATGACCCAATGTATTTGTTCTACCTGTTTTCCCGAACAATGTACGTAGTCAATAGCTGCAACAGCTGCCGGTTCTCCTGAATCACATCCAGTTGGTCGGAGTCTTTTGGGGGTGATGCGGTCATGCGGGTGAGCCAGGCCTGGAGGCGTGTAGGCTCCACACAAGCCAGCTGTGCCAGAGAGCCACAGAGATGCAGAAGGCTCGGGTTAGGGCTCTTCTCAGCTAGGGACAGACCAAGAAGGGTGGTCAGTGAAGAAGGGTAGGGACAGGAGGGAAGGCAACAACTGGGAGCCAGGAAAGGGGGAAGGAAGGCTTCAAGTAAGTTTTCAAATTCCTTTTCAAGTTCCTTGCAGGGATTCTCTGCACTTGTTATGCGGTAGTTATACTCGGGCAGAAGATATGCACAGTATTAGCTGGACATCAAAGTTCCCATAAGAAGATTACTAAAAGCTGTCACTCACTCAGCTGGAAGAGTTTGGTGAAGAATTTCAGAACTCGGTTACAAAATTTAGCAGAGAGGTTCTCATTGGCTGTTGCCATCATGATCTGCACGAGTTCTCCACTGGGAGGCAGAAGAGGGAAAAAATGGGAGAATCACATTAAGCCTCACATAAAAAGGCATCCGCTTCCATTTCTTCATGACGCCATCTCCCCAAGGGTAGCTGGTCACTCGCCAATCAACGACACCAGGTATTCATGAGGTAGACCCCTCATCAATAACCCGAAGGAGTCAGCAATTAATCTAAGTCCTCCCCATGGTACAAATACCTAAGCAGGCCTTAAGTTTTCCCCGAGAAAAAAATACCTAATGCTTTCAGGAGGCATTCAAAAAATGCTCACTGAGTAAAACAAAATACGGCTAACCTGTCAGAGAAAAATTCCTCCATAGCTTTACGAGCCTGGCTGCTTTCCAGCTGCTTTTCCAAATACTGGAGACATTCCTCCAAGATGGATTCATCCAGTCCACTGAGGATCAAAAAGAAAAATTTACTACCAGAATGAAGGTCTGTTTCAGTATCTTCCTATATTTATTTTTAAAAATCCAAAGTTTATGACTGACCCTTAATGGCAATATTCATTTTTTTTTTCCCAAAGCTTAGCATAAAAGCCTGGCTACACAGGAGCTCAGTACATGTCTAACACATTAAACTATAACAAAACAAAAAAGTTCCTAAAATCTCAGATAAAGCATGCAGTCAGTGGCTAAGAGTTCAAAGAATCATTACTGCTGTTTCATATTATAGAAAGAGAGAGAGAGAGAGGAAGGAAGGAAGGAAGGAAGGAAGGAAGGAAGGAAGGAAGGAAGGAAGGAAGGAAGGAAGGAAGAGAAGAGAAGAGAGAGAGGAAGGAAGGAAGGAAGGAAGGAAGGTAGGAAGGAAGGAAGGAAGGAAGGAAGGAAGGAAGGAAGGAAGGAAGGAAGGAAAAAAAGAGAGCCCAAGACACTCTGGAGTCCTCAAAAATGAAGTCAAGAATGCCCATATTTGGACCCTTCATTTAAGAAGTTCTCTGTGGGACAAGCTACAACTTACTCTACTGGTCCTAAAGGCTTACCAACATCACTATGGCCTAAACTACCAAAGTCAAACAATGGTGAGAGACTAACTATTCCCCACACCCATCTTAGAGGTATAGTTCCAGAAATGTTACAAATTCTATGAAACTCCTCTGTACAGTTCATTACATCAAGTATGATACTTGATAAGTATCTGTTCAATAACTTAAAGTTTCCAGATGTGAACCATTTAAGCCTTCCATTTGCTCAAAGTTAATTCCTAACAATCAGAAAAGTGGGTTCCAAATAACCTTTTGTGCACATCCACAAGAAGATAAAATGCACACAGATATAGAACTTTCTGCTAAAAAACACAATAAGCCATTAACTAATGACATAGAGAAGCCAGCGTTGGTTCAGGAGCCTGAATGTCCCCCTCAATTAGGCTCACCTATTGGGATCTGCATGATTGGCCAGAATGTTGTAACAACCAGTGATCAGCTTCTCATATACTCGAGCCAAGAACTCCTCAGATTCGGCAGGACCCAGGATGCGCTCCAGGGAGTTGCTACTGATCTCAGCAACGCTCTCAGTGCTTGATTCCAAAAGAAGGGGAAGCAGGGTCCGAATTACCTGTGGCGGGTTCATCTCATCGGACCAACTTCAGCAAAGAAAAGGGAACCCTATTAGTGAATATACTCCCCCCGAAAGCTGCAAAAGCGAGGATAAGGCAATTCAATCATTTACTAAGGAGGGCATTTATTCCAGTCTTTTTTCCCTTGATACTTATCTTTTATATACGTGTAATCATTTGACTTCAGTTTCATTTTGCGTTATGCAGAAACAAAAATCATTTCCATGGAAAAAGCTCATTCATTAAAATGTTCAATTAACAATAGAAGATATGGGCAGCCCCGATGGCTCAGCGGTTTAGTGCCGCCTTGAGCCCAGGGTGTGATCCTGGAGACCTGGGATCGAGTCCCATGTCGGGCTTCCTGCATAGAGCCTGTTTCTCCCTTTGCCTGTGCCTCTGCCTCTCTCTCTCCCCTCTCTGTGTTTCTCATGAATAATAAGTAAAATCTTAAAAAAAAAATAGAAGATATATTTTATAATATTCAGAAAAGAAAATTAACTGAAACCAGTGTTAGAAACCCATCCCAGACAACTTTTGTAGAACTCCAGGAATCTGGGTCACTTTTAAGGCCATGTGATAGAGGACTTCACCAATGACCTGTGTACTGGAAGACAAAGGCACTGGCTTGCCCCAGTTCCCACAAGAGCAGAATCTAACACTCACGAGGATTCTGGAGATGCATGGTTTGAAATACATTACTGCCACCTTAAAATTCCAATACAAAGCAAATTACAATAGGATTTAAAGCCTGCATGGCCTTCCCTGCAAGAGGGAAGGAAGTATTCTGCTACTTTTCACATCACATTCTAGGTAAATGCTCACACTCCACTCTGAAACAATAGACTCTCTCTGCTTATAAAAGCATTCAAGAAAAGGATTATTATAATAAACTCCATCGTCCTTCACCTATGACAGAAAACAGGCATAGAGAGTACACAGGGCTCCATAGTAGGTACTCACACAATAAGATCTCCAGTCAGCCTGACCAGTGAGAGGAGGGTGTGCTTCAGGGAAGCAGCCAGAGGCAGACTTTGCCCACAAAGAGTCCCCAAGTGAGCAGCCTGCACAGCACTGATGTAACTCTCTGAAGGGATGGTGTCATTAGCAAAGGCATTGCGCTGAAAGGAAACAAAACCGACATGAATGGACAGACCATCTACCCAGGATAAAATTCTCACATGGGGGAAAAAACAACTGGCATAAACTAAGACCTCACTGAGGTTTCTAGACAATGGCTCTACTCAGTATACACTATTATTCATCCTGGGGAGGAAAGTGGAGTGAACCAAGGAAACAATTAACAAATTTTAGTTCAAAGGTACTAAAAAAAAAGTTTTTTTTAAGATTTATTTATTCATAAGACACACAGAGAAAGAGGCAGAGACACAGGAAGAGGGAGAAGCAGGCTCCATGCAGGGAACCCAACCACTGAGCCACTCAGGCATCCCAAAGGTAACTCAAAATTTAAAAAGTTAAGGAGTGCCTGGGTGGCTCAGGGAGTTAAGTTTCCAACTCCTGATTACAGCTCAGGTATTGATCTCAGGGTCTTGAGATTAAGTCCCATTTCAGGTTCTATGCTGGCCATGAAGCCTGCTTAAGATTCTCTCTCAGGGCACCTGGGTGGTTCATTGGTTGAGCCTTTGGCTCAGGGCATGATCCTGGGGTCCTGGGATCAAGTCCCACGTCGGGCTCCCAGAGGGAGCCTGCTTCTGCCTCTGCCTTTGTCTCTGCCTCTCTCTGTGTCTCTCATGAATAAATAAAACATTAAAAAAAAAAAAAGGTTCTGTCTCAGGTGCCAGGTGACTCAGTCAGTGAATATCCAACTCGGTTTCAGCTCAGGTCATGGGATCGAGGCCGACATTAGGCTCCAGGCTAAGCAGGGAGTCTGCTTGAGATTCTCTCTCCCTCACCCTCCCCTCTCCCCCTCTAAAAAAGAAGTTAAAAGGTGGGCAGCCTGGGTGGCTCAGCAGTTTAACGCTGCCTTCAGCCCAGGGCCTGATCCTGGGGACCCAGGATCAAGTCCCACATCGGCTCCCTGCATGGAGCCTGCTACTCCCTCTGCCTGTGTCTCTGCCTCTCTCTCTCTCTTTCTCTCTCTCTCTGGGTCTCTCATAAATAGAGAAATAAATAATCTTAAAAAAAAAAAAGAAGTTAAAAGGTTAGTTTGGTTAAAGAGTTAAGATACCTAATGCCAGTTTTCAAATAATTAAAATATATTCTATTTAACACTAAAACTACACTCTCTAATAATTAAGAAGGATGTGTATTTTGCAAAGTATCAGGTCTCCCTCAAAATATCTTCATTATCCTTCTGCTACAGCCCCCCGGGTGATGTAAACAGAGGTCACAATTATAAAGCAGGGATAACAAGATTATAGTACTTGGCTTTTCCAAAGAACAGTGACAAGGGAATAATCTGTTAATAGAGACAATTTGAGCAAAGCATACACAAAGGTCAAGTAAACAGCCTCCAGAACGTGAAAGCTACCCTATAAAACAATGACAAAACGAGCAGGTTCATGACATTATTTTCCTAAAAAGAAAATGAAAACAGTTCACATTTACTGAGAATCAGGGGCCGAAGACTGTGTCAGGCACCTTACATGTAATACAATTAATTTTTACATCTCAGAAAAAAAAAAAAATAATTTTTACATCTCAGGATTAAACAGACAAGGAAAAGGAGACTCCTGGTAATAAAGTGGTTGTCCCGTGACATGATAACAGATTGCTTAACAAAATGGCCACTTGGGTACCACCTGGGTTAAGCTGAGCCTGTGATTATCAATTCAGCCATAGCAGATATCCTGTGGCATACCAAGCCTCTTGGCACTTGGCTTCAGCCTAAGGAATAAGAACAAAACAAAGAATGGCTAGTGCCCATTTCTACTCTGAGAAGAGACACTCACCCAGGATCCGATGTTGGGAAACTCATTGGTGCTAATGTTATTCCAGGATTCACATACAGCCTGGACCCAGGATGGCAAATTCTGAACGAGGGTGGGACCTGGAGGCAACAGGAAGGACAAGGACTCACCACAAGATGGAAAGAATGACACATAGTATTTTAAAGCCAAGCCCAAATGCAGAAAGATACACCACTGCCCAAGCTGTCAACATCATTACTAAGATTGCTTAGATGGATCTTTCAATAGCAGTACTGCATCCAAGAACTAGCTAATTGCTTAATAGCTAACAATGCCAATTATAAGGTTTTCACGTCCTATCATAGTCACTTTCTAATCTTGCAAGTAAAGATGACAACTGAAAACAGGATGCAAGGCAGGGGCATGTCACTACAAGTCAGGCTAAAACTGCTACTCAGCATCTGCTACACCTTCTACTAACAGGTAGCACTTTGATCTCTTCTGTCCTCAAGATGAATCTAAGGGAAAGGATTATTATTTTTTAAGATTTATTCATTTTAGAAAGAGAGAATGAGAGACACGGCAGGGGTCGGGGGGCGAGGAGTGCAAAGGAGAGAATCTCAAGCATCAACTCCCTGCTGAGTTGGGACCTTGACATCAGTCTCGACCCCACGACCCTGAGATCATGACCTAAGCTGAAATCAAGAGTCAGACACTTGACCGACTATACCACCCAGGTGCCTCTGAGGGCAGGGACTCTTAATGCACATCAAGAACAGCATTCTATGAAGTAGGAGAATTTAATTTCCAAAAGTGTGCCTATCTGAACACTAAAAGGGCATTTAAAGCTTGTAATGCAGAAAATACAAACAGCTATAAATTTAGAGGGTAACTACTATCTTAACTGCTGAAGCCCTTTGCTTCCCCACCCTCCATTTTTACTAGATCATTCCTAACACGGGAAGGGGGTTTAGCCAGCACAAAGCAGCAGCTCGTTAATCTTCCCAATCTCTATAAATGAAAAGGAAAACAACACAGGCTAATGCTTTAGAATCAAATGACATTGGTTTGGATTCCAGCCTCATCTTACAAGATGTAGGACTTTAGGCAAATTAACTTCTTTAAGACTTAGTTTCCTACTGAGTAAAAGGGGAAAGTAATCCTTCGTAAGGCTCCCGAGAGGACTGACACAGATAAACCTATGTCAGCCTTTGACACTCACAAAGGTTCCAGGAAGTGGTAAATGTCAGTAGACCGGTATGGAAGTGGCAGGACTAGACCTATTACTAGTATAGCATTTCAAAAGCACATCCACTTACCCAGAGTGTTTGCCTTGCACCTACTAGAGCCAATAGCCAAAACAGCAGCAAAACCATGCAATTTCTCCTGGGAAGGTTTTTCAGTGGATCCTTCTTCATTAAAGTTCTGTAGCAAATAGGCTCTGAAAAAAAAAAAAAGAAAATAGGGGGATACATGAAAGCTGAAGAATCTATTCCTATCATAGTTAGAAGAAACAGCCCTAGACATATTGAAACACCAGTACCTCAGTTTCCTATCTATTAACTGTAGTTGACATTACCTGCCTCTGTGATCTCGTAATAATTCCAATGGGTAGCTTTTTCCCAAAGAATATCCCATCCTTTGAAATGTTCTCAAAACACAATTTCCAGGACAAATGAGCCTGGCAAACAGTGAATACTACCTACCCACCTCTCCTTGGTCTTGGACGATTGGCAGTGCATATAACGAAAGCTCTGAGAAGTATACTTCTCAGGAAGTATACTTTGCACAACAGGAGTTTTAACTGTGCAGGTCCACTTATACATGGGTTTTTGTCAATAAATACAAATACAGCACAATTAACATATTGTCTTCCTTATGACTTTCCTAATAACATTTTCTTTTTACTAGCTTAACTGTAAGAATATAGCATATAATACATATATATGTAAAATATGCGCTAACAAACTTCTCAGTAACGCAATGACTGCAATAATTCAGGAAAATGACAAAACGGCTATAAATTTAAAGGGTAGCTTCTGCTCTTAACTCCAGCCCTATTCAAGCCCTTTTTACTTCCCCATGCAGTCAATAGTAGGCTATCAGTAGTTATGTTTTGGGGGTGTCGAAAGTTTTATGCACATTTTCAAATGCACAAGGGCATCATTCCCCCAATCCCACGGTGTTCAAGGGCCAGCTGTACTATACTTTTTAAGATTTATTTATTCATTTATTTGAGAGAGAGCACACGAGAGAACAAAAACAGGGGGAGCAGCAGAGAGAAAAGAAAAGGTAGACACCCTGCTGAGCAGGGAGCCTGACATGAGACTTGATCCCAGGACCCCGGGATCATGACCTGAGCTGAAGGTAGACGCTTAACCGACTGAGCCACCCAGGTGCCCCTGTACTATACTTTTTCAAAACTAATTCAACTGTATTTACTCAGAACTTAACCAACTTAATTGCCAGGAACATTTATCACTAGCTTAGTACAGAGAGTTGGCCTAATGGGCCAGATTGGAGCCGAGAAGCTCTCAGAGGGCAGTGACTTGGTCAGCTTTGCTACTGTGATCCCCTTGGCACCTAGAAAAGTACTTGACACACTGCAAGCACCCCCATTTGCTATTCATGCCTACTGCTCAAGTATCATCAAGAACGGTACCTCCAGCAATGGTCCTAACTCTACTTACTGCAAGATATTCACACTTAGGCATTAGTTAAGCTTTATAATGATCCAAGTCCCTTTTAGCATAAAAGCTCCACAGAACAGGAGCGGCACAGTGAAATCTATAAGGACCAGATAAAGTAAATGAGCATAAAAGGGCCCAGGAGAACAGCTACACAGGGTAGCCATTCCTCAACGGTGCTGTACTAATGTCACATGAAGTCAGACTGTTTTGCCAGTTTTTTCTTACAAGAAAACACAGAAATCTTGTTTCGTGAATAAACTCCTCATTTTTATATACTGAAGGTAGATTCCACAGTATTTAAACATCAAGCAAAACAAGTCTATAGGACGTGCAATTTGCAACATGTATTATCTCAGAAAGGACTGGAATTCAAAATACAGACTCATGACAGAATGTGTTTTCTCTAACTACCTACCATGAAATTTAAAGAGCATTTAAAGCTTCATCTTAGTGAATAACAGCAATGATATGTTTGGGGATATTTCATGATCTTTCCTTGTATCCTACAAGTTAAATGCTAGAAAATATTTAAAGATTTATAGAAATCAAACTTCTTCTGACTCTTCCTGAACTATTTGAAAACTCTCTCATTGGGCACCCATTTATATTAGAGAAAAAAAAACATTTTACCGAGACAAAAAAAAAAAAACCAAGTTGACAAAAAGAAAAAAAAAAAACAAAAAAGTTAAGATTCTGAGTCCTTAAGGATCTGCACAGTGAATGGTCCTAGAACCACTATGTTCAATTTGAAGAATTTTCAGGCTTCTAAAGAAAGTAAACAACCCAAGGATCTAAATTCCCCATTTCCAACATCTGTGGGCAGGCAGCCCATCACACCTAGTGAATGATGCATAGGTGTCAATGAGTTGTAGTGTGGCTGGAAGCAGGTTCTTGGTGATCTCAGATGACTTATGAGGATCGGTCTCGGCGGCCATCTTGGAAAAATGCTCATCCAGGGAGACCTGAACCTTCGAGATGGCAGCGTCAAGGGTGTAGATAGACTGCAGACTTGGAATTTCATGGAGTTGCAAGATGGTAGTACAGTCGATGCTACAGAATGATGAGATCTTTAAAAGTACCCAAGACATTAATTAGTTGTGGCAAAAGGCTGTGGCAGAAACTAAATCCTGTCGTTATTAACCCAAAATGAACATACCTGTCGAGCAAAGTATTCCTCTACAATTTCGACGTCGTATTTCACCGAGCTGCACTTGGTGGATGCCAGGTCTAGAAGAGAACCAGCATGTTCCGGCTTCATTCCCTGTTTGATAAGGTGATCCTATTTGGACAGCAAGAAAAAATGTTCAGGAGATTAATACACAGAGTCTAAAGCTTTCATTACCCTTAAATTGACAAGTTCCCACAAGTATAGAGCATAGTGGCTTTGGCCACCCCTCGGCAGCAAGCCCTATGTGACAGTGTGGTACCTTTATCCAGTTGACATAGGAGCTGATGCGGAGGCGGGAAGACCACCGCAGCGTGTGTAGGATGTCACATTCACTCATCTCAGGTGAGTTCATGGCCAGCTGGTTCATGTAAGTCTTTGATGGCGGCAAAATCCCTAGGATCCTCCACAGTATCAAGAAGTAATACTGAAGGGCACAGGCCTCCTAGAAGAAGCAAAAAGAACAATCACAGCAGCACTTGTGGTATTGAGTCACAAACTCCCTGACAGTAATACCTGTTCCAAATACAACAATTAAAGTAGACAGTATAGTCCTGATTTTCAACTGAGACCTGGCTCTCAAGTCTGTTCTATAGGTCTGTTAGGTCTATAAAATAGACATAGCTAATAATGCAGAAAATAGTAAAACACACATATAAATAATTTGCTCCACCTGTGCACATCTCACAGGCCAATATCATGGTTTTAAGACAACTCTGGCTCCCCAAGAAATTTAGCAAGTAACCAAAAGAGAGTAGGACATTCTGCCCTGCAACCCCATCATCAAGTGCCCCTTTCTATGGCCTGAACTGCTGTTATGGCTTCTAGAGGTAGAGACACATTAATGGGACCATAGAAAAAGCATGAGTGGGAGACTTCCACTGTCACATATCAACCACCCTTCACTGAAGGTATGATATTTAGTAGTCCTTAACTCTCAAAGTCACATTTTCCTAAATGTAACAAAAAAAGGACAAAAATGGTTCAAGTATCTCTAAAGTAAAAAGAGCCACTCAAACTACCTAGAAATACTGAAATATCAGCCAGTTCTGGAAATAGGTAATTCAAGAACTGATTAGATCCCAGAAAGAAATTCCCAGAACTGTTACCCAAGTATCAAACACACTGCAAACTCTCTAAAATCATCCCAGGCTGCAATGGTCTTACCAAGGCTGTTACGTTCTTGTTTTCCTTCCTCCTGACTGTATCAAGCTGGGACCCAGCTGCAAGCAGGCAAGTCAGTGCAGTGTAAAGCTCATCATACTTGACAAGCTTAGAGAAAAGAACATCACATGCCTAGTATTGAGGGGAAAAAAATAATTTTTTATTTTTTGAATTATTCTGTGTATTACTCGTATATTATCATTTAACCTCACAACTGGCAAAATAGCTCATTCAAATTACTGATAAGAATTTCTCATTGCAGCAAGATGCCCACTCAGGGACTTCTCTCAGTTTATGGGCTATTATGAAGCACACAAATGCAGGCGTTAGAACGAGGCAACTATTTTTGTCCATTAAAATTATCTGCACATGAAGATACTAACAGATACAGGAAGAACAACCCCCACAGTGAAAGTGGAGCCCAGCAAATAAATCTCAAAATAACATTTTCTTTCTAGTACAAGCTCAAATCCTAATACAGGCCAAATTCCCTCATTACAAAAAGCAAGTCATTTCCTCTTTCCCTGACAGACTGATTTTGGTGGAAACCATCTGATCCCACATGTAAAATGGAGTTTTAAAATTCCTGGTACCAGGGGCACCTAGGTGGCTTAGTCGGTGAAGCGTCTACCTTCAGCTCAGGTCAGGATCTTGGGGTCCTGGGATTGAGCCCCGAGAAGGGCTCCCTGCTCAGCAGAGCACCTGCTTTTCCCTCTCACTCTGGCTCCTCCCCATTCGTGTGTGCTCTCTCTATCTCAAATAAATAAGTAAAATCTTTTAAAATTCCTGGTACCACAGAATCGAGTCGGTTCAAATCATCCTCTGAGGCTTCTGGGGACAGGACACAGTAGAATCTGGGTTGTGGAACAGCATCTAAAAAAACAATGGGCTCATTGAAAGAATGGTCTCAATCTCAACTCTGTTTAGCAACTATAAAATGTAAAAACTAGGAAAATACTTTGGACACTTGAAAACACAATCTTGGCACTACTGACATTCGGGGCCAGATAATTCTATAGCCCTGTGCAAGACAGGATGTTTAGCACCCTCCCCATGGTGACAACCAAACAGATCTCTAGATCTCGCCAAATGGTCCTTTGTGGGGATGAGGCCCAATCATCCCTACCTAGTTAAGAACCACTGCTCTAGAAGATAACTAACAGAGGTGCCCTACAATCACCATATTAATCATCAAAATTGGGTCCTTAGACTAACTACATTAAAACTTAAAATGTTGGGGCAGCCGGGTGGCTCAGCAATTTAGTACCACCTTCAGCCCAGGATGTGATCCTGGAGACCTGGGATCAAGTCCTATGTCAGACTCCCTGCATGGAGCCTGCTTCTCCCTCTGCCTGTGTCTCTGCCCCTCTCTCTCTCTCTCTCTCATGAATAAATAAAATCTTAAAAAAAAAAAAACCTTATATGTTATCTCCCCGACATCAAAGGGACTGAGTAATAAGAGCTCCCAATCACAGAAAATTCATACATAGGCTTGATGAGAGTTTCCACAAAATACATTTAACAGCTAACAATTCCTCAGGATGAGCAAATACACACTAAAAATAAACACAAAAGGTACTTTATCAAAAGAATGGTGTTTCATGAGAAATACCACAGAAAAGGTCACAGTTCCCATTATTTTCTGACAGTATCCCATCATGACCCAAAAGGAAATTCAGCCTGTGGGTTAGAACCACATTCCTGTGGAAAACTAAATGTAATTACTCAGAGTGGAAGGAATCCATATATTGTACTCTATGAGCAGACACAAGAATTCCTAATTATGTCTCAATGTTGTTTTTGGTTTTGGCTTTTAAATCAATGTGGGAGGGACGCCTGGGTGGCTCAGTAGTTGTGCTTTTGCCTTCTGCTCAGGGTGTGATCCTGGAGTCCCGGGATCGAGTCCCACATCGGGCTCCTTGCATAGACCCTATTTCTCCTTCGGCCTGTGTCTCTGCCTCTCTGTCTCTCATGAATAAATAAAATCTTTTAAAAATAAATTAATTAAATTAAATTTATGTGGGATATGTGACAGTGAATTTCCAAAAATGTTTTGAATCCCTTGGTATTTGCCACCTATATGGAATAGACTGAATTTTAAGGAATCTCTAAAAAAATAAATAAACTAAAAAATAATAATAATAAAATAAATAAGTAATCTCTAAACACCAAATTCAATCCCCCCAGTGAGAACCAGTGAGCCAGTTTCTTGCTGACAATCTTCTTTCTGACCTGATGAAAAATGCTTAGACCAGTTCTCTTCTACTTCTTTGAACCCATGATAGAGAGGGGTGGTCACCCGGCGGCTGTTGCTGTCCTGAGATCCATTTGCCCACCCAAAAGGAGGACTCAGCAAGTTATGCTGCACCTTTTAAAACACAAATACTCAAATTAAGAAAGATACACAGCCACATTCCACATCTCACTATAAGCGTTATAACTGATCAATATATTAAAGCTTGGGAAATTCACAAACCAAAATGAAGTTTTAGATTTTTCTGTGACTTCTCTGGGGAGC
Organism: Canis lupus dingo; assembly: GCF_003254725.2. Taxonomy (NCBI): domain Eukaryota; kingdom Metazoa; phylum Chordata; class Mammalia; order Carnivora; family Canidae; genus Canis; species Canis lupus. The sequence goes on along the minus strand of NC_064244.1, from coordinate 77,975,431 downwards.
ATCTTTTTGCTGACATATAATGGGAACACTGACCAAGCAAACATTTTAGGAAATGCTGAATAATCCTTAACTGGCCCTCCCATCCTCACATTGGATCCCTACAACAAAAGAGTTTACTAATCCATAAAACTTACTGCCCAACCATCATTCAACCACTAACAAATACTCATGGAGCGCAGATGCTCAGGACACTGAGCTGGACACCAGCTAAAGTGAGGTAATTCAAAGGTCACCTGTGAACAGAACCCATAATCCAATTTTCACAAAAGTATCAAATCAAATAACCTATACTTACTGATCGTGGCTAAATACAAAGTATGAGCGCACAGATATAAGTAAGTCCAATGGTACTTCTAAAGTTAATCATATACCTACTACAACAAATGGCTAAAACTTAAAGTGAGCAGGTCATTTTGCTTTGGATCATGGCAACTTGAGAAGAAAAACTCTCTTGACAGTAGCAAGTAAAGCAAAAACAATGTATTAATCTGTACCTGCTCGAACAGATACACAGGTGCTTTGGAGTACTGATGAAGCAAATAATCAAAGATCAAAAGGAGGCGAGCCAGGATGAGAGGCACGGAGCGCGCCTGCGCATCCACGTTGGCACTCAATTCCTGGATGATCTGCACAAAAAGGGTCAGTATGGCCCGCCGGCCCTTCTCAGTGAAGTTGTGGAAAATGAGGAGGAGCAGCTGTAGGTGTTCTACATTCAAATCTTCCGTCTCATTGGGCACCACCCCTTGCAGGGCATTCTGCTTCATTGTCGACAAAAATCTGTCGCAGAGGAAATGAACATGTTTGGTCAAAGTCCTCAGAATATCCCCCAAAAGCTATAATGTCAAGTGCTGGAAGAGTTCAGTTTTTAAAACCATGCATTAAGATAACAAATCAAGGAAGACAAAATCTACATGTTAAGAGAAGATTATTAACTCAATCTTGGCTACAAAAAAGGTAAATTCAGCCAAAAATATTCCATTGACACTGGCAGTAGTGTGAACACCCATTCTGCCATTTCTGAACATGAAAAGAACTGTAAGTCCCCAAAGGGTGGCTTTTTTTTTTCTTTTTTTTTTTTTTTGAGTTGATAGACCTGGACAGTTTTATACACTAGAAACAGTTCAATTACTTTTCACTATAATTTGACTCTACAGCTTATTTTTAGAGTTTACGCTATAGATTATTATCACTGCGTGATAAGTCAAAAATAACTCAATGTACTAAAAAGCAATAAAAAAGAAATTATACTATTCAGAAAACTTGTCAAAAGAGCTTTTATGCAAAAAAGGAATGAATGTAGCCAACCGTTTCCATTGCCTTTGGCTATTAGGGAAGAGATTTGTGTTTTAATAAGGGCTTCCCTCACCCCATCCCCCATGCTCTCCCCCTTCCCCCACCTCCTGGCCTTTTTGCAAGAATCCACCAGGAAAAATACAGTGGGTCTTTGGCATTCAAGGAGGTTTATGATTTCTTAAATCCAGCATTAGAGCTATTTGATCATAGAATGGGGAAGAGAAAAGCAAAGCCTTTTAGGAAAACAAACTGCTTTGAAGACTCCTAACCATGTAAACAAAAATGGCAAATATAGGTCCATCTAAAGAGGATTTAGACGATTAATCTGAGCTTCCCCCAAGTAAAAAAATTCTTTAAAAGTTGTCCAAAAAAGACTGCAAGTCATTGAGTGGTTTTCATGTTGAAAGCAAAACAACCAAACACAGAGTTGGCTTCCCCGTTCCCTGTCTTTCAAAAAATCAGGTCAGGATAAAATTGGTTACGTTCAGGATTCAGGTTCTATCTCATAATTGCAACCATATCCCCCATGTGCTAAGGGGTGATTTTGTTTCCAGACCATAGTTTAGGTACTTCTGCTTCTTGAGCAGCGCATTTTCCCCCAACACCATCAGAAACCTACTCCTCCACCCTCACCACTGTACACTCTATTATCAGACACTGTCTCAGATCCCCAAGGCTAACTACAAAGAGGTCAAACAAATTTTAAAAAGTACATATCCTTCTCTGCAGGGCTTCTCCTGGAGTTCTCTTACCTGTCCCAAACTTTCAGGCATTCAGGGACATCGGGATCACCCTGAGTGCCGGCTTTATGTTGCCAGATGAGCAAAAGGCGTGAAAGCACAGAGAGGCTTTGAGGGTGAATGTACAAGGGCCAAGGGCCCTCAGAGAAAGGAGCTACTCCCAGCTGCTGCAACAGCGTGTTCTGCCAGGAAAGACATACAAGAGACCGTTAGAAAAAAGAGAATGAGGCCAAAGGTTACCCAGGAGCCCTAAATATTACTCTTTAATGCAAGAAGAGTATTTTAAAGAGTGAGCAGAAATTCAGATTTAGATGTGGTTTGGAGAAAGGTCATTTTGCTCAGCAAACAAAACTATAAAGGGAAAAGTACTAATCTAACCCCTTTCACAACTATAGTTAGTGTCAGAAGTGGGGTCCTGGAAAAGGAGAAATGCACTGAGAAAGCAGAATCTGGATAATTTTCCAAATGGGCTGACAGTTTTTCTTTCACAACTAGTCATATACTACTACAAGTAACACTCAAGGTGGGGAGGTCCTGCCACTTGTATTCTACAACAGTATTAGCAGAGAGTCTGCCTATTAGATGTCAAGGCACCCCGAATTAGTCAGGGTCGTTTTTGCCTCCAGTTGTAGCGTGTCTTTCAAATGAGCTTGACTTGTGCTCAGTTATCTAAGCTGCAACTTATCTTTTCAAACACACACACAAACTAAGCAGGATGCCAATGGAAAACCAGACAAAGGCCTGCTTTCTCACTTGGCTTCAGAAGACACAAATCACAGTTACCTCGGGATGTAGGATAAATTCCTAAGTCTGTCAAATTAAATTATATTCTTACAAAACATCCCAGAGGACCCCACTACTTGGAAATAATTATTCAAAATGTTGCAGATATGAAGAGTAGTTGACTCGTACTGGGCAGTTATCACAGGCTAAGCACTGCACACCTACTGTCACACTAAATGCTCAGAGTCAGAGTGTTAGGTGGGTATGTGCTCCATTTTACTGACGAAGGAAATAGAGCTCAGAATGGTTTAAGAACATGACCTAAGCCACAAAATTCCCAAGTATTCAAAGCCAGGCTTATCTCTAAAATCTTCATTCTTAATCATTTATGCTCCTCACAGTCTTAAAGACTTTTCTCAATTCCTGACTCAAGGAAATGATTCAAAAAAATTAACATGTCTGAGCTATAAAATACTGTAACACTACTGTAATAATAAAAAAAAATTTAGAAAAAACATCTAAGTATTCAAATCAAGGAACATGCAGTCATAACGGTAGCAGCTATAAAGACCAAGGTAAACGGTATCTGAAATAGTAAACTTTGAAAAAGTAAAAAAAAAAAAAGAGAGGCATCAATGTTCTGATTTTAATTGTAAAACTGCAACTATACAGATAGGATCCAGAAACATGGAAAAATGGAAATCATGAATTTGTTATCCAGGTCATATTTTTTTAAAAGAGGGTTTTTTTGTTTTGTATCTGTTGTTTCAGGCCTCAGAGCCCTAAGAAATGAGTGAACATTCCTCAGAACCTGGTTTTCTCCTAATCCACTCCAACATTCATTATCCCTGAGTAAGAGGAACTGGCTTCCTAAGTAAAACTGAGTCACAGCACACCCACAAAGGCCTGGCCTGAAGTGTTCCCACCTGCCCTCCAGGCACCCTGTGCTGACCCGTGCCTTTAATCACTACTGGGCTCTCTGCCTCTGCCCTCCCCACTAGGGCCATCCCCCACTCATCTTACTGTTCTCATTACTTGAAACAACCACCTCTTAGTGGACAATTCTCAAAGCTTCGTTTTCAATTATAATTTTTTAAGCCCTGAATTTCAGACTCACATTTCCAACTACTTTCTAGATGTTTTCATCCCACTGGTGCCTCAAAATGTCATCCTCTTTAAAATTATTTTTTCTGGGACGCCTGGGTGGCTCAGCAGTTGAATGTCTGCCTTTGCCAGGAAGTGATCCCCAGACTGGGGATCGAGTCCTGCACCAGACTTCCTGCAGGGAGCCTGCTTCTCCCTCTGCCTGTGTCTCTGTCTCTCTGTGTCTCTCATGAATAAATAAAATCCTTTAAAAATAATTTTTTAACAGCAGTAGTGGGAACTCCTTATTTTAACTAAAAACACTGATAAAACTTCTATATAAAACTCTTATATATTAATTCCAGTATACAGGGCAGCCCTGGTGGCCCAGCGTTTTAGCACCACCTTCAGCATAGGGTGTGATCCTGGAGACCTAGGATGGAGTCCCACGTCAGGCTCCCTGCATGGAGCCTGCTTCTCCCTCTGCCTGTGTCTCTGCCTCTGTCTTGTGTGTGTGTCTGTCATGAATAAATAAATAAAATCTTAAAAAAAAAAATTCCCAGGCAGCCCAGATGGCTCAGAGGTTTAGCACCGCCTTCAGCCCAGGGTGTGATCCTGGAGGCCTGGGATCCAGTCCCATGTCCGGCTCCCTGCATGGAGCCTGCGTCTCCTTCTGCCTGTGTCTCTGCCTCTGTCTTGTGTGTGTGTCTGTCATGAATAAATAAATAAAATCTTAAAAAAAAAAAATTCCCGGGCAGCCCAGATGGCTCAGAGGTTTAGCACCGCCTTCAGCCCAGGGTGTGATCCTGGAGGCCTGGGATCCAGTCCCATGTCCGGCTCCCTGCATGGAGCCTGTTTCTCCCTCTGCCTGTGTCTCTGCCTCTCTCTCTGTGTCTCTTATGAATAAATAACTAAAATCTTTAAAAAAAAAAATTCCAGTATACACAAATACACGAATTGCTTTTCTCATTAGACCGAAGCCATGCAATCACATGGGTTATGCCACCGTTCACTGCCTTTAGCTTACTCCTTCATGAAACGAAAGCCTCGCACTCAAGCTCTACCACACAGTGGTTTCCAGGCTGGCCAACCACAAGTGACTACAAGAAAGTTGTTTGGGGTAAGCAAACACTGCTTGTTTTTCATAACACAAAGAAAATAGCACAATGTACCTCACATAGCTCAAGAACCCAGAGGATCATTCTGAGCAAACGTGCAGTAAATAAGTGATCCATGAGTAAACAGAACCCAAGCTGACTCAAACCTAGGAGAGTGAGCTCCCTGAACACTCAATACGGCTCCTTCTATCACCAAACCAACTCTCCTTGCTGATGTTCCCTTTCTATGAAAGACAACAGCACGCTTCTGGTCTCATTTGGGTTGAAAAGCCAGGCAAGATCTTAGACTTCTTCCTATCCATGTCCTTTATCCCATTCAAATAATTTACTATGATCTCTACCATGGGTCCTTTATCAATACTGTATCTCCCCTTTCTCATGATCCCACACTAATTCAAGCCATCTGGATTTCTTCAGTGTCTACAATGTTACCTGGCACATAGTAGGTGCTCAATGAATGCTCAGTGAACGAATGAGTTGAACCGAGATCACTGTGTAATATTAAGTTATTGTAATTCTACATGTAATAGTAATAAATATAAGACGAATATAATAATCTTAATACTAAATGATAACAATAAATACAGATAGCAGCTAATGTTTAGTAGACACTATTACTATGTGCCAGATAGATTTTACTTTTTTTGTGATAAAATAATGTAACATAAAATTTATCACTTTAATCATTTTTAAGTGGAAAGTTCTGTGGCATTAAGTACATAAACACTGTGCAAACATCATTACTATCCATCTCCAGCACTTTTTTTTATTTTTCCCAATTCAAATTCTATACCCATTAAATACTAACTCCCTGTGATACGATAAAAGAAGAAATACATATTTGGTCTTTGTCCCATTCCTGGAACAGAGGTCTTAAAGCTGTCATTTCCTGACAGGGGTGAGAACGTGTATGGCATTCATAATAAGCTCTTCAATAATACCTGTATTTATGATAATGAGGCCCCTAGACAGCTTCAGGATGGGGGATGGTCGCCAGGGGAACCAACCACATGATTAAAGGGCTAGAACTTTCAGCTCCACCAACTGGGGCTAGAGTTTGAGTTAATCACCAATGGCCAATAGAGCAGAATGCCAACAGAAAACCAGACAAAGCCTGCTTTCTCATTTGGCTTCAGAAGACACAAATCATCTTAGTAGACTGTGTTATTAAACAAATTTGAAAGAAAACAGAGCCCATGCCAACCAAGCACATGGCCTTTCAGCAGAAAGTCCGCTTCCCAAGATGTTTGTGAGTCATCTTAAATAGGTTTCTTCTATTAAGTAGGGAAAGCCTACTGGTCTTACTAACTCAGAACAAGCTTTTTATTACCCTGACAAATGAAGACAACTTTTATGATGTAATTTATATTTGTTTACTTTCATAGACCGGACTCCATTCCATGAACTTCCCTTAAAGGACACTATGTGCATCTTGCAAGTTAGACACCTTGAGTAAATAACTTTGTACATGGAGCAGCTGGGTGAATCAGTCAAGTTAAGTGTAGGACTCTTGGTTTCAGCTCAACTCATGATCTCAGGGTCATGAGACTGAGCCACATGTTGGGTTCCACGTTGGTGTGAAGGTTGCTTAACATTCTCTACCTTTCCCATTGTCTGCCCCCCCCACCTTGTGTGCACACATGCACGCGCACGTGTGTGCACACAAACACACACTCTCCTAAAAAAAAAGAACATTGTACAGGATTCCAAAGAAACAATCATCAATAGCAAATAATTACACTAAATATCCTTCACTTTTTTTTCATCATAGCAATGAAATTTGGGGGAAGAATTTAAAGTCCCATGTTTGGAAATAAAATGAAGACTAAGTTTGATAATTTGCTCTGCATAAAGTCAGTGATATGGGCAGCCAAGCTACATGTCCACACAAGGTCTAGAATTATTTTTTTTTAATGCTAAGAGGGCACATCATTACAGGAATCCTATGAACTCCTATTCTCTACAGGAAAATATTTCTTCCCCCATTATTTGGACAAGTTTAAGCAGGAAAAGGCCAAGTCTATGAACTTTGAAACTTCTCTAAGTAAACTTAGATTTCAGCAAGGAGCTGATAACTTTGGCAGGATATCCTGACCCTATACAGTCTGGGAAGGTGCTGCAAGCCATATACTAATTGAAGCATTTTCTTCTCTTCATCTTAGGTCAACAACTTTACCACTCAAGTTATATTTCCTTTCCCACGAAATAAATAAATAAATATTGATTGATTGATTGATTGATTTTAGAGATAGAGACAGCACAAGCAATGGGGAGGGAGAGGAAGACAGTATCTCAAGCAGACTCCACACTGAATGTGGATCACAATCTGAGCCAAAACCAAGACTCAGATAGATGCTCAACTGACTGCCATCACCCAGGCATCCCCAAAAGAATTTTTTTCATCTAACAGTAGGTATGTGTAAATAGGTTTTGTAATTATCTTTTTAAACAATGAAATAAATTTTCAAGAATTTCTCAAAGACTATGGGATGGTAAGAATTAAGTTTAACCTTTTAAAATAGCTTCCTAGATCCTATCTCTTTGGGGGCAAGAGCAAATCCTTAAATTGTCTCCTGATTCTGAGAAATCCACTGAAATAATCTCAAGAGTAACAAAACTTTTCAAAACAATCTTAGGACAAAATATTGGAGAGATCTACAAATTTAATTCTTCTGGGGAGGTGAGGGATAGCTGCAAATAGGAATCTGCATTTATTAAACAAATTCCCCAAGGATCTTTATGCACACTAAAAGACTGACGAAGTCTGACCATGTTCAAAAAATTATCAAAATACAACACTGCCGGGGCACCTGGGTGGTTCAGTCGGTTAAGTGTGCGACTCTTAATCTCAGCTCAGTTCTTGATCTCATGGTCATAAGCTCAATCACCACATCGGGCTTAGAAAAAAAACAACCACCACACTGTCAAATGTTGGGAGAGAAAGTGAATCCACAAACCTGACACATTGCTGGTGATGATAAAACTTGGTACAGCTACTTTTTTTCTTTTAAAGTAATCTCTATACCCAACATGGGGCTCAAACTCACAACCCAGATTAAGAGTGGAATACTCTATTGACTGAGCCAGCCAGGTGCCCCACCGTGCTGCTACTTTAGAGAGCAGTCCAGTATTACTTGCTTACAGTCACCTACTCTGTATCTTGTCAATTCTACTCCCACTTACCTGCCCAAGAGAACCCCTTGTTATCTCAGGGGACACATACAAGATCACAGTAATACTTGGAGTAGTAACAAACCCTGACACAATCAAAAGATCCATCAGTGGGAGCAGAGGGGAGATGAATAATTGGCATAGTCACAAACACAATGGCATAGCATGTAGTAGTCAAAACAAGAACTACAGAGTTAGCAATAGTATAGACGAATCTTGGCAATATGGTGTCAAATAATATTAGCTGAAATAAGAAAGCCTAACAAGATCATATAGAGCATGGTATCAGTTACCATAAAGCTGAAAACAATCAAATAATTGTAAAATTTAAGGAGTATATATGTAAAAATAAACATATATATGAAACTAATAGAGAGGAAAAACCCTAAGATTTAGAAGGTCACAATCAAGATCCTACACTTTATTTTGGTGGTGAGTTTGCAAGCAGGCATGTATCTGAGAGCAACTACCTTCTGTAATTTGACTCTTCAAAAAGAACACATGTCCAACGTGTATTTCTTAGATTACTAATGAAATTAAGCATTTTCTACATTTATTGGCCATTTATATTTTCCTGCCCTCTTGTCTATTTTGTCCACCTGTCTACTAGGACAGTAATTAGGAGCTATTTTTGTAGTTTTCCTTTCACTTTAAGCTTACTGAATGACTTGGGGATAAAGGACACATTTTCTCTTTTTTGAAATAATCTGAATGGGGCAGTGAGACACATTAGCATAATGTCTCAAACTCTTTCCAGTTGGGGGTTTCTACAACAAACTGTGTTTCTTCCCAACTGAATACTACAGCCTACTGGAAGCAGACACAGCGCATGGCCAAAGGTCACAGTGCACACAAACCTGCAGGTTGGGTGACTGAAGGTCAGAAGTTACCAGAGAGTGGTTGAAGTGATAGAGAGCAGCAGCAAATTCTTCATCTGATGAACCTTAAAGGCAATAAGGACGCTGATTACTCAAGCAGCCTCTTGATACATCATCATACTGCCCTGCCAACAGCCAAACTCCACTGGAGAAAACATCAACCAAGCCTTGATCCTGTCTACTGACCCTTGAGTCCATCTTTGTCCACCTCCTTAATGATGCTGGCCAGGGTGGCCATATGGTGTTCTGAAAGAGACACACTCAGGTAGTTTCGGATAAAATTGTTCCGTGAGTTCAGCATGGAAGAAGTGATGAAGTTCAAAATGTTGGAAGCCAGACCTAAGAACTAAAAAGAACAGCAAGAATCTTACGTCAGGGTCATAAGCCCAAAGTACTTCCAAATCTTGAATACAAATAAAAATAAAACACATCAAAATGGGACACCTGGGTGGCTCAATGGTTGAGACTGCCTTTGGCTCCTGGGGTCCTGAGATTGAGACCCACATCAGGCTCCCTGCAGGGAGCCTGCTTCTCCCTCTGCCTGTGTCTCTGTCTCTCTCTGTGTCTCTCATGAATAAATAAATAAAATCTAAAAAAAAAAAAAAAAAAAAATGCCTACAGATCTGATGCAACAAACTCAATGAATTAGTGTCAGATTTTAAATCACCTACAGTGGAATGAAGTTTAATTACAACAGTCTTTCCCATCATAATTCTACCAGTTACATGAAATGGCACCTGTTGAACACAAAAGACTTCAGAAAACACTGTGAAAACTGAGGCTTCTAGACAGACTTTTTTCTGTCATTCCCCTAAGGTCCTGCATTTGTTCAGCTCAAGGACACTATTGAAATAAGGAATTCTGAAGTCTGATCATTATACACACATGGAATTCCCAGCTCCTTCCTTCTTTCTCAAAATGATACTGAATTATGGTGTAAATGTTTTATGCCCACAATCTTGACTAGAATAAGCTGTACTGTATGAAAGTAAGGTCTATATCTGATTTGTTTCCTGATACAGCTTTAGAACAGTGCTGATAATATGTCATCTAGAAATACTGTTTGAATAAATAATTAGCAAGCACTTAAGATGTACCACACCTATACTAGGGGCTCCTTAATTCTTCACAACACCCCTCAAAGCAGGTACAATCATTCCCATATGACAAAAGACAACAATGAGTCTTGGAGAGGTTTAGATTCTTGTCCAAAGTTTAGAGCCAGTAAATGGTAAGTAAAATGGCCAGTAAAAGCAGGATTCAAACTCACTTCTAACTCCAAAGGCTATGTTACTAACCCTCAATCAGAGAAACAATATCAAGAGTACAAATTATTTAATCAAACACAATTTGTACGCTTAAGTCCTAAGTAAAAATATCTTTAAAGATTTTTTTTTTTTAATTTACTTGAGAGAAAGAGTGCACGCACACAAGCACAGAGTGAGCAAGACAGAATACTAATGCAGGGCGGGGCAGGGGGAGTGGTGGGAGAGGGAGAAACAGACTCCCCACTGAGCAGGGAGCCCAATGAAGGGTGCAATTCCAGTACCCTGGATCATGACCTGAGCTGAAGGCAGAGGCTCAACTGACTGAGCCATCCAGACACCCAAAAATATCTTTAAATATTACAGTTGACCCAACCTACAAAATGTTTTAGTTCAAACGATCTACTTTTCACAACTCCCCATCTCTCCTTTCCCTTAACCTCAAAAATCCACTCTTACCAACTCAGGATCTTTGCGACTAGCCAAAATGTTGCCCTTTTCACCGGGAGCCTGTTTACTGGGGCTTTTAACTCGAGGAGAACTCTCTAGCGGAGGTGGCGGGGGAGGAGGCGGAGGTGCCACTTTCTCTTTACTGGGAGAGATGGTCTCCTCAAACCACTGCCCCAAAATAGGCTCACTGTCATCATCTGAAGAAAGAGATAAGTAATAAAAATAACACATTTTTAAAAAAAGTTTTAGTACATCTGTTTTATGGAAGTGTCTACATCAAAAGAAACACAAGGAAAAAGAAAAAAAAGGAACAAAGGGTTATCTTGATTTCAGGTGATAGTTACATGTTGCACAAATTTGTCAATGCTCATCTAAATGTACACACAAAACAGGAGCATTTCACTGCATGTAACCTATACATCAATAAAACTAGTATTTTTTTTTTTTTATAAAGGAGCCAATGAAGAAACAGGAACAACCTCACTTTACTGGCAAGAAGTCAAACATTTTGAAAAACAAATTTTTATCTATCAATTGTAAAGCCCAAATTAACAGATGCACCTTTCACAATACTATACATGGCTCCCACCTGATTATAAAAGAAAAAATCTGATCATAAAGAACCTGAGCGATTTGTCTTACTCCATCTCTCTCCCAACCAAGAAAGGAGGGAATGCTTGTTTTGCCCTGTTGTTCACTGCCACGGAGTCTGGAGTTCCTCTCCCTATGCCTCCCCAAGCCACACATCCATGACAATAGCTGGAGCAAACCCCTCACACACAAGCTCTGGAGTTTCACTGGGAAGCTCAGAACAAAGTTCAAAGTTCACCAGCTGGGTCAACACAAACAGCAGCAGGAACTGAGATGGATCCTGATCTTGGAGGGGAAGGGCTGAAAAGCAATCTGGGTATCACTGGGAGAAGTTTCTATCACTCAGTCTTCAACAGCTCAACCTACTCTTCAACAATATGCCCCTTCGAGGACCCAGAAAATCAGGATCCATGCTAGGCAGGTGAAGACGGCAACAGGACACTAACAGAATCCACGCAAGGGAGCTCCTGTTGCTCTCTGCTGCCTGCCTCCCGGGACACCGAAAAGAGGCCTCTACCTTGGCTGCTGTCCTCCTCCGTGCTGCTGAAATCATCCTCATAGTAAGTGTTTGAGTCAGTCGAGGCGCTGGCATCGCTGCTCATGGAGCCCTTCCTCTGACGTTGCAGGACACAGGCCTAGGAAAATAGCAGCTTCCGTAACTGACAATGACAGACAAGATGCCACCCTGCTTCACCTCACTCACCATATGAGACATTTTCTCTGTGTCTTTTCCTTTCCTCTAAATCCAAGAAATCCTCCTAACAGTGTCCTCCTTTCCGAGCTCGGATCCCTTTATCCCAATGCACTCCAAACCCAAAGCTACAGACAAGAATTGAAACAGGAGTCTTTCCAGAGTAGCCTCTAAGTTTCTGAATCAGCATGACACCTGTCACAAAGCACCTCACAGCTATATGTATCACAACGCTGACAATAACAGACACAAAGTGTAGACTCATTCAAGAATTCCACTCGTTTTCAAAACCTTTACCACGAAATTTGAGTTTATAAAGGTCACAGTATACAATCTTATTCATTTTGAAAAGATTATATAAATGTTCCAAATTATCAGTGGTGTTATGCCACCTACCTTTCTGTAGGAGGTTGAGAGTAATGTCAACAGCAGGTTCGTCAGTGGGACTGAGTCAATCAGCCGTTGGATCCTCTGGATGGAGGTGCTCTGGGCCATAATGTTCAGGACTGCAGGGGGACCATCTGTCTCCCAGGCCTGAAGGTAACCATGGCAAAAGAGAATTAATGTTCTAGCAGAGCAGGAGGTAACAACAGGATCAGATGGCTCAAGGTAGCCTACCTAGAAGTGAAGCCAGCAGTCAGTAGGCTCATCCCCTGACAACAATCCCTCACCTTGTGCAGAGCTTCCACTTGAAGGTCTTGAAAGAGAGAGGTTAACAGCTTGACAGCATGGTTTGCCAGTATTACTGAGAGTACCCCAAATCCCTGGTGCCTATATAAAGAAAAAGGAAAACACAACAAATTACAACCTCAAAAACAGGGATCTTGCCATTTGGGGCCTAGACTCCTTTGAGAATCTGTGGACCTTTCCCCAAATGGAAAAAAACTATACACACAATATATGCATATAATTTCAAAAGCTCAGTCTCCCTGAAGCTCATCTGTAGCCCGCCTAAGGATCTACAGGCTTCAGGTTAAGAACTACAGAACTACAAGAAAGTCTTCCAGGATGCCTGGAAATCACCTGGGTGGCTCAGTGGTTGAGTGTCTGCCTTTGGCTCAGGTCATGATCTCGGGGTGCTGGGATCGAGTCCCCCATCAGGCTCTGTGGGAAGCCTGCTTCTCCCTCTATGTGTCTGCCTCTCTCTCTGTCTCTCGTGAATAAGTAAATAAAATCTTAAAAGAAGAAAGTCTTCCAAATACATAACATTTTGGAATTTAAACTATCAGTTCACGACTAGGAGCCTCTGGAGAACAGCAGCCTTTGAGGGGCTCCTCTGGCAACCCCCTGGTGCCAGGGCTTGTGCCTGAACCTTTTCCCATGCAGCCACTAGGCAGCTTTTTAACCATCCTGGAGCCCTTTCCCAAAACGTGGACCAAATGGAGACAATAAAGCTTTTTGCAGCAATAAATAAATAAATAAATAAATAAATAAATAAATAAATAAAAATAAACTATCAGTTCAAAACTACTGGATGAATTGAAGATGCTGACATTCAAAGGCTGGCTGAACTTTTTGAAGGTCATTCTTTTGAGATAGCTTCTGGGCCGGTGGATACAGGGAGATGTGGGGAGAGCAGTGCACACGGGAGGGCAGGGATGCTCTGTGCTCTTTCCCCACACCTTGCTCTAAGCATCTCTTCCAACTGGCTGTTTCAGGGTTACAGTCTTTTATAATAAATCCCTCATCAATAAAGTTTTTAAAAAAAGGCATTCTTTGAGAAGAAAAAAGGTAAAAATCACTTCTATATCTGGTCACAAACCAAAGAGGATGAAAGCAAAGTTTTACTCACATTTAATGTGTAAAACTTTTTCTTTCTGTCCAAATGACCACATGACAAAGAATTAGCATACCTAATATACAGAGAGCTCATGTTCATGAGAAAATGAAAAAAGGACAAATACCAGAGAAAACTAGGGCAAAGGACACAGGCAGTTATAGTCATCCTAACAAAAAAATACAAGTAGGAGTGATATAATAGCCATCTTTCTCCTTTAATATTAAAAAACAGGAAGATTAATGACAGCCACTGTCAAAGAGCACCTGAGGAAATGGGCACATTCGCACACAGAGCTAGTGAAAGTTCAATCAGAACAGGCTAGTAGGGGTGCCTAGGTGGCTCAGTGGTTGAGCATCTGCCTTTGGCTCCGGTCATGATCCTGGAATCCGGGATCAAGTCCCGCATTGGGCTCCCGCCAGAAGCCTGCTTCCCCCTCTGCCTGTGTCTCTGCCTCTCTCTCTGTGTCTCTCATGAATCAATAAAATCTTAAAAAAAAAAAAAAAAAAAGACAGGCTAGTAAAACATTGCAAATTTTTACATAAAATAGGCGTGACTTTTGTCCTAACATTCACACTTCCGGGAATTTACCCCCAGTGGATAATTAAACAAGTTCACAAAGATTTACATTTTAGAAGATTTATCAAAACAAAAAATTTAATATAGCCATAACTGTTTTAATAGGGTAATTAGTTAACAACAGCATGTTTATACAGTGAATACCACCAGCCTATTACAAACACAGTGAATCTGCAAACAGCGCCACTGAAAAATTGTCTACAGTATATTCTAACGGCAATTGTGTTCTGTAAAGATACACATCTTATATACGTGCACTGAAAAATATCTGGAAGAATGTTTATCAATTTGGTGGTAGAATTTGCGATGACTTTTTCCCCCTTTCTTATGGTTTGTAACTTACACAAAGTACAGATATTCTTTTGAAATGTCAAGAAACGAGCCATTTTTAAAACATAACTATTTCCAAGGATAGACCTTTGGGCATCCTCCCATTTCCTGCTAGAGTGCTAAGAGTGAAGACAGAAGCTCACAAGAATCACAAACTACTGTTCTCTCTTACTTCCCTTCTTTGCCTGGTTTCTACTATCTACCAATGTCTATTTCAAATTTCAGCTAAGTGTTCCTCCTCAAGGAAATCTGCCTTGAGTTCTCCAACCAGGCCAAATACCCTTACTGTAATACTCTCTACATACAATTTGACATATCTCTTCACTTCTCTCAGAAATGTGTCCTTTTCTTATATATCACAGCATTCCAGAACTGACAGAGAAGATACTCAATGAATAATTTGTTGAATGAGGTCCAGAATTTGACTTCCTCCTTGAACTCCTGATGCCCATACCAACTGCCTACTCAACATCTCACATAGAGAGGTCTGACAATCACCTCAACTCACCACGACAAAGACAGAATTCTACATTTCTTCCCTTTCCGGCCACCCAAGATACTCCTAAGCCAGTGTCTCCGGCCTCCATAAATTACACAACCCAGTTGTTCATGTCAAAAAATTCTGATGTCGGGCAGCCCCGGTGGCGCAGCGGTTTAGCGCTGCCTGCAGCCCGGGGTGTGATCCTGGAGACCCGGGATCGAGTCCCACATCAGGCTTGTTGCATGGAGCCTGCTTCTCCCTCTGCCTGTGTCTCTGCCTGTGTCTCTCTCTCTCTCTCTCTGGGTCTCTATAAATAAATAAAATCTTAAAAAAAAAAATTCCGATGTCATATTGTTCACACTTAATATGCAAGCCATCAGCAAATCCTGTCAGCTGTACCTTCCAAACACATACATGCTGCTTTGACCTTTTCTCTCTGCCTTTCCCACCAATACCCTATTCCAAGTGCCTTCATCTCTTGTTTGGAATAATGCATCATCTTCCCAACTACTCTTCCTCCTTCCCACCTTATACACTGCAGTCTATTCTCTTCACAGCAGCTAGGTTCTCAGGTCACTAATAACTAACAGATTAGATCACTCTCCTTGGGAAAACCCTCTAACACACAGATTATACTTTGCCCTAGGAGATTTGGCCCCTAGCTACCTCTATAACCTAACTTTCTACCACTCTCCCTCCTGGAGGGCTCCACTTTAGCCACACTGACCTTACTGATTCCTAAAAATACCAATCATACCCCCACCTCCAAACCTAAACAATTCTACCCCCAAAATTTGCATGGCTCACTCTGTCACCTCACATGTATTCTCTACATCTTGTCCTTAAAGCCCATTCCTCACCATCCTAATTAAAATAACAGCCTCTATGACTCTCTAGCCCCTTGTTCTGGCTTATTTTTCTTCACAACACTCATATGAAAATCTATCATGAACCTATTAATTTGTTTACTGTTGCTCCAGTTAGAAATAAGTTCCATAGAAGCACAGATATTGAATACTTTCACATCTTCAATGCCTGGAAAGAACCCAGTACATGGTAGGAACTGAATGAATAAATAATATCCAGAAATGCCTAGACTTAGAAAATAAAACCTTGAGCCACATGGAAGTCCTATCTCTAACTCCTCTCCAAGCAAGCAGGGCTCATTGTCCAGACTTTGTCAAAATGGTAGCAAATGTTTTAGGAAGCAAGCCCAGAGGACCTGATTGAATCCTCTTTATTGGTTGAACATGCAAGTGAGTAATGAACTGTAACTCATACCAGCCCATCTTACAAAACAAAAGTACCCTTTTTTTTTTTTGAACCTCATAAAAACCCTAGAATGTATATTACACAGACACTTTCCCCCTCTTAGAGGTAAGCAAACAAGCTTGGAAAGAATGAACAATATGTCCAAAATCACAAGGCTATGATATAGAGATAGGAGACTGTGATCATCACTTTAGTTAAATTCAATCAGGTATGGAGATAAATTGTTCTACTGATGTGAAGATGAGAGGGGTTACCCTAGCTCCCCATCAATATAAAATGGCAAAGACACAAAACAAAACATGAATCAAGGAGACACATACCCTTTCCCAGGTCCCAGTTTAGGAGAGCCCACTCCCTCTTTTGTACGAGAAAGGATGTCTCTAACTCGGAGTGCAGCCAGAGGGTCTTTCTCTTTCCCCTTATCAGCCAAGGCAGTAGGACTGAGGTTCAATATGAGGAACAGGCTGTTTAACAAACACCAGGCACCCAGCAATTGGAAGTTCTGATAATGCTGTTGAAAAAGCATGAAAGTAATGTATAAACACACGGATCTTAGAACTATGAGACAGGGATGGAACAGAGAGACCTACTTCTCACCTCTCCACCAGCCCGACGGGAATTGCTGATTGCTTGTCCAATCATGTCGTAGATTTCAAGCTGTCCAACAACAAACACAAAAATCTGAGCAAGCTGAGTACTTCATTACAAAAGCTAATCCCCATAATTAATTTCGCTCAAAGAATTAAATATCCTTAAAGCACTTTCTAAAGATATGATTCCATCACACTTTCCTTGACCTTCATAGCTCAAGGGTCACCTTCTCAAAGATGTCCACTCCACACAATCTAAAGCAACACACTCAGGCCCACATCAGATCGTGGTGTATCACATGGACTTGTCTTACACACTCATCATTCTCTGAGACTATCTCATGCACTGCAGGTCTTGCTAAAAGTGCACTGACACACACACACAGCAAGCCTTCAAGTATACATGCAGACTGAGTGACTCATCTTTCACAAGAACTGCTACCCAAGGGGATGGGTATGGAGAGTACTCCATGTCCTTTTCTCGACCTGGGAAGAGTGGACCTGGCACTATCTCCTCACTGAATGATGGGAGGCCCCCAGAACAAGGAGGCACGGCTTACACATTTCTGGACAATCGTAGCTGCATCACTCTCATAGTCTTCTTCTTTGGAGCTTGTGGACCCTGTCCGTACTTGCTGGGCACTACCCACATGCAGGATGGCCATGCAAGTTGCCACACTCACACCTGGGGGGGGGAATAAAAGAAAGATGCACAGATTCCAATCATGGCACAGTCCCAGGAGTCCACCAAAATAGAAATAGAAAACATAACCCACCCTGAAGCCATTCCATGATTTGACAACTGAGAATAATATCCACAAGAGCAAGACTAGACAATGTTACCATCAGGTCCAGCAATCATAAAAACCTGCTCACAAATACTTACTGTAGCTTTATTCCTAACTGCCACAATTGGAAGCAACTGAGATGCCTTCAATAGGTGGACGTACCACAAACTATGGCACACCCATACAAGGAATATTATTCAGCACTTTAAAAAAGTAAGCAATCAAGTCACAAAAAATCAGGGAAGAAACTTAAATGCACACTCCACAAGGAAGAAGCCAGTCTGAAAAGGCAACATACTATATAATTGATTCCAACTTTAGGGCATTCTGGAAAAATTAAAACTCCAAAAACAGTAAAAAGATCAGTGGTTCCCAGGAGGTGAAAGTAGGAAGAGGGATTACGAGGTGGAGTACAGGAGTGGTGAAACTATTCTGTGTCATAGTGACGATTAACACAGGATGCTATACATTTGTCAAAACCCACAGAACTGTCTAACACAGAGAAAATCCTGATTAAGCAATGGACTTCACAAATCATAATAATGTATCAAATACTGAGTTCGTCAATTTTAACAAATGCACCATGTTAATACAACATATGAAATAAAGGGGCGCCTGAGTAGCTCAGTGGTTGAGTGCCTGCATTTGGCTCAGGTCGTGATCCCGTGGTCCTGGATCAAGTCCCACAGTAGACTCCCTGTGGGGAGCCTGCTTCTCCCTCTACCTATGTCTCTGCCTTTCTCTCTCTTTCTCATGAATAAATAAGCAAAATCTTAAAAATGAAAAAAATCTGAACAATACGGAAACGGGGTACTGGGGAGAGAAGGTAGATGGAAATTCTGTATGACCTGCTCGACTTCTCTCTAAACCTAAAACTGCTTTAAAAATAAAACCTATTGGGGCACCAGGGTGGCTCAGTGGTTGAGCATCTGCCTTTGGCTCAGGGCGTGATCCTGAGGTCCCAGGATCAAGTCCCGCACCAGGCTCCCCACAGGGAGCCTGCTGCTTCTCCCTCTGCCTATGTCTCTGCCTCTCTCTTTGTCTCTCATGAATAAATTTAAAAATCTTTTAAAAAAATAAAATAAAATAAAACCTATTAACTTTAAAACATCACAAGACGTCTTTCCATTTTTTCAAGACCATGGGGAAATACATTTCACATTCGGTGTTCCTCAAAGATACCAAGGCCAAATCCCTGTCTTTACATCAAATCCCAGGCCATCAAATTTCAACAAGCCAAATCTGGGATCTTCAATCCAACTAAAAAATGTTAAGGACTCTGTAACCAATACTAAGTACACTGAGGGCCACATGATGCTCAAAGAAATTCCCTAAAAATTGAAACAACCCCAACTTAAAACTGCAAAGATCAAAAGCAGAGGACGAGGAAATAAGCACCAGAAGTGAGCTGGGGGAGAACACATTTTCACACATACCTTTAGCTTTCTCTTCCTACCACTACTACCCTAGCTCACGTTCTTATCATGTCTCACTTGAACGACTACAAAAAATTCTCCTAACAGAGAATTCTCCTGCCTCCAAATCTCCCCACACCAAAATATCCTGCAAGTTGCTGCTTTGATATAGGTCAGAATCTGCAGTGGTTTCTCCTGTCATAGGACATGGTCCAAATGACTTAGACTGCATTTCTGAGACCCCTGTGATTGTTTCCTTTCTCTCTGGTTGCAGGATACCCACTAAACACATATCTTCTCCCTTCACCCCCCCCCACACACACACACTTACTATGTTCCCCCAAACTATAGTATACTTTGAGTCCTGCTTCTGCCTCTGCCTCAGGATAGCCAAGTTGCAATCCTACCTGCCCTACAGGTACATCAAAAGAACTCCTTCATTACTCCTGCTTTACCCAACTGAAGGCGCCTTCCTCTTTATATCCCTATTTGCATCCAGATGTTCAAATAAAGCTAGTGAAACAATGCAGGGAGATGACAAACCTCGGCAATTTCTTGGTGTTCCCAAGGTCAGGTTACTAAGGCTATACAAATCCTCATTCAGAGAACGAAGTAAACATCGGAAATTGTTATACCTTCCAAGACACACCAGGACTATAGTATTTAAAACCAAGGATCAGTGAATTGGATTAAAAAGTCACGGTCATCATAACGTAAAAGAGAGTAAACAGCAGCTGTCAGTCCCCACTTTCAAGGCAGCATGAGCAGCAGGAAGAAAGGGGACTTTGTGGGAGCATGAAGGATAACATCTCATGTACTTATAAACAGCACCTGTTCCGTGAAGGCTTCCTCAAACCTGCTCCCACAGCAAGACTCCATCCATCTCTCCCTTCTTTGTGCACCCAACTACACTAGCCTTCTGATGGCTTTTATCATCTCCTTTTTAAGATTTTTATTTATTTATTCATGAGAGAGACACAGAGAGAGAGGCAGAGACACAGGCAGAGGGGGAAGCAGGCTCCATGCAAGGAGCCCAATGTGGGACTTGATCCCTGGTCTCCAGGATCACGCTCCGAGCTAAAGGCAGACGCTCAACCGCTGAGCCACCCAGGTGTCCCTATCATCTCCTATTTTATATGATTCCATGTGGCCCTAACCGTTCTCGATGTAGGCTCCTTGAGGGCACAGATTACGTGTTATTTATCTCAATATCCAAACAGCACTTAGCGTTTTGCTTTTCCTAGTAAACATTTACTATCTGCGCATACTATGAAAATAAATATGCACATAACACACCACCAGCAGTGGTACAATTGGATAACTTACAAGATTCCTATGCAGACCTCATTTCACCTAGACGAGACTTTAGATGACCCTCAGGGACAAAGGCCCAAGTAACAGGGAGACAGCAGAGCACTCAGGAGGATCTCATGATTTTCTGAAAGTATACTTGTGCTTAACTGAAAAAATGAAATCAGACATCATAACCTCTCACCTGCATACAGACAACTTAGGCTGAGAACTGTCACATCCTGCAGACGAGAAGGATTGAGGGGTTCCAACACAGGCAGAGACAGAGTATCCAACGCCATGGTTACATCAATCACCAGTGAATGAAAACTAGAACATGAAGGAGAGGAGGTTAACCAAAGCATCTCTTTGAATCCCTTGCTTCTATAATATGATAATTAAAGAAAGTTGGCATGCCAAAAAAAAAAAAAAAGACTAACCAGTTTCTCTTTTTGAGAGCAGCATTAGAAAAAAAAGCACACACCCTGGAGCACCTTACCCATTGCGAACAGCAGTGGCATCTGCTACTGTGGCCGGCATGATGAAGAAAGAATTGGCCGACACTGCATCCTGAAACCGATTGATGTAGCGCAGGAAATAGGGCAGGTTCAAACACACGCGCAGTAGCTTCTCTGAGCCACCTGCATTAATGACAGGGCTCAACTTTACCAACGGGCATCTGGCTGCTGCTTCTTTTCCACTTACGGAATTTTTGAAAGCAGAGAACCAGCTTTGTGACAATAATTAAGAGTCTTACCAAGCTCTTGAAGACTAGCCACATTCTGAGCTATAAACACATTCTTGGTTTTGATAGCAGAGGCTTGATCTGTGGATGACTGCTCATCATTTTCTCCTTCGGCCTAAAGAGAAACAAAGGATCTGAAAGGCCTATCATGATACTATCATCTGTCAACTGCTGCCCTGCATTTTGGAATCAAACCAAGTGCCCAAGAAGTTCTAAGGGGTACTCTGCAGACTCCCCAGTTAATGATGGGGGAAGGAAATCCCTCTCTAATGTTAGGGAAAACACAAGTTATTGTCCCAAGAGCAAGAGAAAAATATACAAAGATACATTCTACAACTAGTAGAGAGTGTGATGTCTTTCACAGAAAAGCACACGTGTTGTTTATATCTATTTATTTATATTGAGAAATTTTAGAAGAATGATCATCAGAATAGTATCAACAGTGGGCAGAAAGTTAGGGGAAGTTTTCCCCTTTTTTTGGATTGTATTTTTCTACTGGCTTTCTACCCTAGGCACATACATCATTCCACATCACAAATATAAGATACATGTTACTTTTTCTAGTATTATCTCTTAAAACTCCCATGGGATGAGGACACTTTGCTGGAGTAACTCACTGGAGTGTGTGGACCTCCAGGCGGTGATGCTACAGTTCTAGGGTTGAAAACTGATGTCAGCTGGTTCAAAAAATTCATCTGGACCTCCTTCTGCCTCAGTTCTGGGCTTACTGGTGAGGCCAGCTCTTTCTGGTCTTCCACTGCAAGTATAAAACCAACAACAGGAATGAGCATAGTGCCACTAGAAGGCAATGCAGGAAAACAGCTGGCCGGGGAAGCAGTCAGAGAACTAGGCCTGGCAAATAAACGCTCACCATCTGAGAGCGTCTTCACTGTCTGTGGCAGCTTGGCTGATTTCATCATTGCCGTGAACGTTATCATTTCAGTCCTGTCTAGTCGGCTACAGCCAGTACACAGGCCCTTGATGAGGAGAATCAAGTGTTTCTGAAAAGAAAATATATTCAATGGGACACCTGGGTGCCTCAGTGGTTCAGCATCTCCCTTTGGCGTGATCCTAGAGTCCCGGGGTCGAGTCCCGTGTTGGGCTCTCTGCATGGACCCTGCTTCTCTTCCCTCTTCCCTTGTCTGTCTGTCTGTCTCTCTCTCTGTCTCTCATGAATAAATAAATAAAATCTTTAAAAAAACAAACAAAAAAAAAACCTAAAATCAAGTATATCTTTCAGAAGATACTACTCCCCTGGGACTTCAAACTGGCGTACAGCCAAATTTAGGTTCTTATCAAGAACTGAGACTGGGGAAAACAATAAAGCAGAGATCACATGCTGATGGTCCTCAGACCATGTCTGGCTTGCAAATGTGTCTTATTCTCACAGTGTTGCTCTTGGATTTTTATTTTTTTATTTGAAGTTATAGCTAACTTTTTAAAACATGGAAGGTTTAATATACAAAACTAGATTTCTTATCTCTCAATAATGCACAAGACACAGTAACTGAGTCTCTACCTCTACCTCTACCTGGCAACAATCAGCTGATGCCACACAATGATTGGCCCTTTGTAGCTGGGTCAGGCACCCTTTCCAACTGGCATACTTCACTCATTTTACGTTATTTGCCTGACCCATGGAAACATGGAAGTTTGCAATCTTTGCAAAAGCCTCTGCAGCCCTCTATACAAGAAGCTGGCAAACCACAGTTCCAATTCAGCCCACTGCCTGTTTTTGTAAATAAAGTTTACTGGACCACAGCTATGCTTGCTCATTTATGTATTGTCTGTGGCTGCTTTCATACTACAAAGGCAGATTTTAAAAAGAGAGAGACTGTTGCAACAGGGACTAATGGTCAGCAAATTGTTCACTGTCTGGCCTGTTACAGGAAAAGTTCACCAACCCCTACCCTATGCCACCCTTCTCCATCATTCCACTAGTCTGTCACAGTCCTACCTTGAAATAAGGGCTGCAAATGAGCCCATCACTCTCACCTGGGACACAGCACAAGCCTCATCTGGATTCTCCAGACGCAGGAGAGAAAACTCGATCAGGACTTTACAGGCTGCTGCCACCGACTGAAGCTGGTTCCGGGGAACTAGGAAAGGAATGGACTTCAATTAACCTTAGACCACCACAGCTTGGTCAGCCTCATAGTCAGTATATCAAACCAGACAATTCCCAAGTGCCAGTGTCCAGCATTTCCAGAGCCATTCTATGACAATAATCATTCAGAACCAACAATCCAAGGGCCAAACAAAGGGATCCTGGCAGATAACTATCTACTACTTCTAGATCAACCTATCTTACATTTACTGGAAATTAATTATAATAGGAAATACATCACAGTAAGCACTGAGCACTTCAAATATATTATATTAACCCACTCAATCCTTAAACGACCATTTTGAAGTAGGTAGTATTATTATCCCCTCCCCCTCCTTTTCGCAACAGATCAGGAAATTACACCACGGAGAGCTTAAGTGACTTGCCCAAAGTCATACGGCTAGAATCAAATCCAGGAAGTCTGGCTCTAGAGTTCATGCACTAACTACTAGAATATACTACCTCTCCTTTTCCATAGATTCTGAATACCTTTTACAAGGGGCTTCCTACACAAAACTTCTCAAAGTTAAAAGTAATTCCTCCACCAGCAGCCAATGCCTATAATAAACAGCACTGCACACAAAGGTTATCCAGCAACCCTATAGCTTCCCTTCATTTTACTTACTTAGCAAACTATTTAAGTTAACAAATTAGCATTATTCAGAATTCTCTGAGTTAGGATTTTTTTAAACAAATAAAAGTGCAAAAATTCAGAAATAGTAGAAAATAAGGGTAAAAAAATGTTTAAAAGATGGGGAACTGGGCAGCCCAGATGGCTCAGCGATTTAGCACTGCCTTCAGCCCGGGACGTGATCCTGGAAACCCAGGATCGAGTCCCACGTCAAGCTCCCTACATGGAGCCTGCTTCTTCCTCTGCCTGTGTCTCTGCCTCTCTGTCTCTGTGTCTCTCATGAATAAATAAATAAAATCTTAAAAAAAGATAGGGAACTGAAACTGAAATCCCTTGACATACCAGAGAATACAAAAGTAGAATTTACTTTCTCATCAAAACCAAATAAGGAATAACAGAGCTTTCATGAGTGGCCATGAACCCTAGGTCAGTATCCGCCCATTCCCCTCAAGCCTCAGGAATTAACACACTAATAATTACATGTGCATGTATGAAATCAATAAAATGCTTTTGATTAAGATGGTAAAGAAAATTAACTTAATGGGTTATGAAGCAAGTGTCCAAACCAAGTCCTTTTTAAATCCATCTTGGTTGGCCTAGGTAAATGGACTTCCAGAGCCTTATCAGACTGACAGTGGTCTGCCCAGCTGGGAGGACAGCTCAGGAGTGCTTAAATACAGACTTCATTCACAACCTGTTGAGACACCCCACAAAGAGGAGACCCAACCACCACCCCTCCAAGCCTTCAGAAAGGGAGTGACAAGAATGGAATACTCACTGAGGCTGCAAACTGTTGTAATATAGTGTGTGGAAAGTGCAACAAAAGAGGAGTAGAAGGGCTCATACTGCTTCTCGTGGTGCAGGATTTCGGATTCACTGCAAAGAAGATAATTCAGCTAGCATTTACTTAGTGCTTCCTATATGCCAGATACCCCATCCTTTTATAGGCATTACTATACTTAATCCTTACAACAGCCCCATTTGGGAGGCACTGTTATCATCCCTATATTCAAGACGGAAAGTGAACCTTAGCAAATTAAAAGTAAACACCTTGCTCAAGGTATCAGGCTTAGGGAGTGACAAAAGCTAATAGGCAGGGAACATTTTCAAACCCATTTAGAATTAAATAAGTACAAGTAAAAACATTACAGGATGCCTGTATTTTGTCCTGTATTACTGGTTGGCAAAGACCAAAAGCTAATAGTGTCAAGTGCTGACCAAAAGGGAGGAGACTGGAGCACTCAAAATACTGTTAGTGGGAATACAGGTCACAGAAATCCATTTTGAAGACCAAAGACCAGTCCACAATGCAAGAATCAATAACCTGGGGAGAAATCACCTGATCAGTGCTAAAACCCAAACTTCACCAAGTATCATCCCACTCCCAACCAAGACACAGGTAGATCACAACAAATTCAGGGGTTTTAATCACATCCCTTATCTTGAGCTGAGGAAATTGCCCTCTTCTGTGAAAATCTAGAGCCCAACTAGATCTTAGAGATAGATACACATTTATGTCCTTCTGTCAAATCATATGCTAATCCACAACCCATGAAACAAAATGACAATGTAAACAAAATAAAACAAAATGTATTTTATTAAAGGTAAAGAACAGGGAGCCTGAGTGGCTCAGTCCCTTGAGTGTCTGCTTTTGGCTCAGGTCGTGATCCCAGGGTCCTGAGGTTGAGTCCGCCTCAGGCTCCCTGCTCAAGGAGCAGGCTTCTCCCTCTTTCTCTGCCCTTCTCTCTCTCTCCCCCACCCCCGTCTCTCATGAATAAATAAATAAAATATTTTTAAAAGGGAGGGGGGGGACAGAGGGCTGTGGCTAAACAGTTTCCTTAGCGAATTAATTCTCCAACCAGAAGTATCAGCCTAGGAAGGGAAATGTACACAGTCAGGACTCTATTCACTTGCCAAATGAACACAAGAGCCAAAAAGACAAGTTCAACACTGGGGAGGTGCCAGTGTGAGTGATGAATCACCTCAAATAGCACTTAAGAGTCTGGCATTGCGAACACTTTGCTATGTGGGGATTTATCTAGGATAAACGGGGATTTAGCAAAGATCAGTTCCTTATCTCAGAGTAACTTTCACCAAGAAAAAATATTTATGGAGCATCTATGATGCGCAAGGGTCTTCCTGCCCACCAACGATCATTTCTATTTGTCAAATGGACAAAAAGGAGGAAACGAAAACCTTTTAAACACCAAGTAATGCTCAGTTTCTGGTGGCCAACACACTGGTCCAGGTCATATTCTACTCAGCAGAAAAATCTCTACTAAATCCCCTGCTTCTACCTCATATACTTAGTTGTTCCTTCATTCCATCCTTGTATTTTCTTAGTCATTGTTCTAAGGTTTTCTCACCCTGTAATTTGATATATTTCACTGAGTCATTTACTGTCTTATTTCAAAAGTTCAGAGCTGCTTATCCCCGTGTTTTTCAGCTGGACAGGCTTACTAGAATTAAGACAAAAACTGCCCACCCAGAGGATGAACCTACTCTGTTGCTTTCACTTCCATTCAGATAGTGAAATACATCCAATATGCAAGAATAAACTCATTTAATTGCCTGGTTCAATGAGGCCCCACTGTGATTTAACAAACCTTGGTTCTTGGTTCCTGCCCTAGAAATACACAACTGCCTTATTCCAATAAAGAAACAAGAATGCACTTTGAGGAAAGATGGACACTGGCATCCAAAAAAATGGAGCACTCTCAAACTGCACTTATAATTTGCTCAGGGCAACTAAGGATGAACCTGGGAAAATTAATTTGAAAAGACTTGAAGGAAAAAAAAAAAAAAAAGAAAAGACTTGAAGGAGTAAGGAGACGTGCGGATATGTGGCCCAAAGGACAATATCATATCTCTTGATTTTAAAGAAGCAAGCATGTATGAGTCACCTAATAAAGACTTGCTGCCACCCTCATTCCCCAAGAATCTGACAGACACCAAGATACCAGAAGACGCAAAGAAATAGAAAAAATGGGACAAAAGGCAAGAAGTTAGGTAGGAATGGGGAAGAATGAAGAACTGCAGGCAAATATAACAAAGAGAAAGGAAAATAAGACTTCTAGGTAAAAATACATCTCTCCTCTGGGCAGTCAAGCTATCTTCCTCAAACATCTGCTTCTTCTAACAAACATTCCAACCACACCACCACTGGGGCTAAAACACTGCTGAGAGACACAGAATTTTTCTAAAACGTTTATATTCCATACAAAATAAATGTGAGGCAGAGTACAAAGAGAAACAGCAGCTACAGTACAGCCAGGTCAGAGAAATCCAATTTGACATGTAAGTAAAAAAGAACTACCTCAAGTCTGGAAATATCTAGCCTTTTTTTAGGAAGAGGTGGAAATCCAAGAGGACAAAATAAAGACTACAGATTCACCTCCCTTCTCCCCCTAGATACTATTTACATCTCTTTTCTAAACTGTGGAAACTCCACAAACCCCTTTCCCTTCATCAGACTCATAAACCCCCAAGAACAGAATCTATTATGATTCCTTACAGCCAGGAAACAAGCAAGCATATTAAATATACTTAAAGAATAACAGCATTAAAAAATATATGCTGACTGAACATCTGCTGTGTCACAGAGTAATACACATGTAACCAAAGAACTAAAAGCTTTCAGATCCCCATACTCCTGACAAATCTGTGGTGAATGTGACACTAAGAAATTAACCAGCCATGAGGACTAATCTCACAATTACACTCCATCACTTGGTGGCAGGCTTTTCTTCTTCCTGTAAATCAATCATGAATTTCTGTCCTGCAGCATGTAAATTCAGAAGACTGGCATTTGTGTATCCCATTCTCCCTTTTAAGATATTTAAGAAATAGATGAACACTATCTAATATGGATTTTGTAACAGCTTCCACCTTCCCAAGTAGGTCTCTCTGGCCTAAATTTTATTAAACACCTGGGAGGCAGAGACCGAAACAGACTTATCAGTAAGGAGGCCAGGACAGCCTAGGAAGGACTGGCTCATGGGAAAGGGGTTTTTTTGGTTTTTCTTTTTTCCTGTTTTAGTAATCTACAAAGAGTCAAAGTGTTCGATGACAATCATGATCACCAACCTATCTTACAAAGAGTTAAGAAAGGAATTCTGTATTTGATAGTACCTTAAAACATAAGATTACATTCAGCAATTATACTAATTAATCCCAAATATGGCATGTGCTCCATTGAACTAGTTCTAGCTCCATTTCTGGTCTGGAAAAGTAGGGACACTGTAAAGATTTTCAATCTTTAATACTAGAAGACATGCTAGCAACAGGCAGTAAAAATAAAAATGAACATCTCTTTTAAGTAAACTCACATATGTTTTTCTTTTAAAAGTCAAAGGACATTTTTGAGTATGCTTCCCAATTTATCTATGCTAATCTATTCCTCCTTTGTTTCACATTTTGGTTACAAAGTCAAACTTAATAAACAGGGTCTAGACCTAGAAATTGTATCTACCTTTTCTTCAAACACCAAGTTCAATTCCAATTATAAAGCTATGAAATAAATAAATAAAAATCTTTATTTTAAAAAAACATAATAAAGGTATGAAAGACTACAGATGGCAAGCGGAACGGTGGAGCACGAAGCAGTCTCAGGGCAAGTCATCATCCCCAACAGTCAAATGGGGAGGAATTCAATGGACAAGCAGGCTGTCAGATGGAAAGGTAGAGCTGGCAATGATGGAGCCAGGATATCTAAAAGGGAAACAGAGAGTAGTAGACTGCAACAGAAAAACAGAAGGTCCCTAGAGGCAAGGAAGAAAAACATGGCAGTCATGACAATAAAAAGGGGAACCCCAGATGGGAGCAGCAACCCCAGAAATAAAGTAGCGGCCTAGACACCTGAACCTTTGATTACCTACAAAATAAAGCCCACAATAGTACCTGTACAGTGCTGACTCTGATCTGGTTCTAAATTTGGTGGCCATAACTCTATAGTCAAGAAATACTTCCACAGGGACGCCTGGATAGTTCAGTGCCTGCCTTCAGCTCAGGGCATGATCCCAGAGTCCTGGGATCAAGTCCTGCATGGGGCTCCCTGCATGGAGCCTGCTTCTCCCTCTGACTGTGTCTGTCCCTCTCTCTGTCTCTCATGAATAAATAAAAATAGTCTTGAAAAAAAAATACATCCACAATTCTGACACCCTCGTTTCACTTTTTAAGACTTTATTTATTTATTTAGACAGTGTCAGAGCAGGGGATGCAGAGGCAGGAGAGAGAGAATCTCTTTTTTTAATTCTTAAAAGATATTTACTTATTTATTTATTCATGAGAGAGAGAGAGAGGCAGAGACACAGGCAGAGGGAGAAGCAGGCTCCATGCAGGGAGCCCAATGGAGGACTCGATCCCAGGTCTCCAGGATCAGGCCCTGGGCTGAAGGCGACGCCAAACAGCTGAGCCACCCGGGCTGCTCAGGAGAGAATCTCAAGCAGACTCCATTCTGAGCTCCATTTCACCACCCTGAGATCATGACCTGAGCCGAAATTAAGTGTTGGATATCTAACCGCCTGAGCCTTCCAAGTGCCCCTCATTTTTTTTAAAAGGCAAAAAACTTATGAGAAAGTAACAGGGTACTAATTTTTGTGCTCTAAATCAGGGTTTGGCACTGTTTTTGTAACAGCCTATATTTAAGAATGTTTCTGCAGTTTTCACATGGCTGAAAAAAATTTTAAAGCTATTTGGTGACATGTAAATATATGAAGTTCGTATTTCAGTGTCCATAAATAAGATTTTGGAAAAACAGCCACAACCATTCATTTACTTACTGTATAAGGCTGCTTTTGCTATACAATGACCAAGTTGACTACTCCACACAGAGAATGTATAGCCTGCAAATATTTACTCTCTGCCTCTTTACAAAACAAGTGTGCTGACCTCTGCTCTACACCAAGCTGAACAGTAATATGTTTGTTTTTTTAACTGTAAAAGAACGTGAAAGTCAGAGATTTCTTTTGAAAAGTTTTCTTAGGATTATATTACTCTCATAGAGCCTCGGGAGGACACATAACAGGCTTTCAAAGTGAACTTAGCAATAAAACCAGAACCAAGACTTCAGGGATCTTGCCTTACAACAAAAAGTTTTTGTCACTAAACATCCACTAGTTTGGATTTCTTTTCTAAGTATCTTTTTTTTTTTTTTTTTAATTTTTATTTATTTGTGATAGTCACAGAGAGAGAGAGAGAATGAGGCAGAGACACAGGCAGAGGGAGAAGCAGGCTCCATGCACCGGGAGCCTGACGTGGGATTCGATCCCGGGTCTCCAGGATCGCGCCCTGGGCCAAAGGCAGGCGCCAAACCGCTGCGCCACCCAGGGATCCCTGGATTTCTTTTCTAAATGGTGAAGAGAGTTCTTACTAGTGTCTACAAACACAGGCAACACTTGATTATCTTAGGGTGCAGAAGGAAGCAGTCACTTGTTTGGCAAAATTCACATCTAGTTCATGTATTGGGTTTTGGGTCCTTTTACAAGCCGGACAGAGTTGCTAAACCATTATATAGTTTCAAAAAGATGACTTGAACACGGGATGAACAGGAGGCTGTCAGCAAATGACTTTGTAACCGACTCAACTCCTGTCCAGAAAAAACATAAAAGCAGGAGTGCCTGGCTGGCTCAGTAGGGTGAGCCGCTCTTGATTTCAGGTTTGTGGATGAGTCCCACGTTAGGGGTGGAGATGACTCAAAAATAAAATCTTTGGGGTGAAATAAATAAATAAAAGCAAATGTTCTAGAGTGAAGCAGTGTCCATTACAAGTCACCTGATGAGCATAATGCAGGAAAAATGCCGCCAAACCAAACGTTTGAAGCAAGTTAAAGAAAAGAAATAAAAAAATAAAAAAATAAAGCAAGTTAAAGAGAGGCCATAACCTGAGAGCGGTATCTTGGTACTTGGTTTCCATCTTTAAAACATTCCCGATTTGGGGATCCCCTGGGTGGCTCAGCGGTTTAGCGCCTGCCTTCAGCGCAAAGGTGTGATCCTGGAGACCCAGGATGGAGTCCCACGTGGGGCTCCCTGCAGGGAGCCTGCTTCTCCCTCTGCCTGTGTCTCTGCCTCTGTATGTGTGTGTCTCTCTCATGAATAAATAAGTAAAATCTTAAAAAAAAAAAAAAAAAAAACTTTCCTGATTTAATAATTAGGTAGGAAAACCCATCTGTAAAGCAAACTGTGAATTTACCAAACCCAGTCGTCATTTTATTCCAACTTAATAAATAAACAAACAAACAAACGTGTACCCAAGGCACCACAAACCTAACAGCAGGCACTATCATAAACAATTTGTCAAGTCATGGGGCCTCCCTTGAATAAGAATAGCGATTTCCAACGTGGAGAACACTGAGATACACCCTTGTTGGCCAGAAGCTAAAGTGACCCAGGCAGCAACTGCGGGATGGCTGAAGTAAGGTTTGAGTAGTAAAATAAAAGTGAGACTGCCTTTAAAAAAAAAAAAAAAAAAAGGAAGAGAAGAGAAGAGAAGAGAAGAGAAGAGAAGAGAAGAGAAAAGAAAAGAAAAGAAAAGAAAAGAAAAGAAAAGAAAAGAAGAAAAGAAAAAAAAAGAAAAAAAGAAAAGCACGTCTACCATGAAACCAAAGAACAGACTCCTCTGAGCAAGGTCGAGTCAGGAAGACAGGCGTTCTGGTATCCCCGGCCTCCTAGGAACACAAACTATCACGATCTAGGACCTCGATACAAAATGACAAAACCATGTTAACACCAAACCAACAGAGGAGGGTTCCTGTCTGTAACAAAATCTAAGGATATTCTATTGCGAGAGGGAGAGAGAGGGAGAGAGAACGCGGAGGGCACGGTTTCCGTGGGAAAGTGACCTCCGACTCCCACGGACACGGTTTCCTCCTAGACCGTTACAGCAGCCACAGACACCAAGCGCGGCCTGAAGACACATCCTGCGTGGTCGCGGCGGCTCCAGGCACAGGAGCAGCACGTGCCCCCGGCGATCACGGCACCGCGGGGAGACCGTTACTAAATCGTGCGGCCCACCTCCAGCTTGCACCCCGAGGCCCCGCTCGGGCGCAGGCCAGGGGGGTGAGCGCGGGCGAGAACTGCAGACTCATCAGCGCTGTGACCTTAGCGCAGGGGGGGCGGCCCCGGGGACGTTCTCCGCCAGCAGCGCCCGGCGTCTCAGTCACTCGCACACGGGGCCGGCCACGCCCTCTCGAGAAGGCGTCTCCAAAAGTTTTGCTCAGGAGGGAAACCGAGGCACAGATCATCTACCCGGGCCGGCGGGAGGAGCCCCCGGCCGGCCCTCGTCCGCCGGGATCCCGGGGCCCCGAAGCCGCGGCCGGGGGCCCGGGGTCGCCAAGCGGCGCGCGGCGGCCCGGGGACGCGGGTGCAGACGATCCGGCACGGCCTCCCCTCCCCCCCCCGCGCCCGCCTCGCCGGGGCCGCCGCCCGGTACCTCTCGATGACTGAGGCCACCAGCTGCGGCAACTCCTTCATCTCGAAGGCGGAATAGGACGCGGACAGCAGGGGCCGCACCGCCACCTCCCAGCCCGGGGTTGTGTCCGCCCCCGTCGCCGAGGCCCCGGGCGCCGGCGCCGCCGCCGCCGCCTCTTCGCCGCCGCTCGTCGCCATCTTCCGTCGTACTACTGCGGCTCCCTCCGGGGGCTTGCCACCGGCCCAGCGCCGCCTCCCGGGAGGGGGCGGAAGTGACGTGACAGACACGTCAGACTGCGCGACGCGGTCGCAGGGCAAAACACGCAACGCGCGGGGCGGTCAGCCTTTGCTCTCGGGAGAAGCTCGGCGCGACGCGGAGGCGGGCCGGAGCAACTGCGCCTGCGCAGGACTTACCCCTTCGGGGGAGGTGGGGGCGACCTCCGCGCCTGCGCGCTGGCAGTCGTTTCTGAAAGTGGGAGTGATGGATGCGGCTTCGGGGCATCAGGGAAAGGTGAGTTGGGGGTTTGCTTGAAGGTGGGGAGACCGGGGCCTCGGAGCAGGCTGTGCGTCTGCGGATGGAAGGGCCACCGCCGGAGACACCTGAAGACGAGAGTCGGCTCGCTCCCCTTCCGAGAGCCCCGCCCCGCGCCCCGCACGGTGATACTTAAAAAACGTGCAGTCACTAGTCTTACCGAATTTGGGCCCACATCCCCGTCGTGTGTGTGTGTTTTTAAAAGATTTTATTTGTTTATTCATGAGAGACACAGGCAGAGGGAGAAGGAGGCTCCCCGCAGGGAGCCTGGTGCAGAACTCGAACCCAGGACCCCGGGGTCACCAGCTGAGCCAGAGGCCCCCCGGGGCCCCCCACCTTGTGTCTTGATTACCCGCACTATGTTGCCAGCCCTGACTGTTCACCGCTGTCTGCAATTTGATGCGGCAGGTTGTGTTTCCCCACTTTAATGCTAGCAGAGAAAGAATGGAAGGTTTAATAAGGGCCTTTTTTTTTTTTTTTTTTTTTTTTTGCAGATAAACCGACCTGGGTTCCAGATCTAAGAGGGGAAAAGCAGTCTGACTTGACAGTTGACTCAAGGAAAGGTATGCGTGCTTCGAGAACATTCTTGGGCGGCGCATGGGTGTCGGCGCAGGACGTCAAGCCTGTGGCCCGCAGGCCCCTTCGCAAGAAGTGTGGATGGTTTGAAAACCCTGAAGCCCTGAAATTCTTCCCCAAGTTTTGGAGGAGCTCCTTTTGCCACCGGTGTACCTCTTTGATAGCTAAACGGGTGACCTGGTGATCGATTTGCACTTGTAGTAGCAAAAGGGCTATTTTACATTAGGAATAAAATGCAATCAAGTCAAAGCTAGTGTTGGAGGAAAACGTGGCTTTAATGATAACGGTAGAGATTTCCCTTTATTTTCTCAGGGGGAAATAGTGTCAGTGGCAGGTTTCTTAAACATGAAAATATGAAAAGTTAAAGACAGAGAATGAAGCCTTTCCATAACAGTGAATTTTTTTTTTTTAAGAATTTAGTTGTTTTTGGGATCCCTGGGTGGCGCAGTGGTTTGGCGCCTGCCTTTGGCCCAGGGCGCGATCCTGGAGACCCGGGATCGAATCCCACGTCGGGCTCCCGGTGCATGGAGCCTGCTTCTCCCTCTGCCTGTGTCTCTGCCTCTCTCTCTCTCTCTGTGACTATCATAAATAAATAAAAAAAATTAAAAAAAAAAAAGAATTTAGTTGTTTTTTAAGATTTTATTTATTCATGTGAGAGACAGAGAGAGAGAGGCAGAGACACAGGCAGAGGGAGAAGCAGGCTCCATGCAGGGAGCCCGATGTGGGACTCGATCTCAGGACTCCAGGATCACACCCTGGGCTGAAGACAGGCACCAAACCGCTGAGCCACCCAGGCTGCCCTAACACAGTGAATATTGCAGTAGTTCAAAATACTGAACCCAGTGCCTGAAGAAGAAGGCTTAAAATTTTAGAGTGGCTCTTGGGACATTAATTTTATTTCACCCAAAGGACAAAATTAATCTGCAGAGGTTCTCTTGGAAAGGTTTCAGGAAATAACAGAAGATCAAATGTTTCTACTCCCTTCTTTCCCCATCCATCTGCTGCTGGAAGAGAGAGTAAAAAGGCAAATGCAGACTATCACAGGGAAATTTGCTCCTGTACCAAACTCATATTACTTTTTTTTTTTTTATCTCACATTACTTTTTAATATTTCTGGCTCACAGATTTGGAGAAAGCACTCCAGATTAAGATTTTTCTTTATATATATATATTTTTAAAGATGTTATTTATTTATTCATGGGAGACACAGAGAGCCAGAGACACAGGCAGTGGAGGAAGAAGCAGGCTCCGTGCAAGGATCCTGATGCAGGGCTTGATCCTGGATCCCAGCATCATGACCTGAGCCGAAGGCAACTGCCCAACTGCTGAGCCACCCAGGCGTCCCTTAAAAAATTTTTTTAAGTGAGATGTGTTGTGTGCCCAATGTGGGGCTTGAACTCAGGACCACAGCATCAAGAGTCTCATGCTCTACCAACTGAGCCAGCCAGATGCTCCTCCACATTCTAAATTTAAACAAGAAAGGAAGGCAATACATAGAGGACTAAAACAGACTTCTAGATGAAACATAAGGTTCTAATACTCTGGTCCAGAAAATAAGATAGAAACTAAAGAATAGTCATTTGGGGGGATTATTAACTGAAGGATTTAAAGTATTAGTTTCCTTCTAATCCCAAGTGGCTGAGTAAGGAACTAAGATTTTTAAACTTAACAAGAGATATGATATGATCATATTACAAGAAATGCAGTGAAAGAAAAAAATTCAGCAGCCATGATTGAATAGTGTCAGTGTGGGAATACAGACAAGGAGAAAGCGTGAAGAAACCCACTGGGTTGGGGATCCCTGGGTGGCTCCTGCCTTCAGCCCAGGGTGTGATCCTGGAGTCCCGGGATCGAGTCCTGTGTCGGGTTCCCTGCATGGAGCCTGCTTCTCCCTCTGCCTGCGTGCCTCTCTCTCTCTCTCTCTCTCTCTCTCTTTCATGAATAAATAAAATCTAAAAAAAAAAGAAAGAAACCGGCTGGCAAGTGAAAACATTCTGCATCTTGACAGGAGTTATGGTTGCTTGGATATACACACAATATTTGTTCAACTGTATACTTATAATGTATATACATTAGCAGTTAAAAATCATACCTTAATCTAAAAACAAGGAGCACCAGCATGGCTCAGTGGATTAAATATCCAACTTGATTTCAGCTCAGGTCATGATCTCAGGGTCATTAAATCAAAGCCCCCCCCCACACACACACACACACACACACTTCCAACGGGGCTCTGCACTGGGCATGGAACCTGCTTAAGATTCTCTCGTTCTTCCCTCCGCCCCTCCCCCCCCCTCTCTTAACAAATAAATTAATACATTTCTTAAAAGATGTCTTTAAAAACAAAATGCAAACAATAAGAGTTCATTGTCACTCCAGGAACCTCCAAAGCAAGAAATACTGGCATTTGTTTTTTTAACATTTTATTTATTTATTTCTTCATTAGACACAGAGAGAGAGACAGGCAGAGACACAGGCAGAGGGAGAAGCAGGCTCCATGCAGGCAGCCCGATGCAAGACTCAATCCCAGGTCTGTAGGATCACACCATGGGCTGAAGGCAGGTGCTAAACCTCTGAGCTACCCAGTTTGCCCACTGGCATTTTTATTTCAAAAAAAATTCTATCTGATAAGAGTTGCTTGAAATAATCCTGGTAGGTCTTGTGTGTTCTTCATTCCATGAATAAACTACATGTATTAACTCTCAGGGCTCAACAGAGATCATCCTGTTCTCAAGCTTTTACATCCTGTTCTCAAGCTTTTACAAAGTTTCAAGAACCAACAGTGCATATTTTGTGGAAACTGCTACAAATGAAGAGCAGCTCCTTTTTGGAAATTCACCAATGAACAGAGATTTTTTTTTTTTTTTAACATCAAGACTATAAGGAAATAGATTAGAAGCCTAATTCTGTTTCATAATATGAGTCATTTGTAATCCACAAATACTCATTATTTTTCTCATAATACTGCATTTTATATGGTATGAATTTAAAACAAGAAAAATGCGCCTTGCAGCCTTCTTGCTTAAAGAAAGAGAAGCAATTTTGGCAATTGTACAGGGACTAGAATAGAATGTCAGTTTTACTGAAGAGCAGGAAGCAAGACTTAGAGGAAACTAAGGACAAAAAGATCAAAATTGAAATGAAAATGATAATAAGGTGAACATCCAAATTTGCAATGCTGTTCAGCAATAGCTAATGTGAATTAAATAGTAAAAGCTTGACTGGCAAACTTCTACAAAATGAAGTTTATTAGATACAGCTTAACCCAGATAGCTTACATAACATTGCAAATGTATCAGGAGAGTTTTGTTTTAGGGGCACCTGGGTGGCTCTGTTGGTTTAAGCTACCGACTCTTGATTTCGGCTCAGGTCACGATCTCAGGGTCCTGGGATTGAGCTCCGCCTTGGGCTCCACGCTCAGCACAGTCTGCTTGTCCCTCTCCCTCTGCTCCTCCTCCCGCTTTCTCTCAAATAAATAAATAAAAAAAAAAAAAAGACGAGTTTTGTTTTGTAAAATGATTATTCCTCAGACCTGCCATTGTCATCCTTTAGGGTTTACACTCAGCAAAATCTTGGACCATCAGATTTAGAGATGGGAGGGAGAAAGATAAAGCTAATGTGGTAAAATGTTAATATTTGGGGAATCTGAGTGAAGGGTATCAGAATTATTTGTCCTATTCTTTTTTTTTTTTTTTAATTTTTATTTATTTGTGATAGTCACAGAGAGAGAGAGAGAATGAGGCAGAGACACAGGCAGAGGGAGAAGCAGGCTCCATGCACCGGGAGCCCGACGTGGGACTCGATCCCGGGTCTCCAGGATCGCGCCCTGGGCCAAAGGCAGGCACCAAACCGCTGCGCCACCCAGGGATCCCTATTTGTCCTATTCTTGTAACATTTCTGTAAGTCTAAATTGGATCAAAATTAAGTTTTTAGGGATCCCTGGGTGGCGCAGCGGTTCGACGCCTGCCTTTGGCCCAGGGCGCGATCCTGGAGACTCGGGATCGAATCCCACGTCGGGCTCCCAGTGCATGGAGCCTGCTTCACCCTCTGCCTGTGTCTCTGCCTCTCTCTCTCTCTCTCTCTCTCTCTGTGTGTGACTATCATAAATAAATAAAAATTAAAAAAAAATTAAGTTTTTAAAAGTTTGTAAATACTTTGTGATTCAGAAAATATGATATATATGGCAGGGAGTTAGCAGAAATAAAGTAGTGTAGGTAAAAATCTAGAAAGAGTGGAGTAAAATGATTATATCACATTCCTTCAACCCAGTGAGGGGAGAAGGGATAGGAGCTGTCCTGGTCAGCAGAGTCCTGGTCTCTTTGCAGAAGCGTGCCTGTTACAAAACATGCGTATGGTATCACCTCCTCTATTCTAACTCCAGAATAACCAAACAGGCTTATAATAACATTTTAATGTATTATATAGGCTTTTTTATAGGATATGCATTCCCACTAGCAGACATAAGTATTTTGCTTTTCATGACTGTCGTCTTCATTGTCCTCTATAAACCAGCATTCTGGTTTGTCAGTCTTCTAATCTAGCACAGCACATGAGATACACAACATCACCAAAACTGTAAATAATAATGGCACTTATTTATATAAACGAGGCTTTTAAATGCTCATTTTCAGTTTATTGACTTTCACACATCTGAGTGCAGGTCAGGCAGTAACAGACAAGAGTTTACTTCCATATAAATCTGTGGCTATTTTATAAAGACACCCTCCTAAATGTCATCAGTCTATATACTGGGAAAGGCACCTTCTCAGTATCCTGGATCAGAAATTTACATAAGCCTGGGGGCACCTGGATGCTCTGTTGGTTAAAGTGTCTCCCTTCAGCTCAGGTCATGATTCCAGGGTCCTGGGGTCGAGCCCCACATTGGGCTCCCTGCTCAGTGGGGAGCCGGTTTCTCCCTCTCCTGTTCCCCCGCTTGTGCACGCATGTTCTCTCTCTCTCAAATAAATAAATATATTTTTTAAAAATGTACATAAGCCTCAGCACTCATAGAAAAATGGCTCTAGTCAGTCTCAGGGTCATACTGTAGTGTCTTAAGAGGAGGCAGGCATGCACACATTCTTTACATCATCATAAATCCTTACTGGAAAGATGGTCTAAATAATACAGAATAGACTTGTCTGAAAGAGCATTCGATTGATCTCATAAAAATCTCTAATGGAATAACACTTAAGAATTTCAACCTCGAAAAAAAAAAAAAAAGAATTTCAACCTCGTGACCATAAAAAAGAGGGTTTGGGAGATCCATATTGCTAATGCGGGGATCTCCCCATGATACATTAAGTGATAAAATCAAGTTACAGGGCATTACGGGATTTGGAGAGATATATGCTAAACTGTTCAGTGGTGACCTCTGGGAAATAGAGAATGGGGGAAGGTTTTATTTATTTTTATTTTAGTTTTTTTAAGATTTTATTTATTTATTAATGATAGACATAGAGAGAGAGAGAGAGAGGCAGACACACAGGCAGAGGGAGAAGCAGGCTCCATGCAGGGACTTGATCCCGGGACTTGAGGATCGCGCCCTGGGCCAAAGGCAGTCGCTAAACCAGTGAGCCACCCAGGGATCCCCTATTTTTTTTTTTTTATAAATAACATTTTAAGGGGCACCTGGATGACTCCATCGGTTGGGTGTCTACCTTCGCTCAGGTCACGATTCTGGAGTCCTGGGATGGAGCCCCTTCCTGGCATCCCTACTCACCGGGGAGCCTGTTTCTTCCCTCCTTCTGCCCCTCCCCTTGCTTGTACTCTGTTCTCTCCCACTCTCTCTAATTAATGGATAAAATCTTTTTTAGGGCAGCCCCGGTGGCTCAGTGGTTTAGCGCCACCTTCAGCCGAGGGCCTGATCAAGTCCCACGTCGGGCTCCCTGAATGGAGCCTGCCTCTCCGTCTGCCTGTGTCTCTGCCTCTCTCTCTCTATCATGAATAAATAAATAAAATTTAAAAAAATAAAAAATAAATAAAATCTTTTTTTTAAAAAAGCATTTTGGGCAGCCCTGGTGGCTCAGCGGTTTAGTGCCGCCTTCAGCCCAGAGCTTGATCCTGGAGACCCAGGATCCAGTCCCACGTCAAGCTCCCTGCATGGAGCCTGCTTCTTCCTCTGCCTGTGTCTCTGCCTCTATCATGAATAAATAAATAAATAAATAAATAAATAAATAAATAAATAAATAAATAAATAAATAAATCTTTAAAAAAAATATAGTAGGATCAGTGTGTTGTTATGTATAGACTTTTTTTTTTTTTTTTTTTTTAAGATTTTAAGTAGATAAGCAGCCCCTTGCTTATCTGGCACCACAGAATAGCTATGCGCCAGGAAGTTTACTCTAGATCTGGATGGTCAGCATCTCACTTTGTTACATAAAGCACTGGGGACAGCTGACACAAGGCAAATGATAGATGATAAGATACAATGGAAACCACCTGGGCAAAGAGACAGCCACAAGAATAACCAACAACTCAGAAGGAGATCGGTTGAATCACATCATCTTCTCCTCCAGCTACTCTGAACTTGATCCCTAGCTTAAACCAAGCCAGCAGAGAACTAGCTGTGCATCTAGGCTGAATTTGGAGGTTATATTTTCTCAGACTCCATCCTCCCTCACAAATGGATTTTACAACTCATATTTTAGCCAGAGATGTTGTTAAGGGCATTGTTGATCATGTTACCTATAGAACCATTGAGAAATTTCCCTCTGGTCACAGTATCAGAATTGTCTCCTAAGTCACTTAAAAATAAGTCTCTTTTCCTTGATTTTATTTATTTTTTTTTTCTTTTCCTTGATTTTAAACAGAACATAAATATTATAGGTACGCCTGGGTGGCTTAGCAGTTGAGCGTCTGCCTTTGGCTCAGGGCGCGATCCCAGAGTCCTGTGGTCAAGTCCCACATCAGGCTTCCTGCATGGAGCCTGCGTCTCCCTCTGCCTCTGTCTCTGCCTCTCTCTCGCTCTGGGTCTCTAATGAATAAATAAATAAAATCTTTATTTAAAAAAAAAACTACATTGTGTAGGTTTCAGAGAAGTTTATCTCTAACTTGCTCCGCTAGCTATTAAATTGCAGGGTCAGTTGTCTGTTAGAGCACCCATTTACTGCTTTGACAGTAAAACCATGTTATCTGCATGTTAGCCTACTCTTCTTTTTTGCTGGGGGTAGGGGAACAGATGTCACTCTTCCAAAAATGTTATTAAATCAGTAAATCACAATTTTAAGAGAGAGGAGGATGGAGCATAATACATTACTACTTAACCCCATCCCAAGAGAATAATGTCCCTTATAAATTTTTTTTTGATTTTTTTTTAAGTTTTATTTAAGTAATTTCTACACCCACTGT